>NW_026019996.1:2175028-2555783 GCF_900185275.1 Solanum verrucosum | reverse complement strand
GTTTAAAAAAATATGCATATTGGGAGGATATTTTTGTCCAAAGTGGAAATAGAATAAGTATAAAGCATTAAAGTCTTTTAAAATTTTAAATTGTTAATTTTTATTGTATG
This sequence comes from Solanum verrucosum, assembly GCF_900185275.1. Lineage (NCBI taxonomy): Eukaryota > Viridiplantae > Streptophyta > Magnoliopsida > Solanales > Solanaceae > Solanum > Solanum verrucosum. The sequence goes on along the minus strand of NW_026019996.1, from coordinate 2,555,673 downwards.
ATTTGTAATACTTTTACGCCATTTTCAAATAATATAGGTCATTTCTTCTTTCTCAATTTATGTAGTACTAAAAAATTTTGAGATTCAATCAATTTTTTTTGTCTTTGAAATATTTCTAGCTATTAATTACTGTAATTTATAGTACTTTCTAAGAAATTTTCAAATAATATGTTATTTCATTTGTCCCAATTTATGTGTCACCGGTAAAATTTGAATAGTCAATCAAATCTTTTATATATTTTTATATCTTTTAAATATTTAAGTAATTAATTATCGTGATTCATAATATTTTATAGAATTATTTAGTATAGTAAAATAAATTTAAAAGAAACAAACAAAACGAATTCATCATAGGAAATTATCAAAGCATCCTTCAATACATCAATAATGGGTCCGACTTTTTGTTTTTAAGAAATTGCACATTCGAAGGATATTTTTGTCCAAAGTGAAAATATTGTGTAAAAATGTGTATTTATTGTGATTTTGAATGTCTTGTGGGGTAATAGGATGCACGCAAAGTTAAGGTGTCTTTTTGAAAATATGGGACAACTTCAAGTATCACTTAATGTTTTTTCTCAAAATCTAATTTACTTTCGTAAACTATGTGTCAGATCAAAATTTAACAAATTCAAAAGGAATGAGTAATAAATAGCTCATACAATGACATATTTATTATTTAACTAAATAATAAATATGTAACTAAAAATCTTGTTAGCTTTTGGTTTTGAAAGCTAACAAGACATATTTATTATTTAAATTTATATATAATAAGCCACAATGCAACTATCATTGTAACTATCTTGTTAGCTTTCAACCAAAAACTAACAAGATTTTTTAGTTACATATTTATTATTTAGTTACATAAATAGGTAACTTAAAAATCGTGTTAGTTTTTGGTTGAAAACTAACAAGATAGTTACAATGATAGTTGCATTGTGGCTTATTATATATATATATATTAAAAAAAATGGGCCCAAATGAGGTAGGTAATTAATGATGTTAAATTGTCCAATAATATAAATTTTAAAGGTACAACCATAAAAGAAGAATGTACAACACTATCTAAGCGCATATCATCCAACACTTGTCATGTGCTAAGTAGTAGATATTCCCACTTATTATATATAGTAATATATATATATATAGGTCCAAATGAGGTAGGTAATTAATGGTGTTAAATTGTCCAATAATATAAATTTTAAAGGTACAAACCATTCTTCTAAGAATGTACAACACTATTTAAGCACATATCATCCAACACTTGTCATGTGCTAAGTAGTAGATATTCCCACTTATTATATATAGTAATATAAGTTTCTAATTAACTTAAACTCGCGTTGATCCATTTTTATTTGATAAGGTGTATAAGAATGGTGTTGAGCATAGTGTATTAGTTATGTTGGAACTATTTCTTATGTTGTGTTTGGTTTGGTGCATTAAAAATAGAATGCATTGCATAATTTCTATTAAAAAGAATACTACCATCCACAAATATGGTAGAAAAGATCTGAAAAAAAACTTGATGGATAATCGTAGTTTCAATTATGTTAATGCATACATTAAAAGTACTAGTAATATACAAAGTTAATGTGTGTGAGTATATATATATATACTTGCCCGAACAAGCAAGAAAGATGCAATATGAAATCAATCAACTCAGTGAAGATCAAGCTGAAAATATGAACGAATTTCTATTGTTATGTGAACATTTGGACACCTGCCCAAAAAAAAATTCAAATCCTGAAGGGAATATAAATCCCAACAAAGTGGCAGGAGATGTCCCACTAGCACCCAGTGCCAAAAACATCTCATCGGTAAGCATGGATATGCCGAAATCTGAGTCCAAGGACAAAGGTAAAAGCTAAGCAATTCAAAAAAGGGCCAATTCTTCAAAAGAAGAAACGAAGGCATCTTCAACGAAAGTTGAAAAAATTATCTCTGGGAAACCAGAAGGAAGTACTAACAAGGTTCCATCTGGAACAAAAGCTTTTTCTTCTTTTTAGGTTGGAAAACAAAATCCGAAAGAAGAAAAATATCTTGCTTTTACAAGATATATTTATAATCTCCCTGAAGAAAGAGGAGAAACATTCGGAGTTTTAGGGACAACTAGTTTATTTCCAAGAATTTCAATATTTCCAAATGGATCACCGAGCTTTACAGTTCAATTATTTGAATTCGGTTACTTAGATCGAGTTTATGGTAAACCGAATCTACATGAGTTATCCAAACTACCTGCACAACTGATAAACTCAGTAATTTATATATATTGTTTTTTCTAATATACTATACCAAACGATCTCTTAATCACGATTAGTTAGTGTAGTATTTTAATTTCTTACTTTGTTAAATCAGACAATGTACCTATATGGCCACGATTAGTTTTAGGGACAATAGTTTTTTTGAATCTTCTTCCAAACTAATTAATGAATTGTGTTAAAGTCAAACAATTGTCCCAATATCATAACTAACCCGATTTTATGGGATCTTTCAAGTAAAGCTTAAGATTTTATTGGATGATACAATGTAATGTGAAATAATGACGGCAATTTACGTACTTAGAATATTAATCTACATGTGATTGTGATTAATACTTCATACATCCTACTTTTTGTAGCACAAATAAATTGCAATACTCAAAGCGAATTAAAGAGAAAAGAGTCTGAAAAATATTTCAGTTTTGACCGAAATTGTTGTTACGACACCAAACTTTATGGAGGACCTTTTACCCCCTGAACTATTTAATAGTGTATTTTAAAGGTATATATGTGCTCACATGGACACATTACTATTTATAATTATCCAATATATTTTATGTCCACGTGGCCACATATATACCTTTAAAATACACTATTAAATAGTGCAGGGGGTAAAAGGTCCTTTCCAAAGTTTGGTATCGTAACAACAATTTCGGTCAAAGTTCGGATATATTTCAGACCCTTTTCTCCGAATTAAATATTGGATTATTAGTAATAGAGTATTAAAAAAGGGCATTCCGACAGTTCAGATATATGAAAATTTTAGTTTTGAGTTTTTTTTTTATTCTTGTATTTAAGAAATTAAAATTAAAATTAAAATTAAATAAGAATAAGTTTGGATTGGCTCAGATTTCTTTAAGTTTGGTTTTAAATTAATTAATCGGTTTGGTTTTTTCAATTTTTGATATTCAGCCTATAGATTCAGTTTTTTTTCTTGAAAAAAATAAATATCCTAATAATATATTTATGCTACATCCATAATTCAAATAAAAAATCCAAAAAAAGAAGAGAAATTTTGGTTTGGAATTCAATTTGACCCAAACTATGTCTAACCCTAATTGGTAATATATATCTCTTTAATTTAGCATGCCATGACTATGACATCAAACAATAGAAAAAGATACACAAAAAAAAAAAAAAAAGTTGATAAACAAAATTAAAAGAAGCCATGTTTTACCTATATGTTTGTTGAATTTCATTTTCTCCCATTATTTATTTCTCCACTATGAAATGTTAAGTTTTTTAATATTAAAAGAAGAAAAAATTTGATCAACTTAATTGGACATAGTGGTTTGACAATTTTTACCATTAAAAAGACTGGCTCAAAATCAACTTTAATTAAATATATATACTCGGGAAAAAAAGTGCTATACAATTAAGCCTGTGATTTTCTGGTAATAGATTAAATTAGATCCCTAAATCGTGCATTCCATGACTTTTAGGAGCTTCACCACTTGAGAATTAAAAAGATCAATAAACAAAACATAATTAATTAATTAATTAATTAGTCTTTATTACATAATCAACTACTACTCCAAGAATACATTGAGACGTAAGCAATGAAATCGATATTAAAAGAGAAAATGGCCAAATGACCCCCAATCTATTAGTCGATTCTCAACTACACACTTATATTTTAGGATGGTCCTATTATCCCCCTAAACTATTTTATAGTAGAATAATTTGTTCCATAATGCTGAGTTGGCAAAGAAAGTGTAATTCACCTTCTTAAAGAGAGTGATAAGCAAACTTTCTTACTTTTCTTTTTCATATTAATTTCCTGATCTTTTATGTTTTTCATTTTACTTTATTTTTACTTTACTTTTACTCTATTTATCTTTTTCATTTTACTCTCTCTCTTCTTTCTCTATTTCTTTAGTACTCCACCAGATTTAAGTTGCCTGAAGAAAAAAAAAAAAAAGAGTATGAAATCATCTCACAATTAATAATTGTTACTAGTGGCGCTATCTCCTTCTTCTTTTTCTCAAAAGAAATTGACTTCACTTGCAAAAATTAGAAAAACACATGATCAAATTAAAAAGGCAGAATGGTCTGGTGGACCCTTGTACTTGTATCTGTTTGTATTGTGAACCCTTCTACTTACCCTTTTATCATCTGGACCCCTGAACCCATCCAAACCCAACATTTTAAACACTTTTTTTGATGTGGTATGGAGCGTGTTGCACAAACACGTACACGTTGGCCAAAAAGAAAAAATAATAATCCACGTATGATATTATATTTCATGTGGCAAATGACTCACCTTAAACTAAGAATAGTTCTAACTCCGGCGAAATTTCTCAAACCTTCGCGACTTTTACACTTCTCCTCAGGCTCTTCTCCTCTTCTCTTCTCCTCTCCGCGACGTTCGTCTGTGATTTTCCAAACCTTCGCTCAGTTGAAGCTCAATTCCACTCCGATTTTCGTTGTAAGTTCTTGCCTTTTGCGTTAGTTCTGATCTTTTTCATTTCCTCGCGCGTATCTGTTTGATTTTAGGGTCGATTGTCATTCGATTTTCTGAAATTTTTTGGGGATTTTACTTTGGTTTGGATGTAATATTATTGTAATATGCTTTCTTAGTTGATGTATGACTTTGAGTGACTTCAATGACATATTTCGTGAATTCGAGTAGATTCTAGGGTTTATTCGTAAAATCCCAATTTCGACTAAAATTAATATTTTATTTCTAGTCAATTGTCTTGGGTATTGATAGTGTTAGTGGAGCATTATTACAGCAATTATTGTCATGGTAAGTTAATGGCTTTAACTGTTACAACAATTCATTTTTTCCTTTAAAAAATTAGGGATTTTTGTGTTACAGTCATGGTTAGTTTATGGTTTAACTGTAGTTATTTTTTTTTACTTTACAGGCATCGTAAGGTAATGACTTTAACTATAGTGACACTTCAATTTCACTATGGAGGATGTTTTGTATATAATCCTACTTTAAGGTATGTCAATGGAATCAGTAGTGTTGAAAAGATTAAAATAGATGTAGATGTTGTTTCATAAAATAGCAATGGAGTTGGGTGTTGAAAATGTTGAGACATTTGGATGTAGATTCAACAAGAAGGGTACTTTTTACATGTTAAATACTGATTCTGATGTTTTAAACTTTCTGAAAGGTTTGAATGGTGTTGATTTTGTTGATGTATATGTTGTACATCCTATTAGTATACCTTTAGTTGTAGAAGAGATACTTGTATTGCCTAGCACTAATGTTGATGTGTCCTCGTTTCCACAACAAGATAATGCTGATGTGTCCTCCTCCCCACAAATAGATAGGGCTGATGTGGTTTCATCTCAACCATTTGATGAAAATTAAAATAGGGATTTAAACCAAAATCAGCCCCCTTTAGTTGAAGAGCAGTCCCATTTAGTTGAAGAACAATCCCATGCCCCTAAAGTTGAAGAACATTCTGATTCTGATTCACTTTATGATATTGATGAAAATATTGATGATTTGAGTGATTTGGATGAAGAGTTGCTTCAAGCTAGGCAGTCTAATATTCAAGAACAAGTTAAAGAAAAGACTGCTAGAGTAAATCTAGATGAGATACCATCTAGTCATATAGGTATAGATACTGGTTTTGAAGACATTTATAAGGAGAAGAGGGGGAGATTTGTAGGCAATTTGGGTGGTGATGACCCTTATTTTGATAGCTCTGATCCTGGTAGTGACATTAGTGAAGATGAAGGGGATCCTATTGAGAATGATGAAGTGGTAGATTCAACACCTAAGAAGGAAAGTACAAAGATCTACTTTGATCCAACTGCTAAAAAGGTTTTATTTCAACTGTATATGGTATTTTTGAATCACATAGAGTTCAGAGAGGCACTGCAAACTTACTCTATTCAGAAGGGTGTTAATATTAAGTTGAAACCTAATGAGAAGGAAAGATTAAGGGCAAAGTGTAATAAAAAAGGTTGTCCTTGGCATATTCTTAGAAGTATTGATGGTAACACCGGAAATTTCAGTGTTAAAATATATTTTCCTGTCCATAAGTGTTTTAACAGAACAAGAAACAAACTGTGTACCCCAAGTTTGGATTAGTAAACATTACAAGGAGAGGATTATGAGTGAGCCTACCATCAAACTACATCAGATTCAATCTTTGATACAAAAGCAATATGGTTTGTATGTTAGTAAGACAAGTTGTAGTAAGGCAAAACTGAGAGTTATAAATGAACATATGGGAGATTTCAGAGAGGAGTTTGCTAGGTTGTATGATTATGCTGAGCAATTAAAGACCACAAATCCTGGAACTACTGTATCTATTAGGACATCCAAGAACACAATTCCAGGAAAAGAGGTGTTTATGAGCATCTATATTTGTCTTGGTTCCTTAAAAATTGGATGGAAAAAAGGGTGTAGAAGAATTATTGGTTTAGATGGTGCATTTCTTAAAAGTGTATGTAAAGGTGAATTGTTATCTTGCATTTTCAAAGATGGAAATAATCAGATGTACCCTATAGCATGGGCAGTAGTTGATAAAGAAACCAAGGACACATGGTCTTGGTTTCTCAAGTGCATCAAACATGATTTGGAGCTTACAAAAGGTGAAGGACTAACAATGATGTCTGATATACAAAAGGTATTACTATATTATTTGTTAAATTTATTTCTTCATTTTTTGGAGTAATTAATATTTAACATTGTTGTATGTCAAATGTTCTTTGTTTGACAGGGTTTTCATCTTGCACTTATTGATGTATTGCCAAATGCTGAAATTAGATGGTGTGCTAGGCATATATGGGCAAATTGGAAGAAAGACTGGAGAGGTGAAGAAATGAGAAGAAAATTCTGGCAGGTTGCCAGGGCATCATTTGAGGTATTTTTACAGTCCAAACTTGATGACTTGAGTGAGTTAGAAGTAGGCATTGTAGAAGCTTTGTTAAAGTATAACAAAGAAGCATAGTGTAGGGCATATTTTAAAAGAACATAGCAAGTGTGATGTGGTTGAGAACAACATGTGTGAGACATTCAATAGTTGGAAATAAGAGTCAAAGTTATGGAAAGAATGAATCACATGAGAGAATTTTCAGAAAAATGGATTACTGATGTAGCACCAATGGCTATGGATATTCTTAGAAAAAATGCTGAAATTGCAAATAATTGTGAGGTAAAGTTTAACGGTGATCTTGGCTTTGAGATTCATGATCCACCATATAAACATGTTGTTGACCTAAGAAAGAAGGTGTGTAGTTGTAGGTCATGGCAATTAAAGGGAATTCCTTGTGGCCATGCACTTACAACAATTCATTATAAGGATTGGGTTGTTGATACATTTGTTGATCACTGGTATAAGAAGGAAACATACCTGAAAGCATATAATAGGTTTATTCAACCTATGACAAACATGAAGATGTGGCTAAAAAAGTGATAGACCAGTCATTGAACCACCTGAAATTACAGCTATGCCAGGAAGACCATGAAAAAATAGGAGAAAAGATAGTGATGAGCCACTTAAGAAGAAGTTTGGAAAGGCTACAAGGAAGGGAAGAAAAATGAAATGTTCTGTGTGTAAGACTTTTGGACATAACAAGAAAGAATGTCCAACTCTGATAAGTTGTGCTTTGATGTCTCTTTGTTACTGAATTTTACTCTTGTTTATACTTTTGACTTTAAATGTGTTTGTAGAAAAATGTTGTTACTGGAACAAGTGCTGCAACTTCAAATGTTGCTGCTGGAACAAGTGTTGCAAGTGCTGCAACTGCTGGAAGCCAGTCAAGTGTAAATGGCAGGTCCAAGTGCAGGTCCAAGTGATGTCCAAGTGCAGGTTGCACTCCAAGTGTAGGTCCAAGTGCAGGTCCAAGTGCATGTCCAAGTGCAGGTTGCACTCCAAGTGCAGGTCTAATTAGTGCTCAACAATCAACTTCTTGTGCAGGTGGCCAAAAAAGAAAGACTAGCACAACTTTGAGAGGTGGTGCAAACTCTTGCATATAACAAACCAAGACCGAAAAAAGCAAAGACAGTTGGTTATGATCTCTTATTTGGATCAGGTGGCAGTGTAACTGCGAGTGTATGCATTTTATCATTTAAACACATTAAATTGCTTTAATTAATATTAGTTCATCTTTAAGTTAAGATTTTTGTTGTTCTCTCAGTCTGAAAATACTGATAGGGTATTACATAGTGCTACATTGTCAAGTTCAACTCATACCAATATTGATCTTGATTACAAACCCAATGGACTAAGGTGGAAGGGAAGAGCTGCAATTACTCAAAGGCAGATACTGGAGCAGAGTTACAGAAGCACTCAAGGTGTTACGACCCGGGAGCACCCCCTAGTGTAACCGGCGTACTCGACCTCGAAGGTCTAATACAAGCCTCTTAGCATTCATTCATCGCATAAAACAAAAACCATAAGGAATTAAAACTTTCTTTACCAAGAAAACATTTCATAAAAAAAAAAAATATAGCAAGCGGAAGACTTTCTAGACTTTATACATGATGTCTCAAAACATCTATACTTTAGAGTACAAAATTCGGGGACCAATCTGTACACAACTTAAACAATACTAAAAAGACATAAAAGAACATATGGGGTATTGTCCTCGAATATATGAGGACTCACCAAGTCTTCATCTTCAACACTTAGAAACCTATCAAATAGCCATGACATGTCATCATCTCTAAATCCCTACACTTTAGTCCAAAAAGGGAAAGAAAGGGGTTAGCACAATTAAGTACTAAGTATGGAGACCATGCAAAAACATGCCAAAAAGGACATTTTCAAGGAAGTAAATGCTTTCGTATCATTTGATAAAACCTTTCCTTTACAAGTATAAGAGACATAATACAAGTCAACATTAACATATAAGACCATAGCCAACCATACATATACTCAACATATGTCCATATACAACCCATGCTTAACTTTAAAAGAACACATGTCATTTCATTACCATAGGACCTCTACCTAATATAATCTTAAGACACACTTGAGTGAGACAAGAAGTGACCGCCCATACAACCTCTTCAAGCACACTTAAGTGTTCCCCAAGATTACCTTAGATAAGGACATTTCCTTTACAACATAACATCAATAGACCAACATTCTTTAAGAAACCATTTTGGAGACATTCAAGCACATAAGGGGACTTTCACATAATAGTCGTTAGACTTAGGGAACTCACTTTAGTATCTTCAAAGCCTACTCGTGCCATGTGTAGATAGCATCCCATACTACTACCTACACATTGTAGAACCTATCCAATAACTAGAGTGCACATCCCACATGATGGGAATATGCATTAACCGACATAGACCATGCGAGCTAGACATGGAATCCGGTCTCATAAAACCCTACACCGTGGAAGGTGTTCTACTTGCCAAAGGTAGAACTAGTAAGCAACCCATGTAGGCACATGGTTTAGGGGATATCCAAAGATGTTCATTGTACTCTTGCCTCATACTCGGGAGAGCTATCTTAACCATATCCACTCGGTGCTTAGCCTTAGTTCCCATAAAGTAATTTCATTCACATGTATGTGCTAGAGAGGGTACCATCATTAGGTCTACCGACCCATAGCACATCTACCAAGAAGGGCACCACAAGGATCTACGATCAAGGTTCATTAAGGATAGCTCATTAAATCCCCCTGGAAGGGTGCCTTAGGCCTACCGATTTTTCATTAAGGGTGCCTTAAGCCTACCGGTCCAAGGTTCATCATTTCACACATGAGAAGGGCTACCACCATTAGATCTACCGATTTCATGGTTTTACATTTACTTAGGAAAGCTAGACTTATGAAAGGGCACCATTTCTTAATTTTGCCGATTCAAGTCTTGGCCTAGAATTCCTCTTTTAGTATTTATAGAAAGGGCACCATTTCTTAGTTCTTGCCCACTTCACACATTCATGCATTCAAGACTTTAAGTAACAAGGAGGGACACTTTAGTCTACCAACCAAGTCACAACATTTTCATTTAAAGATACTTCATAATCCAACATCATTTCATATATACATCATGAGAAATCATACTTTAACTCACAATGCTATCAACTTTACATAGGATCATCACAAGATCACATAAAACTCATTCACATCATACCTTCACATATAGCTTCATATAAAACTCATTCACATCATACCTTCACATATAGCTTCACATAAAACTCATTCACATCATACCTTCACATATAGCTTCACATAAAACTCATTCACATCATACCTTCACATATAGCTTCATATAGGACTTTACATATAGCCTCATATGTGTATAATAATACAACAATATAATAACATTCACCTAATGCCATTCATGGCCTCAATTCACAATAATACAACAAATAACCACCTCCACCAAATGTGGATCAAACCAACCAATAACAATTATATTAATACTAAGAGATCAAGCCATCTTACCACCCTTTTCAAAGGCCATAAGCCACAATACTCAATTCCATGCCAATTATACAATATTTATCAAGTTTGATCAACTTACCCTCTTTCCATGGCTATCTTCATCATCCTCATATTCCAACAATTAACAATACAATAACAATGATAATAACAACATTCAACTTTACAAGCTAAGCTAAGCTAAGCATAAGCCAATAATCAACATGAAGACCAATTCACAATTTTGTCCATTCAAGGCTAACATCTCACATCCTTCAATTCACTAACAATTCTTAACAATTCCACATAGATAAATACATATATGAACAGTCCACAACAATCTACACAATAATCGTCCATCAATTACACAAAATCAATACACCCACTTTAGGCCAAATTTAGAGAATTTGAGAAGACATGGGTTCATGGGAATTTCTTTCTAAAAACCATTAATAATCATTAATAACCATATGAATCATCATTTAAAACCTTTTTATGCAAGAACCCATGCTAGAATCGAAATAGGTTTTTGTGTGTATTTGAAAAACCTTGAAAACCTTTTGATTGGGTTCCTTGAAAGAAAGAATAATCAAGGATAAGGATCCCCATACCTCTAAGTTGAAAACCCACGAAAATTGGAGAAGAAGCACTCGAAATATTCAACCCTAGCTCCAACTCCTCTTCTTCCTTGAGTTAGAGAGAAATATTTGAGAGAGGGAATGATTTTTGGAAATTCTAAGAGGAGTGACTTAAATGAAAGGAATTAAGTCATAAAAAGGTCTTATAGTTGTTAGGAAAAGAATAAAATAACATAGGGTCAATTTTGGAAAAGACTAAAGACCCATAAAGTCTTAACTTAAAAATTCTACCCCTTCCCGTCTTAGTTCGCCCTTTTTTTTCAACCTGACAGTGCTTCAATATTTCGGGCATAACTTTTTACTCCAAGGTCGGAATTGGGAAAACTCGGTGGCGTTGGAAATAGGACTCAAAGACCTTTAATTGGATAGGTAAAGGTCCACCTAATTCATTTTGAGCTAAAAGATATGACCATTTAAAGTTGACCCTTACAACTCACTAGTTCAAATGACTAGTTTCCGGACGTGACGGTCATTTCTCATCATTTCATCAAGTTCTCAACTCCAAACTCACATGTGAGGCTCTAGTTTCACTAGTTCATTTTTAGGGTCATTACAACAACAACCTAACAGAGCCCCCATAAGCTCGACAGGTACAAACAACACACAAGACCACCTACTCAGGCCCCCATAAGCCCAGAAGGTGCCAATCAGTCTATATACCCCTATCGATAGTCCCCTAGCCCTGTAGGCAATCACCTAACCCTCTTAGGCATTAATATAACCCCATATCAGCACATATTTCTCTTAGGTATCAACATAGCTTATAGACAACTCATAGCCCTCTTAGGCAACAACATAGCAATGTAGGAAGCCCATAGCCTTCTTAGGCGTCAATATAGCCCTGTAGGCAACTCATAGCCCTGCTAGGCATCAATATAGCCCCGTAGGTAACATATAGCCCTTTTAGTTATTCATATGGCCCCGTAGGCAGAACATAGCCCTTCTAGGCATAAATCACATTCCTGCAGCTAACCACAATAGCCTCAAGGGCAACAATAACAATCAAATCGTTAAAAGCGAGCAATCTAGTTATAAGCAACCTGTACAAATAGCCTTTAAGTCATGTCCAACATAGGGACACTACTAAATGAATAAGAATCCCGACAAGGGAGGATTAGATCAACTCGAGCAGCCAATAATCAACAATGACGCTACAAGTATATTAAGTATATTAACGAACATGTCGTAAGTAGGGAATAACCTTAACATACCTTTTTCGCTAAATTCACGTGGCTAACGACTTTTACTCATAACTCCCTCGATACGACAACAAGGTAGGACCATAATGAACACACAAAATAAAATATACCATGACAATACGATAAAAGATATGTATTTCCGTCACAAATTATTATTTGTTGCTTATAAAAGCTAGAGTCGATGAAAGAAGGGTCTTACCTCGATCTTAGGTTCGTAATACGCCTCAAAACCTTCAAATATATTCAAACCCTTGCTGTCACAACACTAAAGTGTGATATGTTACGAAATCGATAAAATAAATTATACCACGATGATGAGCCCAACGCGTAGAACAACTTTCGTCAAGGACTTACGTCGAGAAAATGTATACTTCACTTGATCCTAGAAATGGGTTTCTCTAATTTCTCTGGTTATTAGCTTAAAAATGAAGAAAAAATTTGAAGAAGATGATATATGCAACTTTCCACCGACCTAGGGCCCCACCTCACGTGCTTGCTTGTGCAGTCCTACGAAAATGCGAATATCTCTCTATTCTGAAGTCGTATGAACAAACGGTTTGATGCGTTGGAAACTAGACTCGTAGACCTTCGATTCGATAGTTTATGGACCCCATAAATTTTTATATATTGGGAGAAAACCTCCAAGACATTTGACCCAAATTTCAGAGAAATCTTTAAGAAGGAACTTACGATAACTTCCGCCAACTTTTATTTTGCCACTTACCTAACTTCAAAACTTGAGATGCAACACTTGAACACTTAAAATAGGACATACCACATCATTCTTAATTTATTACCTACCCTCCTTGTCTTTCCATGGAGATACGAGTAAGTTTAGACGTTTCAGAAAGTCGGGGTGTTACATTTTCTCTGTGTGGCCAAGTTAGCCAAAACATCTCTTGGAACGTGATTCAAGAACACTTGATCAAACCTTTCAAGTAAGAAATTAACATATTGGTGATATGACAAAAGATTTTCCTTCTTTACTTCGTAATTCCCCAAGATTTGATTGATGATAAATTGAGAATCACCGTAGATGTCCAATTAAGGAATCTTCATATCTGATGCAATTTCAAGGCCCACAATCAAAGCTTGGTACTCTGCGGCGTTGTTGGAACATGTTTCACCTAGAACAAATGAAAATGGTAAGATTAGTTGTTCTGGAGATATCAACACGACTCCTGACCCTACACCATCTCGGTGTGCAGATCCATCAAAGAACATTGTCCATGCCGGTAGCTCTTCAGTAAAAAATGCATCTTCATCAGGAAACTCATCTGAAGTTTCCCATTTCCCGGAAGAGGGTGATCAACAAGAAAAATTAGCAAGTGCTTGCCCCTTCACAGCCTTTTGAGGTGTGTATATGATCTCATATTGATTAAACAATATAGACTATCTTGCTAGACTTACTGAGAGAACTGGTCGAGTCATTACGAACTTCAAAGGATCAGCTCGAGAAATTAGCTTGATAGTGTATGTTTCAAAATAATGCCTCAATTTTTTTATCGCATAAAGTAATGTTAAGCACATCTTCTAATGGGCGTATAATTCAACTTAGCTCCTATCAAGGTCCGACTTAGATAGTACAATGTTTGTTCCTTCTTAGCTTCATTCTCTTGAGAAAGAAGTGCCCCAAGTGATCGCTCTTGCAATGCAATGTATAGTATCAATGGCTTTCCAGAAGTTGGTGCCCCTAATACAGACGAATTCATCAAGTATCTCTTTATGCTTTCAAAGGCATTTCAACTTGATTGGTCCTAGTGGAAATGAGCATATTTCTTCATTAAATGGTTGAAAGATTGACATCGTCCAGCCAAGTTAGAAATGAATCTCTGAATGAATGCCAAATTTCCTTATAGACTACGGAAAGTTCTTTGGCTCAGGCATTTTTTGAATGGTATCAATATTTGCGGGATCAACTTCAATTCCACGGTGACGCACAATGAAGCCAAGAAACTTTCCTGAGGTAACCCTAAATGCACATTTGAGTGGATTCATCTTCAAGTCAAATTTCCTTAACCTTTCATAAAACAATTCGAAGGTCTTCAAGATGGTGTTCCCTTTGCTTCGTCTTTACCACTAAGTCATCGACGTAACATTCCACCCTCTTATAAAGCATGCCATTAAATATGTTTTTGCATTGCACGTTGATAGGTGGCCCCATCATTCTTTAGACCAAAGGGCATCACTTTGTAACAATAAATCCCTTTTGGAGTTCGAAATGCAGTGTATTCTTCATCTTTTGGAGACATTCTGATTTGATTATATCCAGAAGACCCATCTATAAATGACATAGCTTCATGCCCAGTTGTAGCATCAACCATGAGCTCAATGATTGGCAGAGGGAAGTCATCTTTTGGACACGCCCTGTTCAAATCTCAAAAATCAACACAGACACGTATTTGACCATTCTTCTTCTTAACAGGTACAATATTTGAGATCCACAGTGGGTACTTCACTTCTCAGATAAATCCAGCTTCGATGAGCTTGTTAACCTCCGTTTCAATTTGTGTTACCAACTCAGGGTGAAACACTCGTTGCGACTGCTTTATAGGATGTGTTCTATTTTTTATCCCCAAATGATTAATAGTTATCCTAGGACTAAGGCTCGACATTTCTCTATATGACAAAGCAAAATGGTCTTTGAACTCAATCAATAACTTGAAGCAGTTCCTCTCTTCTTCTGGTGTAAGAAGTGAACTAATGAAGATTGGACGTAGATCTTCTAGAGTGCCTAGATTTAGTTCCTTGAGGTCATCTATGGTTGATTGTAATTAAGACATCCTCCAGTTGAGAGGGAGCCTCTTGGACATCATCATCTGTATCATCAATGTCTGGACCTTTTTCCACTGTTATGTGATATGATGATTGTGTCAAGTTTGAATCTTCCATCTGACTTCCCACAAAGACTGTGATGGCTTCATCTTCCTCCTTCTTAGTTTCTCTATGAAACTGGTTGGTGACAATAATTGTGCTTCTTTTCACCTTCAAAGAACCATCGATGGTGATTGACAATACAACCTTTTTTTTCATATGTGATGGGAAAACACTATGAATCTCTTTGTCGTCAGCTACATCATAAGAATCTTGATTTTCATGCTCCAGCAACCTCCTTTCGGATAATGACTTTCTTTTGGTTCCCAAGCGATGAAATACAAAAGTCTTTGAGGTGGTGGCATATTCGTCCACTTGTTTAGAGGATCCTCTTTCATCCTTGCGGCCCAATATTTCAAATGCAGAGACACGGGGTGTCAATCTTCCAATGCATTCAAACACCGAAATTTGTCGTGGTATTTTACCCTCCTTAGATTCTTTTGTCTTTTCTATAGAGGTGTAGTAGGATGAGGTTATTTCTTTCCCCTTCTTAGATGAAATTCGAAGAGGCTCCGACAAGCTGAATCCTAACCCAAACTTAGGATTGGCGACATAATATCCTTGTTTTCTCAACCGCATTTGAGACGTTGTAAGCCCATGTATCTTTTCACCAGTGACTTCCTCTGTGAGTTCTCCTAACTTTGCTGGATTTGAGGAGTTGTAACCTGATTTTTCAAATAATGCGAAGACCTTTTGATCAAAGTTCCCTTTTATCTGACCAACTTGGGTATTTCCTTTGGAAGGCTCCAAAGTGAAAGACGAGACTTGTGCAACTGGGACAGTCATTTTCTCCTTCAAATCTTGGAATGTTGTGTGACTCAATTCTTTCCTCGATGGGTGAACTTGTTGAGTACATTCCTCTAGCAGTGGTTGTCCCTTTTTTCGACGCTCACGTGGAATGTAAAAAATTGGTTGCTCATTATCAATATTGGTTTGCATGTCTCATTTCTCATTTAGATAGTGATAGCTTAATGGAAACCTCTTCCGTTCTCTTCTTAGACACTACAAAAAAATCAGCATTTACCGACTGATGAAATCCGTCGCTAATCTATGCTATTCCGTCACTAAACCGGATTAGTGATGGATTTGCGATGGATTATTGGATGTTACTATATCGCTCGTTAATAATCTCTTAGCGACAAAAAAATGAGTTCCGTCGCAAGTTTAGCGACGTATTAGAGACGAACAATTTCCGTCGCCACTTGTTTCCGTCGCTATACTTATATATCTCGTTGCTAATTTCATAATAAATTGCGTCATTTAAAATAAATTCGCGACAAAATTTCAGTCACATATGCCCCTTAAATGTTTCGTTGCTAATCTGTCGCCAACATATTTTTATAGCAACGACCAAATTGTAATTAAATTTGTTGCTAAAAATTTTCTTGTAAAATCATTTCATTTATTTATTTTAAATATACACTGCTGAAATAAATTAAATAACAATTACTAAATACCTCTAAAATAACAAAAAAACATATAAAATAATATTTAGATGATTCAAAATATTCTATAGATGATACAACACAAAGATTCTGTCCATAGTAAGTTTTTGCTTCAGATCCAAGACCCTATATTCTTCTCTTCTTTTCTCCCCGGGAAGCTTGGTAGTATGTTTCACACTGAACAATATCAGATTGAGAGGCTGTTCTTTCCCGTAATATTTCTTCATATTTTTCCTGTAATAAATTGAGATAAAGAGAAAACATTAAAGATTAGGAATAACATTATAATGGAAGGAAAATTCAGAAACACACATAACATTTTAGCTTAATTATATGTGATATACTTTTTTAGCCAACTTACAGTACATTTAAGCTTATATGTATCAATGATGGTGCAACAAAACCAACTCAATAGTTCCATCTCAAAAAAAAAATAACTCAATAAATTCAAAATAAAGAAAACAACTGAAGTGTCTAGCATGGAGTATTTTCCTAGACAAGGCCCGAAAGATGAATGTTTACCATGAAATATTATCCATTTTTTTTGTCAAATAAATTTCTGTCGACCCTACAAAATAAATAACACATCTAGTATTGAAGAGGAAGTTGTTCAATTAAACATGAACCAGAATGATTGAAAGAGCTCAATCTTATGCAAACCTGAATCCAGTCTCATTTGTGAAACAAAACTAGTATACATACTTGTAACTTCTACTATTTGAAATGCAACTTTACATGTAACTCAATTCTATGACTAAAAAAGATGAAGTTTACACATAGTCATCACACAGTCAAGCACTGCCATCAACTTATCTCAATTTATGATAATAAAGCAAAATGATCTACATAATGACATACTTGCTACAAATGAACACTGCAAACCAAGTCCAGAATAAATTAAATATACCTACAAGTTTTTTGAATTTTTTTTACAACAAGCTGTTGTATTGGTTGCCATTACCCTAGTCATTCTATATCACTGGCCTCAAACATATATATCATAGTCTTTGTAAGTGAATTACAAGCATATATATATATATAAAGAAAAAGGAAAAAGTACTGCATACCATCTAAAAAATATTAATTGGAGGAATAATGCTAGTGTTGCAGGGGGTAAATGCTAGTGTTGCAAGAATATATGACCCTATAATGTAATCAAATCTATAACAATAGAAACATTTCAATAGACTCAATTTTTACGCCAACAAACAACTATTACACCATGAGATTAAAACGTGTTTGCAGGGGGTAAATGCTAGTGTTGCAGGGGGGGGGGGGGTAAATGAAAGTTACCATGAGATTAAAACGTGATTGCTGCATTTGCTACTCTCGTGGTTGCTGATGGTTTTTATTGCCGGCTGATGTTGTTTGGAGTCGCTGGTTCTTGGCGGCTCGCCGGTCGGAGCTGCTGTTCACTGGAGAAGCAGCGCTGGAGAGGAGAGGAAGAGTAGCAGCCTCGCTGCTGTTGCTGGAGTAGAGGGGACGGATAAGGGAGACAGTAGAGAGGAAGAAGAGGGCTGGAGAGAAGAGGAGATCGACATCTCCTCTTGTTCTCGCCGGGGATGGCGGACAGTGATGGGTGGCTGCCTTACCGGAGATGGCGAACAGAGAAGAGATGAGGAGGAAGAGAAGAGGGTGGGGTGCGGCGGATCTAGAGGGAAGAAAAATGAGGAATTTAGGTTTGGGTGTTTTGGTAGATTAAAATAGGAAAACTAGGGAATTAGATCTTGACCGTAGGATTATTTTGAAATGAGAAGCTAAGATTGAAATGATGAGATCAACGGTCAGGATTAAAAGATGAGGGTTGGGTTGAAATCTGAAATTGTAGTGAATTGCAACGAAATTAGTTACGGATTCTAACATCCGTCACTTTCAAATAAATATATCTATTTTTAAAAAAATTATATTGACAAATATTTTTGTCACTATATAATATAATTTTTATAAAAACATATTTAATAGTTTAGCAACCTTTTTACCGTCACTAATTTTGTCGCCCAATATTAATTAAATTTGTCACCACTACTTTGTTACTAAATCCGTTGGGAAAATTAGGCGTCAAATTTTCGCGCTAATATTTAGCGATGGATTAAATATTCCGTTGCAAATTTGTTGCTATATTATAAATCAAAAAATTATTTGTTAATTTTTCAACACAATGGTTATTCTGTCGCAAATCCGTCGTTATATAGTGATGGAATATTGTTCGTTGCTAATATCCGTCGCTAAACACTGTTTTTTTAGTAGTGAGACATCTTGATAGCAACCCATTGAACTTTACTATCTTCGAGATCAATTGAGTCAGCTTCTACATGTTCCTCCATATTTTCTCTTCCAGAATCTAGATAGAATTTTGCATCTGCAAAATATGACTCTGTCTCAGTGAAAGGATTGATGTATGCATCTATTTTGACTACTTCACTATCTTTCATATACTTCATGCACTGATGTAAAGTAGATGTCACCACTCCATTTTCATGAACCCAAGGATGCCCGAGCAACAAGTTGTATGATGTTTTGACATCTATGACATGAATCAAAGTGTTTGATTTCACGTCACCAATAAACAATCTTACACGAATCTTCCGTATGGATCGTTGTCCTTCTTGATTGAAACCTTGGATCGTTAGGTTGCTTTTTGGACAATTCATCGACATATATTCTAAGTTTTTTCAAAACAACTTTTGGCATAATATTGACTGCCGAACCACCATCGATTAGAATGCAATTGAGATGTTGTTCTCGAATAGACCCTACAACAAACAAGGGCTTATTATGTAGCTTAGACCCTAACAACAAGTCATCATCTGTGAAGGCAATTGTAACACAACATGGGGTAACTTTTTCATCAGTTTGATGTTCCTATGTTATTGCTGGATTATGCTCACCTTTGCTTCCCTTTGTTTCGTCTGTGCTGGAAATAACATGTGTTGCACCAATTTGACTACCGCAAAAGAATTTTTCAGGAAAGAATTCATCCAATGTAATGGGCCTTCGAACCTTCTGCGATAAAGAACTATTGATCTTTTGGCTAGTACAAGGCTTGACACTTTTTGATGGTTATAGTTGATTCATATCACTCATTGTTGCTCTTGTCTTAGGAAGTCGTATTCTAAGGACTGCTTGATGTCTCCGCTTCTTATGAGTAACTAGACTCAATCCATCAATTTCATTGTCGTATATCTCTAGTGAACCTTCAAGGGTTTTCCTTGGAAAGTCAACTTCAACAAGTGTTAAACTTCCGAATTGCAAGAAAGTGGACCTTGAGCTTTTCTTTTGATTTGGTGCTACACTAGCATGATTTGCCTCCGCTGTTTTATCCTGGTCAATGATGATTTTTCCTTCACTTATTCACATCATGATTTTCTCCTTCAAGATAAAGTATTTACTCGTCGGGTGGCCAAGGACATGATGAAACTTGCAGTATCTAGGATCACCAACCTTATTGATTTCTTTGGGCCTCTTTGGTTCAGGAAAATCAATAACCTTCTTAGCTAGCAATTCATCAAGAATCATAGGTACATCTGAATTTGTAAATGGGTAGACCTTTGCCTCTAACTCCTTCAAGGTTGGGCATCGCCTCTTCTCCTTTGGATATTGACTTGGGGCTTCCTCCTCTTTTAGTTAACTCTTGGTAGTGACCTTAACAGAAGTTGCTTTCACCGCCATAGATTCCTTAGTTTGGGTCTTTGAGGTCATACCTTTTCTGAACTCCTTCTTTTCTTTTGTCAGATTAGCAAAAAGAGATGCCTTCCCATGACTTGCGATGCTCAACTCCATGTCATGCGCTCGTGTAGCAAGTTTCTCGAAAGTTTGCGGTTTGATACCTTGTAGTATGTATAGAAGTCCCCAATGCATACCCTGAATGCACATTTCCACATCAGATATTTCAGAAAGACGATCTTTGCAGTCCAAACTCAATGATCTCCAACGATTGATGTAATCCACCACAGACTCGTCCTTTCTTTGCTTAGTGTCAGTCAACTATATCATGCGTACAGTTCGACGAGTACTATAAAAATGATTCAGGAATTCCTTCTGGAGTTGCTCCCAATTATCGACTGATTTGTGTTCCAAGTCGATATACCAGTCATATGCATTCTCTTTCAATGAATGAACAAACTGTTTTACCAAAAGGTCACCATGTGTTCCAGCATTGCTACAAGTTTCAATAAAGTGAGCGATATGTTGCCATCGATTTCCCTTGCCATCAAATTGTTGTAACTTTGGTGGTTGATAATTTTTTGGCATTGATAGACAATCAATCCGTCTGGTATATGGCTTGGAGTAATACAAGGAACTTTGTGGTGTTCCGCCATACTGAGCCCTAATAGTGTTCGTTATCATGTCTTGCAACTGTTGGACAAATAGTGCTACAACTGAAGTAGATTGTTTCTCCTTTTGAAATTTTGACTTTGCCAGAGATTCCTCAACGTCCTTGTTTCGTTGATCAAAACTAGATGGACAAGTGGGGACATGACTTGACTCTCAAGGTGTGAAGGCCTCCAACTTGTTCATAAGTTGAGCAATATGAAGATTTTTGTCATCAACAGATTTCTTCAAGGCCTCAATGGTTTGCTCTATCATCGCAAACTTCTCGTCTATGTCAGTTGAGTCAGCCATAAAAGCATTGACATTCATTGAAGTTGGAGAATCCATTGAATCTTCAGATTCACCAAAGTTGGAGCCAATTTGAGAAAATTCTCCAAATAACACAGATGCAAGATTGCCCCAGGTGTTGCAGTTACCCCCATCATATGAGAGTTGTTGTTTTTTCATCACCTCCAAAGAAGTGAAGTATTCAGATTCATCAAGCCTACTGTTCTTGACTTACACCGAGTAATCGGGCCAACATGAGTGAGATCAACAAATACGACACCAATAGAGTCTTTGTCTAAAAAATCACTACTCTTTTTGAAGGCCATTGTGGTAGTTGACTTTGTAGTTTCTGGTTCGCAAGAGAAAGAGATGAAGAGTAGAATCGATCCAACTGGGTGTGCCAAATTTGTTCGCAACAAATTTCCTTAATCGCTGAAAATTGACTGCAAGCAAAATAAATAAAAGAAAAATATATTTTTTATTGATGAATCGTTGTGAGTACAATTCTATTGTTCTCTTGATTCTCTCTCCTAATCTTCTCCAAGATTCGAGGGCCTTCAGTAGTGTACTTCTCGAATTGTTGGATGATGTAGACCTCCTTGAGATGCTGTTGATCTCCGGGAACGTCGGAAAGTGCTTCGCCGTTTCATGTCGATCTCCGGGAAGAACTCTGTTGATCACTCCTTCGAAGAGCTATGTAGTTGATTTTGTAGCTTTCTCCAATTGCAAAATGATTGTTGAAGAGTTTTCTTGATGCCCCTAGAATGTCATGTCCATCCCCTATTTATAGTTGTGGAGGGTGGACAAGGTTGCATATGATTGGCCAAAGGAT
This sequence comes from Solanum verrucosum, assembly GCF_900185275.1. Lineage (NCBI taxonomy): Eukaryota > Viridiplantae > Streptophyta > Magnoliopsida > Solanales > Solanaceae > Solanum > Solanum verrucosum. Next base: position 2,533,482 of record NW_026019996.1, on the reverse strand, counting down.
GTCATTTTGACACTTGGCATGTTGTGATTGGTTCTTGCACTTGATCGAGACTACCACCTCATTTGGACACGTGACGTCGCCTTATTGGTCTTAGATGCCTAGTCACTGTGACATGTGGCATGGGTTTGGGCTTCAAGGTGAAATGGATCTTGGATTTGAATTTAATAAGATGAACTTATTTATTTGTAAAGCCCAAATTAATCATTTAGCCCAGACGAACATGGATTTAATTCAAATTTCGTATGAATTTAACCCAATACAATTTATGTGCCTACAAATGCCCCTTACTTCGAGACTCGTCGACGTGTAGGCTTGCCGAAGTTTGGCGACAAGACTTGAAATATTCATGAATGTGTTTTCATTTTTTTGAGACTTGCCGACGTGCAGGCTTGCCGAATTTGACGACGAAAGTTAAAGTCTTCATGAATGTGTATTCATTTTTTGAAACTTCTCTACGTGTAGGCTTGCCGAGTGAGAGTGATGTTTTAGTTGTAAAACATTACTGAAAAATACGTTATAATAGTTTTGTAAAATTTCAAAAAAATGCTTCATCTGTCAGATTTTTGTCTGTTTGCAATTGATTTTTTTTGAATAAAATATAACCTAAAACGTTACTGAGAAATACATTTATACTAGTTTTGTAAAATTTCAAAAAATGTATTATCTTGGTGAATTAATTTTATTAATGACTTATTTTGGTCAAAATACCAAAAAAAATTGATATAGTGAAGAGGATCCAGATCCGTAAAAAAGTGAGTGGGGTTTTGCTCCTAAAGACTTGTACTCGGTATAAAGAAGACAAAAGAGAAAAATATTTAATACTTTTTTTTAAAACAAAACTCTCTCGATACTAAAGGAAGGTTAAACACACATAATTTATAATTAGGGCATTTAGTAAATGAAGAATACTCTGTTTTCAAAATTTGCCTTGGGGCGATTTGTTTAGTAGCATGTTCAATGTTTCTTCCGCTGCATTAAGATACACAATTCATGGTTCTTACTCCTTCATTTTTCTTACACTTATCATTCTCAATCATACACACACAATGCAAGTAATTTTTGTTTCATTCTTGTTTTATTACTTCAGTTGTAATATCATCTTTATTAAAAAGAAAGAAAGAAAGAAAGAAAGATTGAGAGTACATTTGTATGTTAAACAGAAGAAAAAACATATTTATTTATGTTCATCAAGCATGAGTGAGCACAAGTTTTGAGAATACAATTAATACTACTAACTATAGTACGTAGGTAAGTGTTATTCCTTGAAAGTAAAGATGCTGATTATTGGAGTGGAATTTGCAGAGCATTTTAGTTGTGGTTGCTATTTTTGTCATAATAATGATATACTGCTGCACCTGATAGCACTGCTAATGTTAAGGCTTGTGCGTGCATCCTGTTTAATAACATATATATATATACTAGTATTAGCGTATAATATAGATTGATAAATTACAATGAAGCATTAATAAAAGAAACCTGGCATGAATAAGCCTAAGACTTGGCTTGAGTGGAGTTGTGGCTCTTGAATGAGCTAGTGAAGCACCCACAGCTGTAGCCCACACTGTCCCTGTAAAGCATAACTAATTAATTAGATGGATGATGGAAATATACAAATTAAGAAAATGAAATGAAGAGTAGTACTCCTACTAACCAATGCTACTGAGTTTGTGCTCAGAAACCCAAGATTGCAAGGCCTCCATATATATTCGTTGTTATGAAATATTATTGTGCAGAAAGGATGGCTTAATTGATAATGGTGATGGATGAATTTGGTTTGAATGGAAAGAAGGTATTTATAGAATTGAGAAAAAAGAGTATTGGATATATTGTATTTGGTGTTGCCCCCTGTTTATGAATGATATTCTACTACCCCAGAAAGAAAAAAAGTATTTTACTATTTTGTATGATGATGAAATCAGTGGGTTTCACTTACCCTGTTTCTCACATATTGTATCTACCAAAGAAGCCGGTGGTTTTATCTCCAACTCATCCATCTCCATTCTGCGCTCTCACTTGGACCCCTCCACAAAGGTTGTATCAGAATTCCTAGAAATAATAGCACCTCAAACTTTGGATAACATCTACCAGCCCTCTTTTGTTTAATAAAGCTATTTCTTTTTTCTTTTTTTCAATCATAAACTTTTAAGCTTAACTTCCTCACTCAAAAGTCAAAATCATTACCTATGAGAAAGATTCAATATACCTGTCACACCCAGTGGCGGACCCATAATTTTCGTTCAGGGGGTTCGAAAAAATAAAAGTATAAACGTGAAATAAGCCTTTGGAAATGGAAATCTTGAATTTTTATGGGTTTAAAACCAAACTTTTAGCACATTTTTTAAAGTAAAAAAAAAACAAAAAAAACAGAACTAAAAATTAAAAAAATAAAACTGAAACTGAATAAGAAAAAAATAAAACGCTTTCACTGGGATTTGAACCAGTGACGTACATCATAATTTTATGCTCTTTGGATCCTAATATTAGCCTATTGTTATTATTATCGATCTAATCATGTTGCTATTATTTAATTGAATAAAATTTAATTATTAAAATATTTTAAAAAATAAATTAAAAAAAGATCAACATAAACCAATTAACTGAAAACTTTTTAAGATTTCACATTAAAAGAAATGCAAAGAAAATTATAGATTTATTTTTTATTTTTTCTCAACAAAACAATAAACACAATATTATTAAGTCTAAAAAATGGGAAAGTAACATAACTTATTAGAACTAAATCTCATCTTATTATTACTAACTACATAGCGTAGAATATTAAGTTTCTTACTTTAATCAAGAACAAGATAAAAATGAGACTTTAAAGCATGCAAGAATAATTACATGTCATATAAATTTTACTCTAAATTTAATGATATAAAATTCTCAATCTATTTCATATCATAATTCAAAAATTAAACATGCATAAATTTGAACAATTTCATAATATTGGAATCACATCTTGCATAATTATGAAATCAAATAATGTAATGAAGATCAAGTGTTACCTTTTGTGAAAATTAATTTACAAAGAAAAGATCATAACAGAAATCACGAAAGCAAACCTCGAACTCAACTTTTATTGTGTTGTGTTTTTTGATATTGTTGTTTAAAATGAATGACAAAAATGTTGTTTTTTTTTTGTTTTTGTTTGCTGCGTAAGGCTTTTGGTATTGCTGATTTTTTTTTTTTCTTTTTGTATGTGTAGTCTCCCCTTTTTTGTAGTATAGGAGTAGGTAGTATATATATATATTGTTCTCCTATCTAGATTTCTACGTGTGTGTGTTTTATGAGAAATGGGGGGAGTTTGTGGTGAGGTGTGTTGGAGGTAAATGGGTGAGTGGGGTAGAGTGGATGGTAGGGAAGTGGGGTAGATGGGAGATGGGGGTAGCAAGTGTAGTGGGGTGATTTAAGGTAGTTTAGGTCTTTATTTTTCTTTTTTTTTAAATTAGTATTATTATTATTATATTTTGTTTTATCTTTTTTTTTGGTTTTTGTTTTTGAAAGATAACAATATAAATAATTATAAATATAGTATTTAATTATTTTATGCTGATAAAATATAGAATAATTAAATGGCTAACCCAAAAATAAAATGCAACTAATAGATATACTAAAATCATTAGTTTATTTATTAAAATTTAAATTAACAGAAGAAATATTTTTTTGTTAATTTTTATTTATTTTTTAAAAATAAAACTTACTTTAAAATGTGATTCAATTTTTGTTGTTTTCAAATCTTTGAAAATGAACTTATGAAAATAAGATAAAAAAAAAAAATCTAATTTAGATCCAAAATATATACTTAGATATTAAAAGGTGTAAAATTTTAGGTTTGGTAAAAAATTAGGTGTTCACAATACCCCTAAATTTTATTAGAAGAATCAAATATATTCCTGCATTTTTTTACTTTCATAAGAAGAAAAAGAAATATTCCAGCCATTTATGTAACGATACAAATATATGTGAACTACTTTTATAATAAAAAAATATATCAATTCTATATCGATTTGAGTTAATCAACTTTGAGTGAGTTTTGCATTAAAAATCAAAGTTGAGTTACTTTAGTGAAAAAAATCTATAATTGGGTGACTTTTGATTTAATAAACAAAGTTAAGAAACTTTCAGCCAAAAAAAGTTCGAGTGACTATTTGAGATATTATTTCCTCTAAGTTTAGGTCTTTTTATTTTGAATAGCTCTAAATTTTCAGTAATCTTAATTACTACCTTTTAAATTTGGCTATTTAATATTGTTTTACCCCCACATTATCTCATTGAAATAAAGTGATTTACCCTTAATTTTTTCTCTGTACCTTTTAGGCTTTAGCATTTATAATTTTTTAGATTTTCCTTTTTTGGTTCAAATCGGCAAAATATTTGCTTGAATTCCACTTTATAGGCAATTTTTTGTTTGTTTGTAAAGTTAATGAATTTTTAGCCTTTTTTACCGAGGCCGAAAAAAATAATTGAACATTGAATTCGGATAATAAGTACATCTAAATAAGATATAATAAGAATTATACGGTTAAAACTTCATTAATCCACTACAACTTTTTATTTCACTATAAAAGAGCTTTAACCAAATGTTTTTATTTTTACAAATTTGGCCCCAAAAAAATATTCCTCCATTTCACAAAGAATGATCTAGTTTGACTTGACACGGAGTTTAAGAAAATAAAGAAGATTTTTGAATCTTGTGGTCCTAAATTAAAGTTATATAAAATGTACAAAATTGTCCTTTAATCTTGTGGTCTTAACCATGCCACGTGAAAAGTTGAAATAAAAATGTTACCAAAAAAAGAAAGAGGTCATTCTTTTTTAAACTGATTAAAAAGAAAATAAGGTCAGTCTTTTTGAAACGAAGATAATAGTTAAAATAAATAACCATGGAATCTAAACAAAATATAAAACAAAATACACAATTGCAACTCTATTATTTTGATTACAAATTTTTTTATGTGACTAAAATAATGAAACACTAACTTTTTTTTAATTGACTTTCGTCTGGAAAGAAATAAAGAGTCATGACATCTAGGGTGTGTTTGGTAGGAAGGAAAATATTTTTCGTAAAAACGTTTTTTTTTTTTTGGAAAGCTAGTAGATTTCTAACTTGTTTTCCCATGTTTGGTTGGTGAGTAGAAAATGTTTTTTGAAAAATACTTTGTAATGTTTGGTTTGTGAATGAAAAATATTTTCCAGAAAATATCTTTTATTTTTGGCTAGAGACTAGAAAATGCTCTTTAGAAAAATAATTTCTGACCCGGTGATGTAAAAATGAAATTTTAAAATTTTTAATTATTTTTCAAAAATACTTTTTTTTAAAATTAACACGGGGTAGCGTGAAAATTGAATTTTTTAAAATCCGAAATATTTTTCAAAAACAATTTAAAAATTTGACGGGGGCAGTGGGGGGGCGGGGGGTGACATAAAAAAAGAGAACTTTTAAAATTTGAAATATCTTTCTAAAAAAAAATTTAAAAATTTGACGAGGGTGACCCTAGGGTGGGGGGTGACGTAAAAATTATTTTTTTTTTTAAAGAAAAGTTTGACAAGAGTGGTCTGGGTGGCGGGAGAGGGGGGGGGGGGGTGACGGCGTAAAAAAAAAAAAATTTTAAATTTGAAATATTTTTCAAAAATTTTTTTTAAAAAAAAATATTGACGGGGACGGGGGGAGGGGGTCAGGGTATGGGGTGGGGTAAAAAATGAAATTTTAAAAATTTGAAATATTTGGGAGGGGGTGGTTAGAGGTAAATAAACATTTGAATTTTTTTTAAAAAAAAGAAAATTTAAAATTTTGAATTTATTTTTTTGATGGGGAGGGTTGATTATGGGTACGGGGTAGGGTAAGAAAAAAATATTGAAGAATGAAGTAGAGTTTTGAAAAATGTTTTTCTTAATTTTTGAAGGAAAGTCATTTTCCTTAAATTTGAGAAAAATGAGTTGGTTTGAAAAATATTTTCCCAAAACATTTAAGCCAATCAAACGTGGGAAAACAGGAAAACATTTCTTCATACTAAATACACCCCTAAAGAAAAATTGCATAGTTGATACTACATTGTTATTAACAAAAAAAAAATAAAAATAAATCATCTCCACATGCCAATAATACACTTTCTTTGTACCCCTATACGTTTTAATCTTGTTTGCTTATACGATCCAGTTTTCCAAAATTTCTTATTATTTTCGATGATCATTAGTTGAAAATAAATAATTACTGGTACTGGTACCACATTATCAATGGAATCTGCACAATTGCAGGGAGCACTTAGCCGACATAACTAGTTAGGCCATCCGATTTCCTCAAATCTGCCACATTTTTTTTATAAATAATAGTAATTAATTAATAGATTATCATTATCTTAAAGTAAATTTGTGACTAATCAATCTTGATTCTTAATTATTAAATTCGGATTTCTGCACTTTATCCAGATTTCACATGGCAAAGGTTCATTACTCTAGGGTAGGGATGCCATGTTTTTATATTTGCTTTCTACTTCTTTTAGTACAGCAATATTCGATTGGAAATTTGAACCTTAGATCTTCTTACACAAGATATTGTTATTGCTATTATGTGTATTTTGTTTTTGAGATGGTATCAATAACAAATAAGTTGTCATGTACAAAAATAAATATAATAAATATATAAAATAAATAAGAATAATTCATAAGATCGACCGTAGACAATAAAATTCGCGTTGAGAAAACAATAATCAAGAACGGAAAAATATAGCAACAATCGTATTTATTATTTCAAAGTGCGAGTGTTACAATCTCTATGATTCCTCTGAATTCGCCTTTTCAAATATAAATTGAAGGGCGCTTGAGCTTAATCTTAAATTTGTCTTGAACTTGATTTATGATTCAAGGGCTTTAAAGCTTGTTCTTGAATCTTTGATGAACTTGAACTTGAATTTTATCTTGACTTTTTGAATTCAAGGGCTTCGAGCTTGTTCTTGAATCGATGGTCTTGATCTTGATCGTTCTTGAACTTGAATGCTTGAATTCTTAAACTTGTAGCTTATAGAGAATTTTATGGCGTTTGTACCACAAATTTTCTCTAGCTTCTTGTTTAGAATTTTCGGTTCTCTTTTCTGAATTATGAGGACATCTGTTTATAGTTTAGAATAGAGGAGTTGTGATAGGAATATGATTCCCTTCGGCTAATCAGATTTAAGTGACATAGCAAATGAGCTTTATGGAGTAGACTTTAAATAAATCCATATTTATTGAATTTAAATAATTAACTCAATTATATTAATCCAAAATATTTATTTGGACTAATATATTCAAGAATTTAATATAATCTGAATCATTTTATAAATTTATATTTAATAAATTTTAAATGACTACAAATGCCCCATTCTTCAAGTCTTGTCGAGATATTTTATCTTTCTAAGACTAGGTGTAACGACATGTTCCAGACGTTAATGAAAAAGCCAACGGGGAAAGAATTTGGGTCAGAAAACTTTTGAGTAGTGACTTGAAAAATTGTAGCCTAGTCCAGATTTGAACGAAATTTGAGTCAGGCGAGGACTAGCGAAATATGGCAATGAATGAGGGATCTAATTATGAATTTGATCACATGAGTGGATAGCTAAGACGTTAAGGAACCCGTACGACTTTACAGAATCGAATTCGGGCGAGTGGAACTGCCGAAACTGAACTTAGCATGAAAGGGTAGTTTTTGAATATCATGAGTTGGAGGTGTGTTGTAAAAAGGGGGTTTGAAACTCTAATTTCAACTCTCTGTTTCCGTGCAAGCTGCCAAGGCGAGGCCACTATGGCGGGATGGGGGCCTCCATAGCGGGCCAGTTGCGACTTAAGTCAGAAATAAACTCCAAAACGTCATTATTCTGCAATTTTTATTCTTGAGAGTTAAGAGACGAACCAGGGCAAGTTCTTGATAGTTTTCCACCTCTTCTAGCACTAAAGGTAAGGATTTTACCCCCCTAATCCGTTTCGATCCTTAGAACTTGTAATCTTGATCATATATTGTTGGGGGAGGGGTTTGAACTGTTTTGGATGGTGGGAAAAAGTCCTAGCTACATTTTAGGATCATGGGTTTGGTCTAACGTTATTTGTTTTGTTATAATCCGGATATATTAGACCTTAATTATTGATCCTCGCATTGAATTGATTGTTTGTAGACCTAGAACAAGTGGAAAGAATCCGCAAAGGGAAGGATCAAGTATCTTAGGAGGATTCAAGCTTGGTTTGGAGGTAGGTGATGATTTGATTTCATGTTTGTGTGATGTATGTGGGTAATTGCTTCATTGTAATACATGTATGTGTATGAATGTAGCACTATTGATCAAATCTAATGTAAGTGAGTGAATGAACGATTGTATGCCATGAATCAACACTTGATTGTATGACTTTGTGAATGTACATTGTTTTTGTGATTGTGGTATGATGATTGGATCGAGTGTCACATTCTGACACACTAACTTGGATCGGGTGCCACGTTTCGGCACACTAACTTGGATCGGGTGCGACGTTCTGGCGCATATATGAGATCGGGTGTCACGTCTGACACACTAATTGGGATCGGGTACCACGTAAACTCACGGTATATCAACACTCTCAACTTAAACTCGTTGTTTGTCCTCAAGCAACACACTAAAACTCTAAACGACACTTGTGTAGAAGCAGACATTCAAATTCAAGCAATCACATGGCTTACTAACTCAATTCTATGACAATAGTGCAAATCTTTTCATTTAGACTCAACAAGCTAACTCATGCAGATCAAGATATGACATAGATCGACCAATAGACACCACAACATACACTTTTCACAATCACCAAGGTACCAACTCTCCAACAATGTAACTAGTGCCCTCACTTCAAACGAAATCCTTTTTCGCACAATAATATGAATTTTGAGTTTTAGGATTCATTCAACACTCACGTTCAGAAGTGACTTCAAGTACAGTTAGTGCTCAATACCATAAGTTTGCCCTTATTTTCACTGCGTAGACTCTCCAAACTAGTCACTAGGATCACTATAGGACTTTCTTAGCTTGTAACGTAGGCTCAGGGTCAAATATGATATATTTGGATACTTTTTAGTGACTTTCTGCCCTCCTTGACATTACATTGGATTTTTACCTCTTTTCTCCACCAATTCTTGACATCTTTTTATTTTCTTTTCTTTCCCTTGACTCTTTTCAACACAGATGCGACTTTTGACTTTATAACTCTTATTTCACTTTCTTCTTTTTCTTTCACTTTATTTTTCTTTATTTTTTTCAGCACTTTTGTTTTTCATCTTTTTTCTTCTTTTGCACAAAATCACATCTTTTTCTTTTCTGTTTCTCTTTTCAACACAAAAATCTTTTCATACCATTTTTCTTTCGGTTTCCATTTTCACAGCCATCCTCAACTTATGTGTTTGGCATGAGTTGAGGTGCACAATATCTGATATCGGACCAGGGCCAAGATCAAAGTAACTTATGAATTAGCCACCCTCAACTTAGGTTTTGGCCTAAGTGAAGGTGCACATGTCCAATGAGGGACTGGGGCCAACACAATGATTTTAGGGAAGGTGAGTCAGGTGTATTGAAAGAAATGGTCTATTTTAGGCTCAAACCTTTGGATCAAGAGAAACATCTATTTCATTTAGTTGGATCATTTTAGGCATTAGTGGACTTATCAGAACAAAGGCCTATGATCATTTCCAAGCTTCTAGCCTAGATATTTTAGCAGGACCAACGGGGCAAGCTCTAGATTGGCACAATACTGTCTGAACATTCAACCTTTTCTCACTCACATTTGGCACATTGTTTCATCATCAGATTATCAGATTACCCAGTTCAAGTTTCAGCTTAAGTCATGAGATCAAATCGGTTCTTTATCATGTTATATTAAGAGCCAACACATTCAACTCATCAAGCCTATATATTCTAGCACATTTTCAAACATATTTTTGGATGGGTATCACCTTTTCATGCTTTTTATGCCATCATCCTTTCATTCTTCTACTTACTTCTACACATACATTCCTAAACATGCCAGTTCAACATAAATTAAAATAGTTCTTTGGGGGAAAAGAACATAGACAAGAAAACCCCAAAGGAGGATTATGAGTTGGGTTACTCAAACTTCACCCTAACACTCCAATCCATTTACCCCACCCCAACAAAATAAGGTGCAATTGTCCTCAATGCAGAAAAATCAAAATTAAAACATAGGGTGAAGCGAATATGTGGCGCATATACGTCGAAGACCTCTTAAGAAGTAGGTGTGTCCGGTTTCTCAGAGCCCATTGGATCAACACTAGGAACGCCATCAATAGCGCTCCCATCAACTATCCCAGCACCCTCAGTGGTGCTCACACACCCAGATGGGCCAACACATATCTCTCTGTCCCGCTGCTGTCTCATCTCCTTCTCTAGTAACGACGCCTTTGTGCCCTCCTCCAATTGCTGACGCTCGTTCTTTCTTAATCTCTAAGCCTCAGCATCATCAGAAGTACGATCGGAGCGGGGGCGCTACCCAGCAGCACGAGAAGAGTCTGGTGGTAGCATGAACTCGCCAAATAGGGCAGACATCACCACGATATCAACCTCCTCTGTAGGAACAACTTTTGGTGCAGACTTGGGAGGGTCTAGGAGGGCATCAACATTAGCACGAAGGCTGTCCAACTCCATCTGGAAGGTAGCCAAATCAATAGTCGTGGTCGGCCTCTCCAAGACTCGCAACTCGAAGGCATCCAGGCACTTATGAACAACCTAAGTCTTTTGGTCCATCAGTTGTTCTATCCTGGTCTCGGACTGCTCAATCAAATGTTGCATCCACGGCCTAATATGCTGCAGCAGTGTGGCCCATCTGTGTTTCCAGCTTCAGAACTTGAGCTAGAGGAACGAGAGTGAACCCAGAAGAGGGAGTGGCTCGAGAGGAGCTAGGGGCCTGACTAGTGGCCGATGAAGGAGGAGCTTGGGCATCCACTGTAGGGGCAGTGTCATCAACCTGCATCTGCTCCACATCCACAACAAGATCACCTCCCAATGATGGTACCTCAATCTGTGGCTCCCTGCGAGGTGCGGCTAAATTGGCGTCATCCCGAATAAGGCCGATAACTAGAGTCTTGGTTGCATTAAGAAATCGGTCACAGTGCCAAACAGGGACAAAAACATCTGTACAGAACTGGAAGATGAGGCACGGGAAGGTCAACATGGTGGTGGCCTTGAAGGCCCTCTCATGGATTTTTGCAATCAATATGCGGGCAAAGTCTATCTCAAGCCCCGCTACCATAGCTGCAACCATCACTACTCGGTCCCATGTAACCATGTTGTCTGCCTGAGTAGGGGACACACGATTTCGCACCATCAACCAGAAGAACTTTTCAACAAAGCTCACTGTCACCTTCTTGATACCCAAGCTAGAAGTTTGGACCCACTCAGCGCGCTCTCCATCCGTAGAAATTTGTCGTGCCAACCATCTCACAAGGGATTCCCTCTGCTCAGCATTCTTTTGAAATGCCCCGCTCTAAATGATGCCCATCTGATAGTTGAATTCTCTTGTATTGATGAGCAGAGTGTGGTCTGGGCCATAGATGAACCTGTGGAGGGTGACCTCTGATATATCGATCGTGAAACCTCGCACTAAGGTTGACTCGAGTGGAGGCTGAGTGGCGGGCTTGGCCCGTTTGGAGATGAAATTTCTCACAGTCGTCGCATATAAAACATAGAACTCCCGGACTATCTTCTCGCGGTAGGTCCCTAGGCTCTGTGCCATACATTCACGTATGTGCCTCTGGAAAAGCTCATGGATGACTGGAGCGGGATGGAGGCTGCCTGTGAGAACATGATGCTCCTCAGTGACAAGTCTGGCCATCTTCTCGTGCTCATTCAACATACGAGCATCTGTGTATATCTAGTATTGGTCGATCATGTACCACTTGTTTGGCTCCATAGCGATTGGTGCAAGATCAGAACTGGGGGCACTGAAATGTCACATGTACCATCAGTCTCAGAAGATGAGGCGGTGCTGCCGCTAGAACTGGGGACGGACTGCGACTCAGAGTCAGCCTGTGAGCCGATCAATATGGCCTCATCCTTAGACTGCGGGGTAGTGACCTCATCGAAACTCACCTGCTGAGCTCTGTTCCGAGTAGTGCGGGGAGCAGTAAGGGAGGTCCTGGTGGCTGGAGGAGTGTACTCATCCTCATCCTCATTGATAAGACGTCGAGAAGGTGCTACGGACTTGGACTTTCCCTTTATGGCGTATGTGTGAGCTTACTTAGGAGCCATGGTACCTGTGGAAGCTTAGTACGAAAACAAGACAATAAAACACAGAACTTTAGAACAAGAAATAAACCCAAACAAAAAATTTAAAAGAATCTGGACAGTAGCTGAACTGTCGACCTACGGTGGGTACCTACGGTCCGTCGACGGAACGACGGTCTGTGGGTCCCCTCTCTGGGTCAGATGGTTGAAAATCAAGTCCAGATGTTGGAACCACGAATGTGTAGAATGGTCTATCGATGGAACGGCGGACCATAGTCCACACCGTGGTTCTACAATTAAGAAAATTTTGGGGTGTCACTGGTCTACGAGACTTGACCTACGGTCTGTAGGTTGACTTACGGTCTATGGGTCAGTGTTGTGCCAGGTCTCAAATTTTAACGTACATTTCATGCCATATTTCAATAATTATACAAGCATATTAGGCCTACACATGCATTTCAACATATATTTTGGTAGTTTATCATCCTTAGGGTTCCAATTACACAGAGATCAAAACTACGAACCTAAGTCAAAATATCTAATTAGACCCAATACTTTAATTATGTGGTTTTAACTTGTAAGACACTCACATTCTATCGTTCCAAGGGTGTTTATAACTAGAATTCAACATTTAATTAGAAGAGTAACAACCCAAGGTCAAGAACCAACCTTGTGACTTCATGATATAAACAATGAATAGTGAATTCCAAGTAAGGATGAAGTCGTTTACCTTACAAGTAATCGAAGTGGGTGAGTGTGGTAGTGGAATAAACGCCTTGAACCTTTACTGGCATTTTGACACCAAACCTGGACAGTGACAATGATGGGGAAGAATTTGGAGGTGATGGAATGATTTTGTGGAAGGAAAGTGGTTATATGGGGTGTGGGTTATTGATATGGGAGTAATTTTGGGGATTTATGGATGATTATGGGTATTTGGAGGGTTGAAAATTGGTTGGGAGGGAGTTTTGGAAGTGGGGAATGATTTTAAAATGAAAGGTTTTTATTTAAAAGGGGTTCGAATCGGGTAAGGCAAACCTTAATTTTGGACCCACGAGACCCCGTTGACGGTCCGTGGGTCGACCTACAGACCGTAGGTCTAGTACGTATGTCATTCTGACACTTGGACAATCTAAAAACTTACCTGGGATCTACGGGCGCCATCCATGGTCCATGGATAGACCAATAGATCGTCGATGTGGTCCGTAGACCACTGCACAACTATTTTTCTGTAGATTTTGCCTTTCGTCCCTGCACACGTAGCGACCATTAGGACTTTATTTTTACACTTTCTGGACTCCTTTTAGACACGGACCCTATTCTATATCTTGCCAACACTAATACAAAAGTAAAATACCTATCTAAAGAGCTGCAAAAATTAAAATAAAAGAAGAAAACTCTTATATCGAAAATAAAACCTATAGTTGGCTAGATTATACATCTTGGGTTGCCTCCTAAGAAGCGCTTGATTTAACGTCGTGGCACGACACAGATCCCTTGATTACTCAAACTTCATCAAGGTGACATGCCTCTATCACTGCATTGACACTCTCAGAATTTCCCATGTAACTTTTTATCCTCCGGTGGTTAGCCTTGAACCTTGTCCTACTCCTTTTCTCGAGCTCAATCACTCCATGTGGGGACACTTGGGTCACTCTGAATGGTCCGGTCCACTGGGACTTGAATCTGCCAGGAAATCAACATAACCTTGATTTAAACAACAACACCAGATCCCCAGGAGCTAGTTTGCACTTTTCTATCTTTTGATCATGGTGTTTTTTCTCTGTGCACAAGGCTGCACCTAACTTCTCCTTACTAGACACTTCAACACCTTTTTCGAAAATGTGACTCACCACAGATACCAGTTTAAGATCACTTTCCTGCTTCATAGATTTACAGATGTTAAAGGTCACATCCTCCTTATTCAGTCAGAACTTCATTTGCACTTTCTCCATATCAACTAAAGCACGCCCAGTAGAAAGAAATGGTCTCCTTAAGATGATGGGGACCTCAAAGTCAACCTCGCAATCAAGTATCATAAAATCTGCCAAAAAAATGAATGACCCCAATTTCACAAAGACATCTTGAAGCACTCCAATGGGCTTTTTCACAGTTCTATCAACCATAAGTAAGTGCATCGCAGTTGGTTTTGGAGCTCCTAAACCCAACTTCTTATAAATCAACAATGACATAAAATTAATGCTCGCACCCAAATCACACAAAGTTTTCGCAAAGTGCATCTTACTGATGGTGCAAGGAATAGTGAAAACTCCCTCTTTCTTTTGTACCAGTGACCTCGTAGAAATGGAACTACAATGCTGCAACCTCTCATCATTCTCAAAACTGACAACCCTCTTTTTGGTCACCAAGTCCTTCATGAACTTTGCATACCCAGTCATTTGCTCCAAAACTTCTATTAACGGGACATTGATGGAAAGCTGTTTCAACATAGTTATAAACCTCTGATATTTTCCTTCTTCAGTGTTTGTTACTAACCTCTGTGGAAAAGGAGGTGGAGTTCTAGGCATAGGAGCAACCTTTCGAGTCAACTCATCTTCCTTTTCTGCGGCATTTTTCGTCTCTCCAGTAACCTCAATCTCATCCCCATATATTTCTACCACTTTTTCAACATCAGATGGCATAAAGGGATTAATGTCTACCCTCTAAAAATGAGGTTTATAACTCATATTTATAGAAAACAAGTCCTAAAATAAAAAGGAAACAAAATAAGAGAAATAAACTTCTAGAATGCGGCTTCAATTGATGACTCGACCTACAGACCATGGGTCGACTTATAGTCCGTAGGTCCCCTATCGTGTCTCCATACTTAGCATTTTTATCAGGTATTAGAACTTCAACTCTCTGAATCCATCGAAGGATGTGCAGGATGGCCCGTGGGCCGACCTACGGTTCGTCAGTTACTCCGTAGTTCCACACTTAATCAGAATTCCCTGATGCTCCATTTACGCCTGTCATTGACGGTCCGTGGGCCACTTCCGTAGATGGCTCCTTCTGCATAATTTTAGCTATCATCTCTATCAATCGCGTTCAAGCCTATTTCCTACAAACATAACACATAAAACATTATTTCTAACACAATATACCCTTAGACACACACAATTTCTAAGTTAAATGTATAAAATATACCGTAAACTCACGATATATCATTAGACTATTTAGTTATTTTTTATGTTGGTTGGGGTTGTACCCTCTCTTTCTTAGACTTGTTGAATTTAGATGTTTTGGTACCATGACTTTCAAGTTCTAGGGGATAAGACTTTCTCATTAGTTTGGTTAGTTATTTGTTTAAACCTTAGGAGGTTATGGGAACTTCGTATTTCTTTTGGTCATTTAAACCTGCTTATGTATCTTTAAATGAGTAGTATTTGGTTAAGTTGTTAGTTTGGGTTGTAATAATGGTTCTCCCACTGGAGGGTTAGTCTGGGTACCAATCAGGACGGTCTGGGTCACGACAAAGTTGGTATCAGAGCCCTAGGTCCGTTGATCTCATTGTACCAAAACGAGTCTAGTAGAGTCATGTGGAACGGTATGGAGACGTCTGTACTTTTCTTTGAGAGGCTATAGGACTTTAGGAAAAACTCATTTCTTTCTACTCCTTTCGTGCTATGAATTGAATCCAATTGGTATCTAAGTGATACAAACTGGTATCTGAATGTCTTCACTCTATTTCACATCTGGTTAGCAATTGAGTTGTAAATGTGGAAACAACAACACCAGCAATAGAAAATGTGTCCTTGGAAATAGGTTTATTTCCGTGACTCACTATGGGAATGTAATGACTATAGATAAACATGTGGTTTGTATTACGTTCTTAAGTTTAAAACCTTCATTCTTCTTGGGTATTGAATCTGAAGATTTTTATGATTTTCTTGTTGATTGTCGTAAGCTGCTTCATAAGATGGATAAGGTAGAGTGATTTGATGTTGAGTTTGTGATATACCAGTTTAAGGGAGACACCAAAATATGGTGGTGGTCTCATGTTGAGTGTTCACTAGTAAATGCACTACTCATGACTTGGGAAATATTTTATAGCTTTCTGTATGGAGAAGTATATATCCTGAACTTTGAGGGATATGAGGAGAGATGAGTTCCTAAATATAGAGCAATATAATGTATTTGTTGCTGCCTTTAGGGCAAAAGTTTGTGTTTTGTCCAAATATGGTACTCCACTTTGTTTCAGTCTAAAAGAGAAAATTTGTTGTGTTATGCAGGGATTAAAGTCAGATTTACAGATTTAAGCTTATATGTGGCTTCTTTAGCAAAAACCTTTTCAGGTTGTGTTATTTGGTGACGGAGGTAGAAGGGGGTGAAGTTAGAAGACTTTGCCAAGGTGACAACATTTAAGAAGTTTTGTAAGGGAAGGCTAGATAATGAACACCATTACTTGGAAAATGCATTTAATATTATTGTCATATCATGTATGGGTTTCTTAGTAAATGATGAAATTATGTTGTGACAATTGAGGTTAGAATCTCTGTTGCGATTTCCTAGATTGAGTGTATATCAAAGAAGGTCATGATAAGATTACTACAATAGCAGCGATGCTTACTTGGTTAAGTTATTAAGTGTGTTAAAATTGTGAAGAACCTGGGCATATGATGAAGAAACCAGCGAGGCTGGGGAAATGGTAATGCAGGTAGGGAAGCAATGCATCCAGGCAAGGAGGTTGCTCGTCAAGATGACATGGCTCAATCTTATGCTTTTTCGGGCAAGACTGAGGCTGAAGTGTCTTATGCAGAGGTCACATGTACTACTCTTGTCTGTGCCCGGATGGCTACTGTTTTATTTGATCCGGGTTCTACTTATTCATATGTGTCAGTTCAGTTTTCCTTGGGAATTTGATATGATTTGTGATGTGCTTGATGCCCCCATCCATGTTTCTACCCTAGTTGGAGAGACTATCATAGTCACCCATGTGTATCGTGATTGTCCTGCTTTATATATGGGTTTTCAAACTTGTGCTGACTTGGTTATTTTGGATATGACTGACTTTGATATAATATTAGGCATGACTTGGTTGTCCCCCCATTTTGATATGCTTAATTGTAATGATAAGTCTGTGACTCTAGAGATCCCTAGTAGGGAAAGGTTAGAGTGGGAAGGGATGTACAAGCCTAAGCCAGCTAAGGTCATATCCTCCATTCGAGATAGGAAACTGGTGAGGCGGGGATGTTTGGCATATTTGGCTCATGTTCGGGATGTTGAGGTGAGTTTCCCTCTGTTGAGTCTATTCTTGTAGTGTCTGAGTTTAAGGAATTGTTTCCTACCGATTTGCTTGGTATGCCTCCGGATAGAGATATAGATTTTTGCATTGACTTGGAATAGGATACTCGCCCCATTTCCATCCCTTTTTATCGCATGACTCCGATAGAATTGAGAGAGCTTAAGGCTCAAATCTAGGAGCTTTTTGATAAAGGTTTCATCCGTCCTAGTGCTTCCCTGTGGGGTGTTCCTGTCTTATTTGTTAAGAAAAAGGGTGGTAGTATGAGGACTAGTGATTTTATCTTAAGCCATAAATGAGTGGAATGATACCAGAATGACAAGCTTATGGATAAAGAAAGTTCCATTGAGTATACTTGGGTGAAGGAAATTGAATATTTTAGTAAGAAAATGCGTATAAAAATTGGGTTAGTCCTTTGAATTTGGTGAGTATACCTGAGTTTGAGGTGTCGTGTTGATGAGAAGGTTGACTTCGTAGTGATAGTCAGGGCTGAGTGAGCATAATGGTAGTAAGAGTTCGTGATGGATTGTGATGGAATGCAACTATATAATAAGATTGTTGCTTAAGCAAATTTTATATAGTAATTACGACTTGTGAGTATCTAAGGTTGTGGTTTTCTAATATTTGGTAAGTAACGTGGTTGTATGGGAAGTTTTAAGAGATGGTGGAACACCACTCAAATCGAATTTAAAAGAGCTAGAGTCATAATGAAGAAAAATAGTGGGATGTCGTACAACCTTTAGAGAGAGGCGAGAGCAAGAATGTTTTGTTTGATTGCAAAGGCTAAAGAGGTATCTCCAGAGGGGTAGATAACTGGGTTCAGAGACGCGTGAATTCATTCGTTGTTGTGGTGATGGTAATAGTGTCACGGGTCCATCAGATTGGTTAAAACTATGTGAAAAGATTTGAGAAAGGAGTGTACAAACATTTTCTCGAGTGTGATGATAAGTGCTTTGGTTTTGTTTTTGAGTTTAGCAATGAGTACGAGTGAAATTTTAGCGAAGGATATTGTAAGATCGATGGAGATGCGATAAATGATAAGCGAAGATCCATGAATTCATAAAAATCTTCAAGGTACAAGCTAATGCTGATAGATAAGGGGATTGTGTTATACAAATGAATTTACAATTCAGATTTTTTTCATTGTAAGTCTACATTCGTGGTGATATTTTTTGTTAAGGTATGAATTGGCAATGTGAGAAATGATAAATTGTATTTGGTATTGAGCAATTGAAAGAACTTACATCTGGGTTGAGTCGTAAAGTTTATTACTATTGATTGTTAAGTACCTAAGAAAGGTTTTCATTTAAAAGTGTTGGTTTATAGTAAGGTAAATGGTCGGAGTGTTCATGATGGTTGTTAGTATTGAGAGTATGGACTTCGGTGGAATGATGTTAAGAGTATGTGAAGTCAACTCAATGGAAATGACTAGTATTGACTTTTCAGATGAAAACCTTTAGTGTTATTCTGCAAAATTCTTACGTGACCATCTATTTCATTTTGTACATGGTGGTGAGTATGTTTCACTAGTTATGATCACGTGTGTTTTCACTTTTGTGTGTGGATCCCTAGTGGTGGATCAGGGGTACTAATCCTATGATGTTCTCTTGGTTGAGTGTGAAGATTTGGTTATTTCAAATGACATATTTGGTGTTGTCTTGTAGTTGTTAAAGTATTTTAGTGGTTATACAAGTACCACCTTGCTTATGAGAATTTATAGAAGAGCTACTATGCATATTTATGGTTGTCCAACAATCTTAATAATCATCTTATCGTCGAGGTCATGTATCGATTATGTGTGGTTAAATGTGGGGATCATTGGGTCCAATTCTACTGTTCTTAAGGGTAATCTACAATCACAATTACTAAATCTAGCATTTCGATAGTGTTGTTAGAGGGTTTGTATGCTTGGACATATCCCTCAATGAGTATCTGATGTCTAAAGACCAAATTTTTGTAACTTAAGCTCATGGAAATTTATGTGTGAGATGGAGATGTTGATAAGAACTATGATTGTTGGGTATTATGAGTGTGTGCTGGTTGGTTCAGGTTCACTTCTAATTGTAGCGAGTATTGACTTAGAATTTTATCATGCTTATGTGAGAAATGATTCGTCCTGATGGTTTTGTTAAGGTCCTTGATAACATGTTGCAGACCTGGCTGCGATCAACTTTGATGTTTATTGAGAATCGTTTTTGTTGTTAGTTAAGTTTATATACAACAATATTTATCACTTGAGTATTGAGATGACTTCATTGAGGCATTGTATGAGAGGATGTGTAGATCACTCATAGGGTGGTTTGGGGCTGAAGATGTAAATCCTTTGGGAGTTGATTTGGTGAAAGATGCCCAAGAAAAGGTGAGAAACATCCAACCTAAGCTTCAAGCAACCCAGAGTAGACAGAAAAAGTATGCGAGACAAGTATCCCCAGTTATTTGATGACTCAGGTACTACTCTACTCTTACCTTAGCCAATTTTTCCTAGTTTATCACTCGGGGACAAGTGACGGGTAAATTCATATCTATTGTAATGACCTGATCCCGTCGTTATGGAAAAGCCAATGGGGAAAGAATTTGGGCTAGAAAACTTTTGAGTAGTGACTTGAAAAATTGTAGCCTAGTCCAGATATGAATAAAATCTGAGTTAGGCAAGGTCTAGCGAAATCTAGTAATGAATGGGGGATCTAATTATGAATTTGATCATATGAGTGGATAGATAAGACGTTAAGGAACCCGTACGACTTTATAGAATCAAATTCGGGTGAGTGGAACTCTCGAAACTAAACTTAGCGTGAAAGGGAAGTTTTTTAATGTCATGAGCTGGAGGTGTGTTGTAATAAGGGGATTTGAAACTCTAATTTTGACTCTTTGTTTCCGTGCAAGCCGCCAGGGCAGAGCCACTGTGGCGAAATGGGGTCGCCATAGTGGTCTAGTTGCGACTTAAGTAGAAAATAAACCCCAAAACGTCATTATTCTGCAATTTTCATTCTTGAAATCTAGGAGATGAAATAGGGCAAGTTCTTGACAGTTTTCCACCTCTTCTAACACTAAATGTAAGGATTTTACTCCCTTAATCCATTTTTTGATCCGTAGAACTTGGAATCTTGATTATATATTGTTGGATGAGGGTTTTGAATGGTGGGAAGTCCTAGATGCATCTTAGGATCATGGGTTTGGTGTAGGGTTATTGGTTTTGTTATAATTCGGATATATTAGACCTTAATTATTGATCCTCGCATTGAATTGATTGTTTGTAGACCTAGAACAAGTGGAAAGAATCTGTAAAGGGAAGGATGAAATATCTTAGGAGGATTCAAGCTTGGTTTGGAGGTAGGTGATGATTTGATTTCATATTTGTGTGATGTATGTGGGTAATTGCTTCATTGTAATACATGTATGTATGTGAATGTAGCACTATTGATCAAATCTAATGTAAGTGAGTATGAATGAACGATTGTATGTCATGAATCAACACTTGATTGTATTATTTTGTGAAGCTACAATGTGTTTGTGATTGTGATATGATGATTGGATCGGGTGTCATGTTCTGACACACTAACTTGGATCAGGTGCCATGTTTCAGCACACTAACTTGGATCGGGTGCTATGTTTTGGCACACTAACTTGGATCGGGTGCCACGTTCTGGCGTTTGTATGAGATCGGGTGTCACGTCTGGCACACTAATTGGGATCGGGTACCACGTTCTGGTTCACTAACAATTTGGGTGTGGGTTCTATGAGAGGGCCATTGAATTGGGTTCCGTGAGAGGACCATTGAATTGGGTTCCGTGAGAGGACCATTGAATTATGGTGTGTATCTACTTGTGATGATTACGTTTATATCTAATGGTGATTGATATTGAAAGACTATTTGTTGCTCTAAAATGATAACCAATCTGTATATATATTTTGTACATATCATTATTTACTATGTTGTGGTTGCTTATATATGTTGTGCTTATTGGGATAGCCGTGTGATCCTACAAGTACACTGTGGTTGTGTACTGATACTTCACTTGCTTGTTCTTTGTTGAGTACATGGCATCTTCAGACGGCTATTGATAGACCTCAGCTATGAGATCAATGATCGAGATCGGATTTCAAGGGTGAGCATGTTCTTTCAGGCTGCCATAGAGTCCTTTCTATCGTCTAGTCTATTTCCTTTGGACTTAGACTATTTAGTTATTTCTTATGTTGGTTGGGGTTGTACCCCCTTTTTCTTAGACTTGTTGAATTTAGATGTTTTGGTACCATGACTTTCAGGTTCTAGGGGTTAAGACTTCCGCATTTGTTTGGTTAGTTATTTGTTTAAACCTTTGGAGTTTATGGGAACTCCGTATTTCTTTTGATCATTTAAACTTGCTTCCGTATCTTTAAATGCATAGTATTTGGTTAAGTTGTTAGTTTGAGTTGTAGTAATGGTTCACCCACCGGAGGGTTAATGTGGGTGTCAATCACGACAGTCTGGGTTGTGACACTAGGCTGAAGAATTTGAAGACTTCAACTTGCAGACTCTTCAACTTGCAAACTTGAAGAATTTAAAGACTTAAACTTGAATACTTGGAGATTCTGAAGACTTCATCTTGAAACAATTTTTATTCATAGGGGTTTGCCCCCATTGAGTCACCACCATTTAGTGCAAGTTTGATGTTTGATAAAATATTACTCATAGCTTTAACTTTCATGTGACAAATCAAGTGGGAACATGTGGTTTTTTGACACTCATGCAACTGGACTTAAAATATGCTTCTAAGCGTCTACGTACCTCAATGAAGAGGATCAAGCCACAATGTAATTCTGGGAGAGTGTTTTTTATGTGTCGTACATAGTTTATACTCTTGTGGACCAAGAGTGACATGCAGTTTAGGCTTAACTTGAATATTTAACTCTAATTTGAAGAGCTTTGTGACATACTATTTAACTCTAATTTTAAGGAGCATTTCAACTTAAAGATTTAACTTAAATTTGAAGAGTTTTATGACATATAGTTTAAGCTCGTGTTCAAGGAGTATTTCAGCTTGAAGATTTAACTCAAATTTTAAGAGCTTTGTGACATGCAGTTTAAGCTCATGTTTCAAGAAGCATTTCAACTTGAAGATTTAATTCAAATTTGAAGAGTTTAGTGATATGCACTTTAAACTCGTGTTTCAAAGAGCATCTTAATTTAAAGATTTAGCTCAAATTTGAAGAGGTTAGTGGCATACAGTTTAAACTTGTGTTTCCAGGAACATTATAACTTGCAGTTTTGGCTCATGCGATAAAGAGCATTGTAACTTGCAGTTTAAGCTCATGTGTTAAGGAGCGTTGCAACTTTCAACTTAAGCTCATGCGTTAAGCAGTGTTGGAACTTGCAATTTAAGCTCATGCGTTAAGGAACGTTGGAACTTGTAGATTAAGCTCATGCGTTAAGGATCGTTGGAACTTGCAGTTTAAGCTCATGTGTTAAGGGGCGTCTAGATATACATTGACTTTTCAAAGTCATCTTCGGATGCAGACTTGCCCCCACTTTTGAGTTCTTCTATATCTTCATCTTCACGAGGTCCATAGATAAGAGATCATTGATCTTTTCTTAAAGTCATGCATAATTCTATGTCATGTGCACAAGTTGCCATCTCTTCGAATGTATTCAGATTTAATCCTTGAAAAATGTATTAAAGACCCCAATTCATGCCTTGGATGCACATTTCAATGCTAGAAGTTTCACTAAGGCGATTTGCCAACTCGTCAAATGTATTGGGATTTAATCCTTGAAAAATGTAGTGAAGACCCCAATTCATGCCTTGGATGCACATTTCAATGCTATAAGTTTCACTAAGGCGATCTTTGCGATTGAGGCTTAGACTTCTCCAACGATTGATAAAGTCAACAACTAGCTCATCTTCACCTTGTCGAGCCTTTGTAAGTTCAATAATACTAACGACACGTCTCGTGCTATTGAAACGATTGAGGAACTCTTGCTTTAATCGCTCCCAACAATCTATAGAATTGGGTTCGAGATCTGTGCACCAATCAAAGGCATTTTCTCTGAGAGATCGAACGAACTCTTTAACGAGATAATCACCATATGTTTCAGCAACATTGCAAGTCTCAATAAAGTGCGCTATATGTTGTTTGAGATTTCCTTTGCCATCAAATTGTTGAAGCTTAGGAGGTTGATAGCCCTTAGACATTTTCAAGTTATCAATCCTTTGTGTATATGGCTTTGCATATGTGGGAGAAAAATTAGATGAAGACTCAAATTTGTCTTCGATAACCTCTATGATGAAGTCTTTCAATTGATCAATTGTAATCAAACCTTCAGCAGAGATATGAATCTCTTTGATATTTATTTGCTTTACACAATACTCTCCTTCGTCTTGAATTTTAGGAAGCTTCAGAGGTGCTTGACTCAATCTTCTCTCAATCATGTTATCCATCTTATTTGTTAGCTTGGAAAGGTTAGCATCTTGTTCGTGTGCACACTTTATCAGGTCTTCAATTGCTTTAGTTAAGCTTGCTAGTTGTTCTTCTATAGTGGAAGACATTTTGATATTTTGTGATGCTTGAAAAGTTGAGATGAGAGGTAGAGATTGTCCAATTGGGCGTGCCCGAATTTGTAGACAATAAAATTCGCGCCAAGAAAATAATAATCAAGAATGGAAAAATATCGCAACAATCGTATTTATTATGTCAAAGTGCGAGTGTAACAATCTCTATGATTCCTCTGGATTCGCCTTTTCAAATATAAATTCAAGGGCTCTTGAGCTTAATCTTGAATTTTTCTTGAACTTAATCTATATATGATTCAAAGGCATTAAAGCTTGTTCTTGAATCTTTGATGAACTTGAACTTGAACTTCATCTTGATCTTGACTTTTACTTAAATTCAAGGGCTTCGTGCTTTTTCTTGAATCTGATGGTCTTGATCTTGATCGTTCTTGAACTTGAATGTTTGAATTCTTAAACTTGTAGCTTATAGAGAATTTTATGGCGTCTGTACCACAAATTTTTTCTAGCATCTTGTTTAGAATTTTTGGTTCTCTTTTCTGAATTATGAGGATCTCTATTTATAGTTTTAGAATAGAGGAGTTGTGATAGAAATAGAATTCCCTTTGGCCAATCAGATTTAAGCGACATGTCATATGAGCTTTATGGAGCGGACTTTAATTAAATCCATTTTATATATTTATATTTAATAAATTAAAATGACTACAGGTTGTTTGGTAGAGTGTATTAGCAAAATTAATGCATGCATTAGCTATATGTATTTGTAGTATCTTGTTTGGTGAACTTTTTCATGCTATGTATAATTAATGCTTGCACTAATTATACACTTTATTGTGTATTGGAGAGTGTGTTACTAATACCATGAATTTCTAGGTATTAGTGATGTAAAGGGATTTAATGCATGCATTAGCCTTTTAAAGAGACAATTATCCCTCAAAACCCCTTCTACATTTTTTTCACCATAATTATGGAGGATATTTTTGTACAATACATGCCATTTTTAATACACCAAATCAAATAATGTATGTATAACTAATGTAAGTATAACTAATACAAGCATTGCTAATACACTGTATTTAGCATTATTTTTCTACACTCTACCAAACGAGTGTGTATCTTTATTCTTTAGCTATATTTCACTGTATACTTTGTGCTCTTTTCATGTGTTCAAAGCCGGCCAGAAAAACAACTAAAGTAAAGGCTTTACATTCCACATTATTTGGGCCTCATTTTTTTGGTTTTACATCAAGTATTCGATATTTATTTTCTAGGCTTTGATTTATTCATATTCATATCACTCAACAATCATTAAATAGAGAATGTTCTCTCTAAAAAGATTTCATTTTGAAAAATTTACTGAAATTTCATTAGTTTAGGAGTTTATTATTTAGATACACTCTAATTTGCAATACTATGAATCTTATTAAATTTTGGTACGTCCAGATACATGTTTCTCGTGATACATGTATCTCAGGATACATGAGGTAAAAATTAGGTGTAATTTGTTCTAGATACATTGTACCCAAGTGAATTTGCATGCATTTGGGATACATAGACAAACCTCGCTTGCCACTCCTCTATGAATCTAGTATCTCATATATATGTAAATCACACCGAATACATACAAATACATGTATCTAGTGTGATTCACATCTATCTGGGATACATGACAATCTCGCTCACATTTCTCCCCATTGCGCTCGCCTCTCTCCCTATTTTAATGTATCTGGTAGCAAAAATACATATATTTAGATATATCTTCCTCAATATATGGTAGAAAAATCGTAATTAGGAAACTCTTATATATGATATGGATGTATATCATATAGTTTTCCCTTAAAACATATATTGAATATTTAAAAGTAGAAAAGTAATTTTTTTTTTTATAAAAAATGAAACTATATTATGTATTCTTTATTTATTTTTTATTTTTTCTTAGGTTTCAAGCATTACAACAATTATGGTGAAACTTAAACGGATGATCGGGGGTTTAGTGTATGATTTAAGTGTAACACCTCGCTATTTGAAAGAACTAGAATTTGGAAGAAACCGTTTTTGGAAATAATCAAATTTGGAAAGCTTGACAAATTAAGCTAAGGATGAGTTTTTGGTCAACTTCAAACGACCATAAATCCTAGCTCAGGATGAGTTAAGTGTACTACAAGATACCATAGGAAAGATCTTTGAATTATATTTCCAACTCCGCCAAGTTTTCTCAATTTCGAGTTCGTATGAGGGAGATATGCCCATTTGAAGTTGGGTTGTCTAGATAAGGAAAGTCAAAATCGGATTTTAGAAGGGTATTGTGGTCTTTTCACTGCCCAATTGATTAAATTCTCTTTTGGTAATTAAGTTGGGGTCTCAACTGATGGTATTCAGTTTACACTATTGAAATTAAGTTAGGGTTTTGAGAGAAGAGAAAAGAGAAGAAGAAGTAAGGAATCGTCAAGTTCTTGAAGAATTGCTTATGTATTTCGTCAAGGGGTGATCCCTACGAGGTATGTGTACATATCATTGGATTAGTTCACCCATGCACAATTCATGATTCAATTCAGCGTAATTATGTTCTTGAAAGAAAAGATTATGAGTTCTTGATGAAATTTGTTTAAGTTTTTGTGGGTTCTAGTTGTTGAAGTTGTTGAGAAGTTTCTTCAGTTTGATTCATGAGATTAGGTGTTGTTTTAAGTAGATTCTTACATATTTTGGTTATGTAGTTGAATATAAGTGTTTGGAAAAAGAACCAATTGAATCTAGAGGGTTTATAGTTGAAAAACGAGCAATAAAATACGTCAAAACCCTAGGGAGGGGGCTGGGGCGCTGCACCACTCAGAGCACCTGAAGTTTGGGCTTTGGGGAGCCGTGCCAACTAGTGCGCCCCAACCTATCTTCTGAAGTTTGCCCTTTGGCGCCCCGCGCCAGGGACACCAAGTCTTCCACCTTTTCCCACTTCTTTCCGTTTAAGTTCCCTAGCAACATACCTAAGTTTTATAGTTGATTTCTACACTCTAAGGTACGTCTAAACATCATGAAATCATCCCTAAACATGAGATCATGAGCCTTGAATCCATAATTCAATTCAAGGAAAGTTAAGAGTCAAGTTAAGAGAAGTTAATAGAGTTTTCCAAAAGTCTTTTACAAATATTTTAACTTTGTTTTGAGGCTTGAGGTTTGAGTGAGTAAAGAGTAAGAGTAAAGTACATTTCTTCAAAAGATTATACGGGAACTAAGTATTTCCAAGAGTTAAAATGTTTCACATTTAAACAAGAAAGGAAATACCGATTCCCAAGAGAGCTTTTAAGCTAGTTTTTGAGTAATTACCTCAAATCACAGAAATTGTTTTGTTTTTAAAACATATGAGTTGAGTATATTTTGGGAGTAGTATTGAGCACTGATATGGGGACGAGTTCATAATAACTCAAGTCTCCATAAACCATGTAGCCATTGTGAGTAGTGTAGCGACCCTTCTGAAATAATATAAGTCAATAACTCACGAGATTTTTATGCATATATTGTCCTCACAATAGTAAAAAAGACATAAAAGGAATATTACCAACTTCTGAGTACCTAAACTAGGTCGTTCATGCTTCACACAATCATTCAAAATTAGTGATAAATTTAATATATTACAAGGCTTGGGCTTACACACCCCAAAAGAACCAAATATATAGACATACTTATATTACAACCCATGGTGACATGATCAAATTAGTCCTCAAAATTTCATGTAAATATACAACACAATAGATCATGTACAAGTCTCAAGGTTTATACAAAACTAGATGCCTATATGCAAATGTGATCTTCCTTTAAGGCTCTCAAAAGTTCCATCTCCAATGGCCAGCTTCATGCAACCACTCGATCATTCCCTACGATAGAAACAACTATCGCTAAGCATATAACTTAGTGGTGTAAATACTATAGGTTCGGAGCCATCCAATTCACCAAGTTAACTTTCTCAAGTCATGGGCAGCACCATTGAAATATAATAATTAAATCAAGTAAACAAAATAATAAAAGTATCAAGTTCGATATTTAAAGATCCAAATGTCAAGAACGCTCATAGCACATTTTTCCAAGAGATTCAATAACAAGACTCGCCCAATATATAGATCATGTCGTCACACCAAGCACAAACAGGTATCAAGAAGGGCCGACGCCATGTATCAAGAAGGGTCAAAGCCCAATAATCAAGAGAACCAAGAACCATATTAAAAATGGCTTTCTAGTTCGTACTTAAAATGGACAACTTTCATTCTTAAGACGGACTAAAAATCCAGAGTCAAGATGGAAAATGATTCCGAATCAAGAGGCATGCCAATAGTGACAAAGTCACAACCACAAGAAGGACAAGGTCCCAACAATAGTTCCAAGTGATCAAACAAATCCATACAAGTGGGCAAATTACACAAGCGTCTTTAACGTCTTAAAGGATACCAACACGACAATGCAAAATGACAAGAGGTAACCAAGGTACCAAGATCAACCTTCAGATATACCAGCAGTTAAAAGAGTGCAAGTACAAGTTTATACACAAACTTCAGTGCTTTAGCAAAGAAACAGTCCAACACAACTTCGTGAGTTCAGACCGTAGACCAACCAACGTTTCAAGGTCCTCAACTTGTTCACGAGTATATACAACCTTAAAAACACAATCAAATAACTTCTTTAATTCCTATTATCTCAATAATATCGAAGTAAAATAGGATTATCATCACAAGTAAGCTTAGCCTGTACAAATACGACTATGCTCCCAAAACAGTGATTCTGGCCTGCCTAGTACCTTATGTCGCAACTTAGATTTCAAAAGGAAAACGACAAAACTAGACTTTATAACCTTCATGAAAGATGTAGGTACATCTCTTAAGGTTGCAAACAAACAAGAATCACCGCAAAATATATTTTGTACAAAAGGATGTATTCAAAACACTAACAGTTGTCCATACAGGATTTCTACTTTCGAACTCTGGACAGAACTTGTCCTATGTTGCGTCCCATATTTCGAATCCATAACAGCTAAATTAGAGTTTTATATAAACATAAGAGTTGTAGGTCTAGGAATTAGCTTTTCAGATCATATTTATTCACTGTAAACGAAGTTCTGTAACTCAATTTATGCTTTAAATACTAAACACTACCAACCTCCAAAACAGATTTGACCACTTATCAAAAAGAAGTGTGTGTCTAGGATTCCAGCCAAAAGGGCCAAGTTTTTCTCTTGTGATTTTGAAGAACAACTTGTTAGATAATGTTCTAAGGTTCTTATACTTCAGGTGAGACAAATTTGACTTGAAGAGGTGTCAAAATATAGTCTCAAAAGTGATGTTTACCACAATGCACAATTGTCTCCAAAAGGTGGCTGCCCAAATAGTTGTGTGCTGCCCAAAATGCATACATATACACCTATATATATATCCCTCACCTCATTTTAAAGTTATACATAATTCTAATTAGAATATTACGAAAATACCCCAATACAATACCTTAAATTACGATCACAATTTATGTTAAGCAGGTTTTCAATTATCACAAAACTTCAAGTTTCCAAAATGAGAATAAAACATATTGTAGTAATTAAGCAACGGTAAATCGGCATGCGACTCTTGGTTAATATTTAGGGGTGTTACACGTAGAAAAGGGTCATACTTTTTAGATGACACCTTAATGCTTTTTAGCATAGACTAGTTGATCTACTTAGTTGATGCGTTCTATATCATGACAAGTTATAGGACAGTTCTAGCAGCGTGGACGAGACGTTGTATCATCACATTAGCTCATAGTGATGGTTATCAGTTAGAGAAACTGCTACAGAAGTATATTACCTTATTATATGAGTAAATTGAGTTCTTATTTCGATTTAAATGCTTTATATCAACTTCACTTTTACTGTTGTTTTATTCTGCATTTGAGTTGAGTATCCATGAGTTGAGTAAAGCTAAGGTTAGTGTTCTCTTCAGATTCTTTTCAAGCTTATGTCATGTTTAGTTTTTCCATCGCATGCTCGTACATTCAATGTATTGATGCTTTTAGCCTGCATCATTTTATGATGCAGATACAGGTAATCAGGATCAGCATCCAACGCTCGTTGATCCAGTTGAGCATCTCAGAGTCAGTTGGTGAGCCTCCTTGCTTCCGGAGGATTCCTTTTTTATTTCTTTGTTAGTCAGTTGTTAGGATGATCGGGAGTCTTGTACCGACATCCCTCTTAGTATTTAGAGGCTTCATAAACAGTTAGATATGAGTTCTTTAGTCTTGTATTTAAGATGTTTTGCTAAAAGACTTGAGTTGCCACTTTGGCTAATTTGAATGTTTATCCTTAAACGTTCTACGTTTATTTGAGACAGTTGTTTTAAAGTGCATTTGAATCCTTGTATTAATGCTTTAAGTCTTTCGCTATGAGTTAAGCCAGATCAAGGGTTCACTTGGGGCCAACAATGGTTCTCGAGTGCCAGTCCCACCCAGTGTATAGGCTTGGGGGTGTGACATTAAGTTTTGAGACTGGTTATGATTGTTCAATATTTTTAGAACTTATATGATGATGGAGATGCGAGTCAATATGGATGAGTTGGTCTAAGGTGCCTGTTTTATGTACTGTCCCAAAAGGGTCAGGGAATTGGCATGATAAATTGAGAAGGACTAATAAGTTGGTTGATAGGGCTAGTGATAGCATGATATTCGTGAATATTAATGTGGTAGAAATGTTAGGCTATGATTGAAATTAATATGGTGATCTTGTATTCGTGGATATTAATGTAATAGAAGGGTTATGTTA
Source organism: Solanum verrucosum (assembly GCF_900185275.1). Lineage (NCBI taxonomy): Eukaryota > Viridiplantae > Streptophyta > Magnoliopsida > Solanales > Solanaceae > Solanum > Solanum verrucosum. The sequence continues at coordinate 2,502,759 of NW_026019996.1, read as the reverse complement.
TGATTCGACATTATGATGACATAACATGTAGGCTTCAAAAATCTTAGAGGAATATAAAAGATAGGCTTGGGAAGCCTTGAAATGACAAGAAGTTAGAATGTTAAAATATTAAAGTTAGTAGCGGAATGAGGTAGGAGGTTGGGTTCACAATGTACTAGTTTATGGGTATTATACCTGAGATGGTGAAAACATGTGGATAGAGACTTAAGGGTGGTGTAACTTTCATATTGCATGTTCTCTTGTGAATGTCTACTTTATATTATGTGGTAGGTTCGAGTCAACCGATGATGCCTACCAGTACGTGTTGTTTTTACCGATACTACTCTTGCTATGCCACTTGACATAGTCTGATTGCAAAACTTCAGTGATGTTTCATAAGTGAAGACTGTGGTGATCTCCGACAACTTCTACTGTTCTTTCCTCATGGTGGAAGTTGTGTCTTATTTCTTTTGTAAATCATACTCTTAGAAGCTTTTGTACCTGTTTAGACTAGTTAAATCAATTTATGGTGATTTCATAAACATTTAGGCTATTAGCTTATCTTTTATTTATTTTTCCACATATTATAACCAGTTTGGGGGTTGAGGGTTCTCCTATCTAAGTGTTAGAGTAGGTGTTCGCACCGTCCGGTGGGTTGGACCATGACAAAGGCGTTGAGTGAGAAGTCATAAAATCGACTAAAAAGAAAAAAAATGGACAAATAGTATTAGTATTAGTGGTTTAAACGGTAGGGTCGTGAGGCGGAGCGTTTTACTTAGTACAGGGAGAGACGTAATCCCTAAGACATGGGAGTAAGTCCCATGAATATTTAAATTTTTAATTTACAATATAGCAAAATAATACAATAACACAAAATTATAAAAATGCTTCAACAGTTTAAACTAATTAAAAACACGATTAAGGAAACTCATAGAAAATAAAACTTCTAACATTATTTTACAAGTATAAATAATGTAATGATATAAAATTATTATGAGATGAAAATCAACTCTAATATTTTAACTTTCTAATAATAAATTAATCATTATTTTCAGAAAGATATTACAATCATACTATGCAATTTACCCTATGAAAGAAAATAATTAAAGTAAAACTTTTTAGTATTATAATTAAAACATCACTCCATTATGAATTAAAAAAAAATTACTTTCAAATAACTAAATAATAGAATATGACAATGTTGAGACATATGACAAAAACATGAAGACCAATAATAAGTGAAGTAAAATTTCGGTATGTATTTTTAAAAGAAATGTTACGTAATATATTATCATCCTCACAGTGTTACCAAATAGTAAATATGTGATACTACAACTTGTTATTTGAGTTACTCTCGATCTTTTTATTTCTATAGATGATTTTTTTTATTAAATATCATTTATTTATTAAAGAATTATGATGGTCAACAATGTTAACTAAAAAATTCAACACATAATTTGTGTAAAATTTGTTAGGCGAGCCTCGAATATTGGACAATGAACGTATTTAAATTATACAGTCAAACACTTAAAACGTAAGTCTCACAGAACTAAACCCCACACATGAGTCTCAAAACATTTTGCTAGACCTTACCCAGGGTGCCAACGTTGCCTTTTAAAACATTGATTAGCGTTTATTAATTTAGTATATTATTAATTCCTCAATTATTAATGCGCTTTTTGAACCAACCGACCTCTCATGGATTAAAAGGTTGAACAAGTATGAAGAGACTAAAGGATTCCAAAATCAACGAGTCCAAAAGACCTCTCTAGCAAATTCTAACAGATAACTTGTCCTGAACCCCATAAATCCACTAATATTTTTTTCAAAAATCTTCCCGCCAGCCAACTGATTGTTACCTTCTTCAACAATCATCTGAAGATTGATCCATGGCTACTCAAAGGAATAACCCAAACACCTCTAAATCCATGGCTGATCAAAGGAATAACCCTAACACCTCTAAATCCATGGCTGATCAAAGGAATAACTCAAACTCAAACTCAAACTCAAACCCAAACCCAAACCCAAACCCAAACAACTCTAAATCTATAAACAAGAAGAGACAACCATTTGCCGACATATCCAATTTCAATCTTATACCCACTTCCACTCTCCGTAAACTTTGCTCCTTCTCCTCTCCTGCTACTTCGAAATCCCAAAATGTTATTCCAAAACCCCCAATTTCTGATTCCAATTCTTCAAAACCCAATTACAAGGAGGCAAACTCTGAAACAAGCGTCGCTTCTTCCGATTTCAATTCTGTTCAAAACCCTAATCCCTTCTACCTGGGAACTCGTCCACCATCCCTTGTATGATTTTCTTCCCTTCTTTAATATAATCTGTATGTATATAGTAGTTGCTTATTCCCCTTTATTTACATTTTGCTTTCTGGGTTCTCTCATTTAGGTTTATTTTACCCTCTTTGACATTACGGAGTAAGTATATTGCTTGCTTACAAACAGCTTCTGAACATTGTTCCTTGTTATCTGGTCTTCTTGACTCATCGTTTTCGTGGGTTTATGTTGTATTTGTGGGGTTCCTTCCTAACATTATTAGGATTATAATGTATAGTGTTAAATTATTATCTGAAATGATGAAATTTATTATGGAAAAGAAATTGATTTTTTTGTAGGCTTTTAGGTTCTTTTCCTTTTTAGAGTTACCACAGCTCAATGATAATACCATAATGTATAACTAATTCCGCCATTTGGGATATCTACAGTGAGGATTCTGAAATCCAAACGTTATGAACCAAATTAGTAACTTTAGTTGCAATAGTTGTCTTGAATCCAACCAAACTTGTGAAACACGAATTTCAGCAATCTTTTCTTAAAAAAATTACTATTGTGAACCTTTTTAAGTCTTTAGTTTAAAGTAATCCTTACTATCGATACAGTAGTCATAATAACTTGTAACTGTGTGCATGTGAAGATTCATATAGTCTGTCCGAAGTCTAGTTAAAGGAGGAGGTGTGTTAGATTAAATGCAAGTGTGACAATGGTCATAGTGTGATGTATAAAGGAATATGATATGAAGATGCCGACCCCTAGAAAATTGAGTTCTATGTTGGGAAGCAAATTGCAAACGTGTTCCTGCCATTTGAACAGAAGCAATCTATGTAATAATTAACATTAGTTTGTTTGGTTCCTCATTTTCTGTATAAGCTTGGCTTCTTATTTGGTGTTGTGAAAATTATCTCACTCCAGTATTGAAATGCTAAATTCCGGGAATTGTGCTACTATGCTGTTGTTTTGCTGACCTTTCAATGCCTATTTGTTGGCATGCCTACGGAAAACCTGTCTAATTTGTCTCTTGTTTGTTACTCAAGCTGGCAGGGGTAATGAAGCTGTACTGTATAATCGAAGGCACACTACAAAGAAGTCCAATTTAGAAGCTACTGCTCTGCCCTTCACTTCCAGTCATGAAAACAAAAAAGACAAAAGGAAGGAGATTGATGTGCCTTGCCTTTCCCTGCCTCCTCCTACAGTTATGAAGGATAAAGGGAAAGCAATCGCTGAGCCTTTCAGTAGCTTATCTCCTGAGACTAGGCAAGATAAGGGGAAAAGAGCAGTTGTTCTGTCTACCCCAGTTTCAGGAGATAAAGCTGTAGTTAACAATCGAAGGCAGACTGCAAAGAGGTCTAATTTAGAAGCTAGTGCTCTGCCATTCACTTCCAGTCATGAAAACAAAGAGGACAAAAGGAAGGAGATTGATGAGCCATTCCTTTCCCTGCCTCCTCCTACAGTTATGAAGGATAAAGGGAAAGCAATTGCTGAGCCTTTCAGTTGCTTATCTCCTGAGACTAGGCAAGATAAGGGTAAAAGAGCAGTTGTTCTGTCTACCCCAGTTTCAGGAAATAAGAAGACGAAAGGTATTCATGAGCCTTTCATGTCTTCATCTCCTCAGAAGGCAAAATCCAAAGCTCAGGCAATTTCTCATGAGCACTTCCCTTCAGATGAAAAAGCAGCTGAAGAAACAGTTGGTGTATCGTCTGGAAGTTGCTCATCGTTAAAGAGAACAAGGGGAAAAGGGATAGTAGATGCTTCAGTTTTTAGTTGCCCCACCTTGCCAAAGAAGAGAACGAATAGGTGTTTCTCTCTCTTTCATTGCTTTTCTATTCATGTCTTCTTCTACATCCATGTAATCATGAGGGAGTGTTTTTTCCCTTTTTCTATAATATCAGTATTTTTCCCTTTTTCTGAGGCTAGTCACATGAGATATGGAGCTTGTTGTGATGGTGTAGTTTGCTGATACCCTGTACCAAATATAGTTAGTTGAGTGAACTTTTCATGCTCCTAACCATGTAGCAGGCAAGCTTGGTCAATTAGTTGTACCTCTAGTTTTCAGCCTGAATTTTTTTCACTGGAATGTCTCCATGACTGTCTATCCTTTTTCTAGCTTGGGCCTGGCTGAAAATATCTGTGTTGGCAATGCATTCTACCTAGTATTTATCTCCTTAACTACCTGAAGTAGCATAATCTTTAATAAATTGGGCATTTCAAAGGCTCCACAGGTGCTTGATATGTAAGATAGCTCTGCAGCATGCACATTGGCAACAACCTCCTCTAGCCCTCTTTTCTTTCCTGCAGCATATCTTTAGTTGTGACGGTTTATGTTTAGCGTGGAAAAAGACATTATAAATGTGAATATGACAGCCTAAATAGTCAATGCTGATGCTTTCTTGATTCTTGTTTCTTCTATGTAGGAGTGAATTCAGTGGAGTTGGTGATATTAAACCGTCTGGATCATGGACGGATCCTACTGGAAAGCGAAAGAAGGTTTGCCAACAATCATCTCTTTTTCTACTGATCTCTAATGACAAGTATCTTTCACTTCCCTCCTTAGACATCCTTCTCATTGTTGTTAAGAAGGACATTCACTGATGGTATTGACCCTGGTTATGTTATGTTTGTAGGTTCAGTTTTAGTGCTACCGGAGATAATATGCTAAATTTTGTTTCATTCATATCTTTGCACATTTAGCTCGTGAAAGATATATGTAGGTTACATGTGAGAGATTTGTTATGTGTTCAGTTGACATTCTGAAACATTTCTTTCTAAGAGGTCCCAGTAGCAAGCCTAAGCTTACATGGCTGAGCCCCTGTCCTGATTTTCCTTCACCAACCATGCAAACCTAATATTAGGGGAATATGTACTAAAATATGACTCAGCGAGATACCTAAAACTGTGTGGTTGATGTTTAAATCTAGTACTAGTAATTTTTTCTAATATTGCTAATGTCTGCTTGTAGAATGAATGCTGTGTAATCATTCTTTTATCATAATCTACCATTTTGGTGGCTAATAACTAAAATGATTTCGCAGCGGAGGTGCACACAGCAGAAACCTGCCGTTGAAGAGTCCTTGCCACAAGATTTTGTCAACTACTGGCGAGAGCATTTTAAAGAGATTGATGAGTTTGAATTGCCAGAAGAGGAAGCATCATATAGTGATTTGGAATAGAAAGGAGAGGAACAGTGCTTGGCAGGAAGCAAATCTAGTGTGACCAACTGACCCCCATGTGTATAGTAATGTCCATATACTTCATAAACGTGTTGATGTAGCTGACTAACATAGTTATCAATGATAACTTTTTATAGTTGTTGTAGCTATTATGTGCATTTGTTGTTTGAAGAAGGGTAAAAGGCTCTTTTCCGCTGAATAATTATTACTTTCACAACACACGAACTCACTTTGAAAAGCCATGAAAATGGTGCATTTCTTTGATCAAACTGCACACACAATTTGTTCCAGGTGTTGGTTTTGCTAGATTTTGGCCAAAAACATCCTTCAATGACACCCACAACTTAAACTCTGCATCTTTGAACTTTTCGACAGCAACTTAATTGGAGTTTCCGACTTGAATACGATTCATAATCTTCTACAACTTATAACATTTTGATTCATATGAAATTAATAAAAGTCATTATTGTTCTCATCTTCTAGTTCATCACCTTGCAAATTATAATCAGTGTATAGAAACCCACTTTGGGGATGTTAGGATCGACAAGTCATGTAAATTGCACCAGGAGCCGTTAGTTTTTTGCCGGAGCTTATTGACAGCAGGATGAAAACTGCCAATATTTTTATACTTTAAGGATGCTTTTAGTTAACGAGCATAGTTCAAGGATGTAGTTTAAGTTGTGATTGTAATTGAAGGATGTTTTTGGCCAAAAACTCTTGATTTTGCTATCTTTGCAACGTGGATGACAATTTATATGCATGTGCTAATGTGGATCAATAAATATTGGAGTTAGGGGTGGAAGTTCGATTCTTCGATTCAGTTTTTAGTTTTCGATTTTGAGAAAGCGTGATCTGAATACCGAACTAAACTAAATTAGTTGATGTTTTTAAAACGGAGTTTTTTATGCAAATAAGAAATAAATGAGCGCCAAATTATCAAAGTATAAGACCAAACTATTTATTTTTCCAAAAAAGAAAAAAACAGTTTTAAGTCTAGTTACTATTATTTGAGCTATATATAGTGGTCACAAAGGCTATGAATCAGAGTGGAAATGAAGAAGTGTATGGTATTTTTTATTTTATTTTTGGCTATTTCATGACTATACTATTTTTAGTTTAACGATTTATTCATTTTTTATGCTTTGAGTTCATATCTAATCACTTTTTTACATATCCAATTTGACAGAGCATTTAAGCTGAAGTACATTGATTAAGCTAATTATTTTTTTTTTGGTCTAAATTGTGAGCTCAAAGCTCCTTTTTATTCAGATAAATTCTGTACAAAAACTGGGCCAAACAAGCCCAAATCAGAAAAGGAAACAAAGAAAAGGACAAAACAAGAACGTCTGTCTCCTTTCCATTTAAATCATCCCTAGACAACATTGATTAAGCTAATTAAAATATGTTTGAAACTCAAATTTTAAAAACTATATATTTTTGTGAGAGTTTTGGGCCAAAAACATCCTTTAACTATACCTACAATTTAAAATACATCCTTCAATTAGCATAGTGAACAAAAATCATCCCTAATGTATTTAAAGTTAAGTAAGTTTCATCCTTATGTGAAATTCTGTTTAAAAATCTAACAGAACTCATCCCACATGCAAGTTACATGAGTCGAGTCTCCAAGTACCACAACATAAGTACATTTAATGATTTATCTATTCTTCTCAAATAAAAACTGGAGCTTTTCTAGGCTAAGAACTTTGCAGATTCTGTCCCATTTATCCTTGTCAATATTTTTATTTTCTAGTGGTAAAGCTTTGTTACATAAACAAATTTAGCAAAATTGTAATAGAAGTTTCTTTGGACAATTTGAAGCTCAGGATTAAGCTATTAATTTGTTGTTATCATGCTCTGTTTTTCACTATTTGTCCAACTTTTTTAAGTATGCAAATCAAAGATTCTCTTCATCTATTACTTGTTCTTGCATTTTTTTATGCTTTCTGACCGTTAAAGTTTAGCACCAAAACGTTCTTTCCATGCTATTTTAACATGTGTTTTCACTCTCCATTTTCACAAAACCCAACAAATGAAATTCTTACTGCACTGTACAACTTCTTCAATTACCGGTGACCATCAACAAATTGCATAAACCTTAATTTCTTACATGTCTCAGTTTTTTCCAAACAACTACAACTTTAATTTTCTGATTATATGCCTGCAAACACTCCCCTCCTATTTTTGATCTGTCTCATGCCTTTCTTTCTTCCTTAAATGGACACATGAAAGAGCTTAACCTAGAAAAACTTTAGTTGTCCAGAAGAAGAAGCAATTAGGGAAAATGACTTATGGCTAGTCTAACAGGCTGGTTTCTGGGGTGCTTGGAATCATGTGTCATGCACATGGGATGGTGTCTGTTGGTTTTTTAGCGAGTGTTAAACGGAAGGATGAGTTTTGCTAAGTTTCGAATACATTAAGGATGATTTTTGTTAACTATGTTAGTTAAAGGATGTACATTAAGTTTTAAATATAGTTAAAGGATGTTTTTGGCCCAAAACTCATGTTTGTGACTTGTCTAAGTTTGGTCGACTATTTTTTTTATATACATCACATTGCTTTATCCAACTTTTATTTGGGAGATAGGACAAAATCAATCATTCTTGGTCCCAAGATGTCTTTAACGTTAGATAATTGAATGTTTAAATATGAAATTATAGGAAATAAATCAAGAGTGGAAATCTTAAGTAGTTTAATTAGGATTTGGTATTTGATAGTCAAACAACCTTTCAACATAGTGTCAATGTTCAAACATTATCAAATACCGAAGGCAACTCCAACAAAACAAATTAGTAAGTATTTAAGTTAATAGTGTATTGTCGTAATCCACACATCACACATGCAGTGTGTTAATTCAGGAAACCATTGAAGATTAGGAAGAAAACTTGAAGAAGATATTTTTTGGAATGAATTCAATTGTTTCATTCAGCTTAACATAGCCTTATTTATGCATGAACTAAACAACATCTATACTAACCAATTAACTAATTGTAACAACTGGAATGCCAAGTGGATCAGTTAAATTAACACTAATCAATTCAGCTTACTAACTAACAACATGATTAACTGTTTTACTAACTGATCTAACAAGTCTAACTAACATCTCAATACTCCCCCTCAAGCTGGAGGGTCAAGGATGTTAAACACTCCAAGCTTGCCAAGTAGATGTGTGTGTTGAATGCTGGTAAGCCCCTTGGTTAGCAAATCAACCTGTTGTTCCTTCGTATTCACATGGACAGCCTTGACAGTGCCTTCCTTGATTGTGTCTCTAACAAAATGACAATCAATCTCAATATGCTGTGGTGTCTATAATCAACTTCTGTTGAACATCTAAATACAATTTGTTGTTTCTTTGACTTTCAAGAAATTAGAGAGTCGCCAAACTTGACTGCAAAACCAGTAACTGACCTTCTGGTGTTTGGGCAAGCAGCCCAATCAAAGTCACACCGACAAGTAAGTTGCTGAGTATATCTAGACTGTAATAATATACCTTATCCTAGTGAATTTTTTAGGTACCTGATAGTCCTTAATGCAACCTCCCAACGAGACTTCCTTGGAATCTGCATAAATTATCTTAAGGTTTGTACTGAGAAGCTAATATCAGTTCCGGTTATGGTCATATAAAATAGCTTCCCAATCAACTTTTGATATGCACTGACATCACATAATAACAGGTCATCTCCTGTAGCATTGGTGGCTTCACCATACTCCCTAGTTGTGAGCTTTTGATTGACTTCTAAGGGTGTGATTGCCCATTTTAGAGATGAGTTCCAGCACATATTTCCTTTGATTTAACGATACACCTCTGGTAGATCTTAGAATCTCAATACCAAGGAAGTATTTCAGTTCCCCCAAGTCCTTCACTTTAAACTCCTGATTAAGGATATGTTTAGCCTTCTCAATCAAAATGTTGCTATTACTAGTGATTAGTATGTCATCAACATATACTAGCACAATTACAATGTCATCCTGATCATTATCAACAATGAATAGTCTTTGTGGAAAACCTGCATTCACTAAGGCTTTGTCAGATTCATGTTCCAGAAGTTTATTTCAAGCCATACAAACAGTACATACATCTATCTGAAATAGGTTCCATTCTCTAGAAACAGCCAAAGAATAACAAATCTCACTGTTACTATCTTTACTAAATGAGAGAAAGTAACCATCTTTGCTACATGAGAGAAAGTATCATGATAATCTGTAACCCTTGGCTACAAAGTTTTGCCTTAAATCTTTCAACCTCACCAAGGGGTGTCAATGGTTGTAATAAAAAAATATAATTACGAGGCAAGAAGGACTAGAACACACAACCTCTATAAATTTTTGCAATATCTTAATCACTAGACTAAACCTTTAACTTGTGTAAAGAGGTGTCAATATATATATATATGCTCCTATTGTGATGCTTAGAAAGTTCAAGTCATGACCTGTTGTATTGAAATCTTATTTGAGTGTTCATGCCAAGTGTGCTCTAGTCCAGTTTCAAAACTCTCAGTATGAATTAATTCCATCTATATTAGTAGACAAGTTAAGAAGTCAAAAAGATAGTAAGAGTAACTCCTTTCCCTTCCATGCTCAGTTTAACCGTCATTCGAGGACGAATGATTCCAAGGGAGAGATATTGTAACACCCCAAAAAATTCTAAGCTAAGATACAAATCATTCTTCATTTGTGAAAAAGACCGTGTCGGTTGATTCTTAAATTGTTCTTAGGTATTAAGGTCAATTCTTTAGTGTGAGAGTGAAGTTGGATATGAATTAAGGTCATTAGAACCCCCTAGCACAAAGTTGAGTTGAAAGCTTCCTTACCAATTAAATTTTGATATAAGATTATACTTAGGTCAAATTCAAATGACCATCTCTCATCTCATAATGAATTAGGTGGCCCATGACCTATCAAATTAAAGGTATACGTGTCATCTTTCCAACTCTACCTAGTTTGCCTCATTTCGAGTTTGCAGTAAAATGTTATGCCAGTTTTAGTGAAGTGTTGTAATGCAGTCGATGTTCTACGACTGGACCTATGGACGGTAGAAATTTCGATGAATGGTAGACCATTCCGTAAATGCTTGCTGCAATTTTTTTCCAGCAACTTCTTGCACATGTTCTAGGGTATTTTGGTCCTTTTCCAAGTTTTTAAACCTTATTCTAGTCATTTTTGGTGTTTTAACTGAGTATATCCTTCAACTAACTAGTTTTTCTCTCGAAATCGTAAATCTAAACATTCAAGTATTTATAAATTCTCTTACAACTCACATAGTGTTCCTCTTCTCCCTCAAGAACCATAAAACCTTCTAGTAAAAAATTCAAGATATAAAGAGAAACTTTCCATCAAAGGTTTTCCCAAGTTCTTCCACTCTAAGAACTTCATAAAAGAATTTCTTCTCTCAAGATCAAGCCCTAAGGTTTCAAGCTCAAGATAAATCAAGTCTCCACCAAAGTTACCGTTCTAAAATCTTCATAATTAGGTATGTAAGGCTATCATAGTGTTGGACTAGTTCGTCCTCACACCCTACATATACTTTCATATCAATAAAAGAGTAATCTAGGGTTCTATCCCTAGATTTGAGTATTCTTGAGATGAGTTGATGTTAAATTCTGAGTTCTTGAGTTCCTGATCATTGAATTTCTATTCCTAATTATTGAATTATTGTATATTGTGCATTGAGATTTATTGAGTTGATTATTCATGTCTATTTTTCAGCATGAACCCTATCCCTGAGTATTCATTGAGTTTTAATTGAGAATCTTTTAAACAAACATAATTGTTTTAAATTGAATTCTGAGAAAGAAATGAGGAATCTTGAGAAAGAGTTTGAAAACTGATTTGAGAAAGAGTATAAGGGAACCAAGAAGTCCCATATGTATTATTTTATTACATTAAGAAAATAGAAACTTTGATTTCTGAATGAGTTATGAGTTCAGAGATATTTTCAGAGCAGTTACCTTTTTTAAGATGATATTTGGAGTAATTACCTCAAAACAGAGAAAGAGTATATTTTATACATTTGAGCATGATTATATATTTTGGGAGTAGTGTTGAGCACTGATATGGGGATGAGTTTAGACAACTCAAAATCCTCATAAATCATGTCTGCTTAACATGGGTAAATGATCATACTTTTTAGATGAATCCTTATTGCTTAGTGGATCCACTTAGTTGAGAGGTTTTATACCTAGACAATAGGACATTTCTGGCAGTGTGGGTGATACGTTGTATTATCACGTAGCTCATAGTGATGGTTTTCGATTAGAGAATCTCCCAAATAGAGTTAAAGTGTATTTGACTATATTACTTATTATGTTGCGTTCCAGAGATGAGCAAGTATTTTTGTAAAGTTTAAATGATTTCATTCCTTTAATTTTTTACATTCAACTGAGTTTATGTTATATCTATTGCAGTACTTTTATTTAGTTATTTCGCTTCGACTATATTGCATACTCCTACATTCAATGTAATGATGTCATGCGACCTGCATATTTTATGAATCAGATATATGCAATTATGATCCTCAACAAAATTCCACTGAGATCAGTTCATCCACTCGTCAGCTTTTAAGTGAGGCCTCCTGTAAAGACCCTAAAAACGAACTAGTGAAACTAGAACCTATCGACTTTGTGTTAAGTTTGTAATGAGGTTTCATGTTGTGTAATGTTATCCTGAGCCTTGTTTGAAAGAAGTTTAGTGAGTCAACGTCAAGGTACATGATAGACTCCACAGTTGAAAGACCTTTTTAATGTTGGTTAAGGGTTGGAAGGGAAAGTGCCAAGCCAAGGGGGCAAGGCCTAAGCAAAAGGCCAAGGATGCCCAACCTTGGCCAAGCACTGTCCCAAGTCCACAGACCACTTCACAGTCAGTGGCCTTGACCACGATCCATAGAAGTGGCTGTGAAGGTCACTTGGTGGCATAGGAGGCAAGGCACTTTGGCCAAGCTATTGCCCCAACTTCACGGACCACTCCACAGTCAGTGGTCTTGACCACGAACCGTAGAAGTGGACGTGAAGATGCCTTAGTATCCTGGGGCTTTGCAAGGCAAAGGATACACTGCCCAAGAGGACCACGGGCACCACCACGGGACATGGTCCCCTTTCACGGACCGTACAAGGGGGCGTGGTCCCTAACGAAGCTGCCTCATTTAGGGAGTTTTTAGTAATTTTGTTTTAATTTTTTATTGTGTGGGGTTGATTTTAATTGTTTTATATCACTGGTATATATAGTTTTAAGTCTTAAAAAATCCTCTCTCTAGAAGTTCCCAAAGAAAAAGAAGAAGAAGAAGAAGAAGTGCTAGGGTTTGGATTCAAGGCGTTTTCTTCATCAAATTTCTTGGGGAATCTTAGTAAAGGTATGGTGATCCTTCATCCAGGGTAGCTTTCACCCTAGAGTCAATTTCAAAGAAGTTTCAAAGTTTTCAATGTTCATGAAAAACTTAGGGTTTTACTCAATCTCATGGGTTCTTTCTCCAAATGATTTCAAATGGTTTCCAATGGCACATATTGATTGTATTGATGTTTAATTGATGATTTATGATGAAAATACTCTATGAACCCATGATTTCTCTCAATTCCTAAATTATGCCCTTATGAAGTGGGTTTGTTGATTATGAAAGCTTATGAATGGAAATTGTCTAAATTGCTTTGGGTTATTGAATTGTATCATTATCTATGCCTAATTATGGTGAATTGTTGGTGAAGTGAGGATTTGTGAACATGTCCTTGAGAGGGCAAGTTATGGCTAATTTCATGTTAAAGTAGAATTGTGCTCGAATTGTTGATCCACTTGAAAGGTAGAGGTGTTTACTTACTATGTACATTGTGGTCACGGCCTTGAAGGCATAGTGTGAGGAATTGAAGTATTATCATGATATTGTATATATGAATGTGATGTGAAGGATATGTATGTGAATTCAATGAAGTTAAGGTGGTCATGTCTTGAAGCTATTTGTTTTGTTATTGAAAGGCTAATCCTCAATTTGACACTCATGTATGTTGATTAGAGAATGTGTAGGGATTTCTTCTATATGATGAATATCTTGAATTGGTAGGCTTTAAGAATCCTTTTCTTGTATAAATGAAAGTAAGGTGGTGATGTATGTCTTGAATTGGTAGGCTTTATGCATCCTCTTCCTAAATGAATGAAAGTATAGTTGATTGTTGAATTTTGAGTTGGTAGGCCTAGGCACCCTTTCCTGTATAATGAATGTATGTTGGCTTGAATGAATATAAATCGGTAGGCTATGACATTCCTTTCATATATGAGTAATAAATGTGTATTAACTTGATAAATATGAATCGATAGGCTTATGTCATTATTTTCATAAATGAGCTAATGAAATGATGAACCTTAGGATCGGTAGGCTTAGGGAACCCTTCCATATCTGAGGTTAATGAACTTTGAGATCGGTAGGCTTATGGCGCCCTTCCATGAAGGTTAGCGATGAACCTTGAAGCGGTAGGCTTATGTCACCCTTTCAAAAGGAGTTAATGAGCTTTCCTAGAATAAACCTTAAATCGGTAGGCTCATGGCACCCTTTCATGTGTTAATAAATGTACCTTGGGACGGTAGGCCAAGGGCTCCCTCTTATGTGTAATGTTGATAAAGTAATGAAGTACTCTATGGGAATGTAGGTTAAGCACCGAGCGAATATAGTTAGATGGAAACTCTCCCAATGTTAGGTTAGAGTTCCAATGAACATCTATCCCATAACTATGTTCCCACATAGGATATTAGCCAGCAGATTCAAATTCAATCTGAGCTAATGTTATAGTTCTAACTTAGGCAAGTAGAACACCTCTTTACGGTGTGGGGCTATATGACACCAGATTCCATGACAAGCTCTCATGGTCTATGTCGGTTAAACTCTTATTCCTATCACGTGGGATGTGCACTCTAGTTACTTGATAGGTTCTACAAAGTGTAGGTAGTAGTATGAGATGCTATCTACACATTGCATGAATAGGCCTTGAAAGGGCTTTAATGAGTTCCCTAAGTCTTAATGACTAAATGTATGAAAGTTCTCTAAATGCATAAATGTGTCCTAAATGCTTAATGTGATATGCATGATATACTTGGGTTAGATTATGAGTTATTTTCCGTTGTCATGCCTTATGAAATGATATGTCTCTTATATGTGGATACGGTGCAAAGGTGAAAAAGGAATGAATGGTAAGTTCACTTTGGGTGACCTTAATGTGGTGCCTTGGTGTGGATGGTGGTATGCGATGCTATCCATACATTGCACAATGTATAGCATGAGGGTTAATTGAAGGGAAGGTCTAAGCAAAAAGGTAATGGTTTACATGTTGGAATTGATCAAATGTGATGTTATGACTTGTATGATGATTATACTTGTAATTGATGTCTCTTATGCTATTGTTCATGATATTTCTAAAATGTGGCATAATGCATGGTTTCCAACCAAATGTCCTTTTTAAAGCATGTTTTTGCATGATCGTCATACTTAGTACTTAATTGTGCTAACCTTATTCTTCCCCTTTTCTTACTAAAGTGTAGGGTTTGGAGATGTTGGTGTTCTATGCTTGAGGAGTAGGTTTCTAAGGTGCTTGAAGATGAAGACTTGGTGAGTCCTCATAGTTTCGAGAAAAAAAAATCGTTGTGTTTCCTTTATGTCTTTCTTTGTATGTTTTAGAGTCTTTGTATGTTCTTAGTCCCAAAGGTGTATCCAAAAGTATTAGATGGTTTGAGACATGATATAGAAAGTCTTCCGCTTGCTTTTTAATGAAAATGTCTTCGTTTGTAAATGAAAGTTTTTAATTCTTCTCTATTTCTCCTTATATCGAATGTTATGAATGCTATGAGGCTTGTATAAGACCCCTTCGGGGTCGAGTATGCCATGTTACAACTAGGGGGTTTTCTCGGGTCGTGACACCTCCTTGCTTTTGAAGGACTTCAATTTTGTGAGTTATTAGTATTAGTTTTTGAGTAGTCACAAGTCTTGCTCCGACACTCATCTTTAGACAATAAAGTCTTCATAGATAGACAATTTTGGAGAGTCTTTTAGTTTCAGAAGTTTTCTTTAAGAGTTATATTTATACTTAGTATATTTAGAGAGTTTTGAGATTTAGTAAGTTGTTAAACGTTTCTTTCAGTTTGATTCTTGTGTATACTTGAGTTAGTCTTCCGCTTGTAGTCAGCCATGATGTTGATTTGCTTAGGGACCAATCATGGTTCTCGAGTGTCGACCACGTCCTGGGTGTAGGCTCGAATCATGATACAAACTCTAGCACGAGGTTCTAATTTTGTGTATTCATGTGGGTGAAGAAAAACAAGACAAGCAGAGCCAAATACTTTAAGTAATGTGTAGTCAGGAGCTGCCTTGTAAAGTCGTTTATAAGGAGACGTGTTTCCAAGAACAGAAGATGAGAGTCTATTAATAGTAAATACTGCAACAAGAGTTGTTTTACCCCAAAAGGGCACATGGCAAAATGAATAAATAATCATGGCCCGAACAGAATCAAGGATATGCCTATGCTTACATTCTACTCGTCCATTTTGTTGGGAGATACTGGGGCAAGAGAATTCAGAACGTGTACCATTTTCTGACAAAAAAGTTTAAAAGTTTAGAATCACGATATTCCATAGCATTGTCACGCCGAAAAACTTTGATAACTTAACCAAATTGAGTTTTAACCATATTGACAAAATTAATATAGATTTGAGGTAATTCTGAATGATTTTTCATAAAATATATCCATGTGAATAAAAAAATCGTCAATAAAAATGACAAAGTATCGTGATCCAATCATGCTTGGTACAAGTAAAGGTCCACAAACATCACAACTGATTAAATCAAAAGGTATTTTGAAATGGAAGGATTATTATTAAAAGGTAAAGAAGGTTGCTCAGCCTGTTTACATGCAGTACAATCCAAACTTTTCTCTTTAACATGACCTAACAACCCAGTAGAAACTAAATGGCGAAGTTTACTCAAAGAACAATGACAAAAATGTTGATGCCATAATGAGAAAGGAAAACTAGAAGAAACAACACATAATTGAGACATAAGAGATGATTGAGGAATGTGAAGACTGGTGAGTTCAAACATACGCCCAACTTTACGACCTTTCCCTATGATTGTCCCATCTGAAGGTCCTTCACTTGACAACCACGAAAAGAAAAATTTAAATCATATCCTGAATCACATAATTGTTCAACAGAATTAAGATTAAAATTTAAACTTGGAATAAAAAAAAGTATCAGGTAAATAGAAATCAGATGAAGAAATAGATCCTGTATGACTAACATTCATATTAGATCCATCAACAGTATGAATTGATGATGGGCTAGAAAGAGTATCAAGGTCAGAGAAAATCTTGAAAGAATACGTCATGCGATTATAACATGCTGAATCAAAGTAATAAGATGAATTATCTGAAGGAGTAACTAGAGATACATGATTGTTACTAGTTGAAGAAAGAAGTTGACTGAGGAGAGATTAAAGGTCAACTGATGAAGTCCAGAATTGTTGGTTATTGCAAGAACTAGATTTGACAGTTAATTCAAACGAGATTGATTTTTGTTCTGAGGACGAGTAGGATAATTCTCAATCGAGTGATATTTTTTTATAATACTTGGAAATTGGAGAACAATTTCTAGATATATGACCCTTCTTCTTACATTTATTGCATTTAATAACTGGGCAATCGTGTATGGCATGCCCAGTTTGATGATAATTGCGACAAAATTTGACACCAATTTTGTTAGTGGCTGCAAAACCTAAATTATTCACTAGTTGTGTAAGATCCAAACAAGCTTCTTAAGATTTTAGGCGAGAAAGGGCATCTTCAAGCTAATAGATGGCAAAGGTTATTGGTAAGCAGTGACAGAGCTAGGAATTTCACGAAGGGTGTCCAGAAATTGCATAAAATTTGTGTGTATATCTACATAAAATTTGAATTTGTATACAATTGAATCGAAATAAAATGTTTGTCTATCAAATCTCTCTTTCTCGTGCTCTTTATACAACACAAATTATACATTATAATTTGTATAATTTGTGTTTGTATAAAGCGAGAAAGAGAGAAAGACAAAAGAGAACTGGTATGGGAAGATCTATATTTGTATAATTATAAGTGTATAAGATGAAAATATATGTATTTGTATTTGTATATACAGTTTTCTCTCACTTTATACAAACACAAACACAATTTATATATTTGTGTTTATATAAATCGAGAGAGACGAGGGAGAGTGGTGAGCGAGATTCGCTGGGAAGAGAGGCGAATGACAACTGTTTGTTACATGTTACAATTAAATCAAACTGTGTTTATAACATTTGATTTGAATTAATAGTTTGTTATTTTATACAACAACAACAACGACAACGACGACAACAACAACATCAACATCAACACCATCATCAACAACAACAACAAATGCAACAACAACAACAACAACAACAACAACAACAACAGCAATAACAACGACAACAATAACAACAGCAACAACAACAACACCAACAACATCAACAACAACATCAATAGCAACAACAATAACAACAACAACAACAACACAACAATAATAATAATAATAATAATAATAATAATATTTACTATTTAATTTGGGTTGATGTTAGCCATGAATGAGACGTTGTTTGGGCCATGTTGGAATCATAAAAGTTCTTTTTTTCCTGTATTGCATGAATCGTAAACGAACCTGTAGTTACATTGAAACAATCCTGCCAGCAAGCAAATGTAATAATAATAATAATAATAATAATAATAATAATAATAATAATAATAATAATAATAATTACTATTTAATTTGAGTTGATTGGTCAAAGAATAATAATAATAATAATAATAATAATAATATTTACTATTTAATTTGGGTTGATTGGTTAAAGAATAATAATACTTACTATTTAATTTGAATTGATTGGTCAAAGAATAAAATCTAGTGTAAATCAATGTATATAGAATGTCATTTATAGGATTTTTAAATATAATCTTATCCCAACATCTCACACCAACTATAAATATCCTTCTTTTGTTCCTTAATTTTTTCACTCCTCAATTGTTTTCTCTAATGCAAATCGAGAGCTACAAATTTTCAAGCACAACTTATTTCTCTCTTTTCTTTTTGTTTTTCAATGTCCCAATAGCAACATCTAGGTTTAGAGACGTCACATAGTACCTTCACTACTAAAAAACTGTTAAAAAATGACGGAAGGAAAAGCGACGGATGACGTCGCTCCGAAAAGCGACCTCAATTGCCACACCGTCCGTCGCTTTTGAATTTTTAAAAAAAAATTAAAAATTATTTTACAAAAAGCGACAGACTTCATCTCTAAATCCGTCGCTTTATTTCGCGGATTTTTGCGATAAATAGATATATATTTAATAATTAATTATTAAAAATAGTTAGAGATGTTGTCCATCGCTTTTTATTAAAAATAATTATTTATAAATTAAAAAATAACCACGCCGTCCGTCACCTTTTATTAATTTTAGTTGATTAATTATTTTTTAAAGAAGCGACGGACAACATCTCTTAGTCCGTCGCTTTTTGGTCAAAATACTGGTCAAATCATTAACGAAAGCGACGGATAGTGTCTCTTAGTCCATCGCTTTTTGGTCGAAATGTTGGTCAAATATTTTTTATAAAGCGACGAACAAAGAGACGCTGTCCGTCGCTTTTTTAAAAATATCTGATAGCACAGACGCGAAATTCCTCATTTTCCATCTCTCTTCCATCTCTCTTCCTTCTCTCTTCCTCTCTCTACACACCGCCGCTGCCCACTGCGTTTCCACCCCACGCCGACGCTGCCACACCCGACCTCGACCCCACTGTCTCTCCATTGTCTCCTTCTCCTTTAATTCAAGGTTAGGGTTTCATGAAATTATTTTTAATTTCTTTCAATTTGAGTATTGAATTTGTTAATTAGTGTATGAATTAGTTTTTTTTATTGATTGTTAGTTTGATTGATTGTTAGTTAGTAAGTGAATGATTTAGGGTTTTTGCTTTTGTTAATTAGAGTTGAATAATTTGTTTTTTATTGATTGTTAGTTAGTTAGTGGATGATTTAGGGTTTTTTTATTTTAGTTAGGATTGGTTGATTGTTATAAGTTAGGATGAATTGAAATTTGATGAATTGAAGTTAGATTTAGAACTTGAACTTGAAATTTGAATATAACTAATTAATTCTTGAGTTAGAATTTTATGTATAACTAATTTTAGAAATTGGATATGAACTTGAATTTAATTAGACTTGAAGTTGTTGAACTTAATTAGAACTTGAATATAACTAATTATTCTTAGCTTAAATTTTATATATAACTAATTTTAGAGATTATATGAACTTGAATTTAGAAATTGAACTTGAACTTAGAATTTGATGAATATAACTAATTTTTGGATTGGAAGTTTTTATATAACTAAGTTTAGAAATTAGATATGAACTTGAATTTAGTTATTGAACTTGAACTTGAATATAATAACTAGCTAATTTTTGGATTTGAAGTTCTTGATGACCTCAAATAATTAGAACTTAATAATTGAACTTTGAAGTACTTATTAAAATATTATTGACCTTAATATATTTGAACTTAATTATAACTTTCAACTTAATTTATAATAAGTTGAACTTAATTAGAAATATATTTAATTATTTGAAATCTTAAACTTAATTAAAATTTATGAATTAATTAAGCTTGAACTTTGTAGATTTTGAAATGTAGTATTTATGATCAAATTAATTAGGTATATAAGTAATAATAAATATAATTATTAAGTAATTATTATAAATATATATTAACAATTAATTAATGTAGTAAAATTATTATTAAATTTAATTTATAATATAATTGAATATCTATATTTTTGTAGATGGATCATTGTTTGTAGATGTATAATATGCATTATGAAACTGGTGTTGGTTTGAAACCTGAGTTTATTGACGGTGTTAGAGATTTTATTGAACATACAATGACACTTGACATTTTCAAGAATAATGGATTAGTTAGGTGTCCTTGTAGTGCATCACATCAAGTATAGGAAGCACTGACTGGTTGAAAAAAATTATTTTGAAAAAATTGTAGAGGAAGCACCGACTGGTCGACATATCAATATAATATAATTGAAGTTAAGCACATTAGGAAATACAGAAGTTATGATCCTTTTATTATTGCACAAAATGCTAAACAAGTGTATTACGCTCCATATTCATTGCGTAGAGACAAAGTTGATTGGTGGGTTGTTATAAAAAGTAAGCCCGTGGGAAGAATTGAAATTGACAATGTCTTAGATGTGGCGTATAACAATGATGTTGCAATTGTTCAACAACAAGTTGATGTTGAATTGGAAACCACACTACAACATCCTCAACACATATTAGAAGAAGTATCTGATGATGAGGAAGAAATATTGAGGAAAATGAATCATTTGATGATGAAGAATGGGATGATAATGAAAATGAAACAACTGAGGAGGAAGAATGGGAGAATGATGGAATTGAAACAAGCGAGGAGGAATAGTGTAGAATATATATATATATATGTAAGTTAGTGTATTTTTCTAATTTTATTTAATTTATGATTTATATATATTATACATGTAAATTTGCATACAGATGTTATTAGACGGTGACGATGATAGACATCGCGAGCATCTTGGAGTTAGCCAGACTAATAAGGCTAAAAAGAAGAAGTCAGCTAGGAGACCCATAGATCCTGAGGATATTCTAGGATCTATTTCTTCTGCGCTAGAGCACATCAATCATGATACTCATTTATTTGCTATTCCGTTTGGTACGGTGAATCCTCGGCAATATTATTGTAATTACCGTCAACCAGTCAATGCTTCCTCTACTTCACAGGCATTGCCTCCACGGCGCTACGAGGACCTACCTTTACAGGCTATTCATTGACCACGACCCTTATCGACAGGTAGGATATCGAATGGTACTCCATCTCCCACAGGTACATCTCCTCAATTATCTGCATGAGGATTGGAGATTCTAGTAGCGAGCAGTCGGATGCTATGGCCGGTACGCCTCTATTGACTAAGTGTTTTGTGCACCCTAGTGTATCACCTTCATCTACAGTTGTACCTAGTGCTACACCAGATGCTGCGATGCCTGCTCTAGCTCCTGGCCAGAAGGACAGACTTGGTAGAGTCATGATTGAGCCAGATGGATCATCGTAAGTTTGTTTTGTTATCTATTTTTTAGTTTATTTTATTTTTTTCTTATACTTTAATATATTATTCATGAACTAACATATTTGTTATGTGTTTTGCAGGTGGCATCCTGCAAAGGATGCTGCCGGGCTTTAAAAGACTGTGTTAGAAGACTTTACATACATGCTTATCACTCTTGGAGCGAGATTCCAAACAGTATACGCCAGGCGATGTTTTATGAATTTAAGGTATATATTTTATAGTTAAGTTTAATAATTTTAGTATACTTTAAATTTTTTTTACTATCGATCTAATTAACGCTATTCAATTTTTTTCCAGACTATGTGTTGTAACGACCCATTTGGTCGTTTTGAGTACTAGAGCTTTTTATTTCATAAAATACTTTTCGAAAGATTCTAAATGGGTATTTTGGACTATTCGTAACTACAATTATAGAATTAATGGGGTAGTTTTAATAATTTTTTTAGTTGGTGGTTAAAGAAAATAACATTAAAATTAATAGTGGATCACTTTTACTATTTTTATAATTAGTTAGGTATACAATTAGGATAATAAAAGTTAAATTAGATTAAAGGGGGTTATTATTATTTCTATCCCAAAACAAATTATGTGCGGCACACACCCTTAAAGGAGAGAACGACAAGATTATCGCAGGTAAACAAATTTCTATTGAAATCTATTCCTTGCCAATGTTGATGGTTGCATGAATATAGTATTATTATTATTTAGTTGAAAGGAGACTTGAAATTGGAAAATTGGTTTTTGTGCAACATCGGTTTATTGAATTGGGTGTATTAAATTGTTAAGTAGTGGTCTTTCGTAATGATTGTAAACTAATTAAGGTTGATATTGGCAGATAATGTTAAGGGGTATGAATGGATGGTTGTTTGTTTTTTTTTAATTCAAGTTACTGTATGTAACTTGATGACAATTTTGGGGTTTCGTATTTTATTGTTATAGTTGATTTAAGAAATCAAGTGTTGATACTACTTTTTTTATATATAACTAAATATATGAAACTAAGTCAGTTGATGTTTTAGTTCTAGGCTATACAATAGCATATTATTATATATTGAGTTGGACAGAAATGGTGTTTGGATTATTATTATTATTATCAATTTATTGGGTTACACTGGCACATGGTAAGGAAAATGGCTAACATAGTACTGTGGGTTGAAGGAAAATGGTTACTTGGATTAACTTGTGAAATTTTGATAACTGCAGTGCAACGTGGTCCTTTACGGACTTAAGGAATAATATTTTGTCGGGTAGTAATGACTTAATGATAACTAAATATTTTAAGGGCTGATGATTATTGGTTGTTTGATTAACGTGAATTTGTGTTTGCAAGTGTTCGTTTTGTTATCATAGTATGATTCAAGTTTTGATATGTTGAGTTATATAATTAAATATTAAGACATTAGATATGTAATGTAGGAATTGAGATTTAACCCTAGACTTGAAATTTAGCGAATACGAATGATCTTGACATGTTTGTTGACATCAATATTAGGAACTTGATTATAGAATTGAGCGTGTTTGTTTATGAACATTATATATTTGATAGATTGAAAACGTTATGAGGCATGGAAAAGAGGAAAAGCATTGGAGAAGTAGCTTGCTTGACTTCGGTTTTTCGGTGGAGGTAGGTTATGGTTTATTATATTTGATAGATAGACTCTTAATAGTGATTGATATGTATTGAATGATATTGTGAAGTTCTCTATGTACTTGATTGTGCGATTATAATCTTGAACCCTCTCTATCGAAGTGATGCCTTGAATAAAGAAGGCTTGATGAAATATTGTTAATAAATTGAAAAGTGGTGATAATAAATTATAAATTAATGATATTATTGGATCGGAGTGTCACGTTTTGACACAGTATAATTGGATCGGAGTGTCACGTTCCGACAAGATATTATTGGATCGGAGTGTCACGTTCCGACACGGTATAATTGGATCGGAGTGTCACGTTCTGACACGGTATTATTGGATCGGAGTGTCACGTTTCGACACGGTATAATTGGATTGGAGTGTCACGTTCCGACACGATATAATTAGATCAGAGTGTCACGTTCTGACACGGTAACATTAAAGGAAAAAGCTACTGAATTAACTTAATGTACTCAATCTCAAAGAACTCAATTCCCAATTAGTTTGGTTTGGAGGCATGAGTCCTCATGTGTGATCTTGATATTGTTGACTGATTACGTACTTACTTTAGTGTGGTTGACACTGGTTCATGTGTTTGTTGCTTGCCACCTGCTAAGTGTCATAGTTGATTTTATACTATTATTCATTACATGTTAGTTTCTATTTTGGGTTGGTCGATGATATCTACTTAGTACATGTTGCCCTGTATTGAGCCCTACTTGTATTTTTCTTTGTTTTCTTTTGTGGAGTACAACGAGTGTATCAGTGACTTTGACTCACCCTCAGCTCTAGCCAGTCTCCAGCACATCAGGTTCCAGGGTGAGCTATTCATTCCAACTCGTGTTGGCTTCTCTTGGTCATGGCATGATGTCCTTAGTTTTCGGACATAAACTATTTTATTCATTTATTTTGGTGTCTTTAATACAGTTAGACTTAGTATTTGAAGATTAGATGTCCTTGATGTGATGACTTTCAGATTTTGGGGATAATAAGTGTTAGACCTTAGAGGTTTATTTGATTGGTTACTTAAATAAGTTTTGAGCTTCTGCATTATTGTTGTTATTCGTAGTTGAATTATTAGTTTATGTTGGGGCTTGGATTCCTTGGTTCGCCCACTTAGGAGGTTAAGTTTGGGTGCCACTCAAGACTCATTTTGGGTCGTGACATGTGTACTTGGGAGTCGAGGTACAATTTGGTCATTACGACCACATTTGAGAGGAGGACATCCACGAGACTGTCTAGCTAGCTAAAGAAAGTTCGGGACTTTGATCAACGTCTGGGTTGGATGTTGCCTCATATTTTTGATGATTTGCGTGCATATTGGAACACAGAAAAGTTTAAGGCAATTTCCGAACAAGCCAAAAAGGCTAGAGGCATTCTTAAGGGTGACTCGTTTCACACCGGTGGTGCAAAGACAGTTGGAAAAATTACAAGAGAGATGGTAAGTTCTAATTCAAACTTCTAAATAAATAATTGGTTGATTCTCATATATATATATATATATCATTATAAATTTCAGCTTTTATTTATAGACAAAAGAATTGGGGTGCATTCCCATTGAACCAGAGGTTTTCAAGAAGACTCATATGAAGAAGAAAGAAAATGAGTCGGATTCGGATGTGTGGGTCGAGGAAAGGGCCGAACGAGCTTTTGTAAGTTATTTAATATGAATAATATATATTAATAGTGAATATATTTATGATATGTATATATATTGATGTCAATTTTTATATTTAATATGCAGAATGAGTTTCATCAGTACATCGTTGAGAATCTAGATAGTTCGGTCAAAATGACACTTGCATTGTCCACCCAAATTTGGACAGAGAAAGTGGTAGGGGGGACACACAAGGGTAGAGTCTATGGTCGAGGCTCTCAGAACGATGTAAGAAGACTCTAGTCGGGCTTAGAAGGTATTGGATCGCCACGTCAAGCCGAGACACTTGACGATGTTCAGATTGATGCTATGTCGGCTCAAATAGCATAGCTTACATCGGCACTGGCAGAGTCGGAGCAGAGAAGAGTAGCTAAACAACAAAACATAAGTGAGACCGTTCAGCAAATCAAAGAACAAGTGATGAACCTCGCTCGTCGACCTACTACTTCGGCTCCCGAGGACACCGATGACGACAGTGAGGAGGAGGAGGAGGAGGATTTTGTAGATGTCACTCCCTAGTTTAGGTCACTTTTTGAAACACATTTTGAAACGCTTTATAAGTTTTTGTATTGTGATTTCTTTAGTTTTGAAGATTGATTTAAGTTTGATGTTGTATATGTTGTGTGTTTACATTATATTGTTTGTTGGGCTGCTTATATATAAATTGAATTGATTGGTTTATATTTGTAGGTGGGCAGCAGAAACTGCATGTTTCTACTGTAAATGTCTATTTCGGTGTTTCTAGAGTAATTTCGAATTAGCATGTGATTATCTTGTTCGATTGAGATGCATAGAAATAAAACTAGGACTAGTAAGAAGAGATAAAATATTTAGGGTTGGTAACAAATTATGGCACTCTCTTCTTACCAACCCTAGTTTTATCTCTAAGCGTCTCAATTGAAAACAAGATGGTCACATCTTAATTTGAAATTACTCTGAAAACACCAAAATAAATATTTATGCTTTGATCGGTAATAATGAGAATTTAGATCAAGATATCAACTTACATTTTTCATTTGAGTATAGTGACGGTTCCCTTAGTATTGCAGGTTGTTGTAATGGAATGTTGTGTCTTGCCTACGATGACCTGATGAATTATTTGAACAATTTCTATTTTTAGATTCCATTTATCAGAAAATTTGTAAAACTCCCAAAATCAATTTATACGTGTAAGAAATATGATACATTTTCTTATACATTGAGGTTTGACTTTGATCCTATAATGAACTCGAACAAAGTTCTTCCTTCAAATGATTAGGTAGAGTTGGTGCAGATGACATTAAAGGAATAATGCTTGTTGTCGAGTCAAGAAAGAGTAGGGTGGTATGGAATTTTTGAACGCTGGGATTTCTATTTTTTCAAGAAGCAGAGAAGTTGTTTAATTTCTCTTTTAGTTATCAACATGTAATCGATCCTTCGTAAAGTTTTAAGGAAATTACCTGTTAAAAAAAGAAATTACTTGTTAGAGAGTATCAAGATAAATCTAATAAATTACTATTTTAATAGTGTTTCGACTACCATAGTTGTTCATTTAAGTATTTTAATGGTTAGGTTTAGTTTATATATTCTAACTAAGATAATCGGCAAAGTCCGTCTCATGAGCAAATATCTTCTGACGTTCAATATGCCGACTACTCAAAAATAGTCGGGAGGTCATCTAAACTCTATTTTCTGAGTACAATCTAAGTACTTTTGCGGTCGGCAAACAACGAAATTTTGTATGTGTATTTCAAATGGTTAACAATAGCGGTCGAAATGAACAAATATTTGTTTTGGGATCATCATTTAAGTCATACACGTAGTGCATTGCCTGCAATTTTTTATGATTAAAGTTCAATTATTTTTGTGTGAACTTTTGACCTGTATATATAAAAAATGATCTTTAGCAGCAATTAACTAAAGACAATAACTGAGTTGCCACTAAATATATATTTTTAGTATCAATTAATATTCTTTATAAATGTCCCTAATGCCTATAACGACATTGAATCCAATGATAATTAACTAATGCAAGTAAATACTTTAACACTCTTTACTAATGTGTATATTTATTGTCGCTATAAATTAATTTTTACTAGTGTCACAAAGGTAGGCCGTGTCAATCCTTCATTACTAAAATCTATCACTAAGTAGCTATAAACATTTCATATATTTTCTTCTTCATGTGCTTTATAAGCAATTATGGAGTTCATATTTACTAATTTTTTCAAATTTTGTGATTAGCTTGATATTTCAATATTTAAAAATTGTATTTTTGCAAATAAGCTTCTCTTATGGTTTAGGATTATTATTGTCCATTTTCAGTTCTCCTCATTTTTCTTGAAATCGTTCTTTCAGCTTAATTGATGACTATATTTGGGGTCTGTCAATAATTCGAGTCTTCAATTATAAGCTCTGCATTATTATTGCAAAGAAAAGGAAAAGGTGAACACAGTCCATCAACTTTCCAATACATACACTTATTTTTTTATATATTTATTATGTTTTTTTTTGTAACGGCTTTCGGAATTTGGGTTGTGACACAGTGTAATTTCCTATTGTCAAGTAAATGAAAAAAAGAAAGAACAAGGACATAATAAAAGGATAATATGTGTCTAAATCTGGAATCTGTTATGAGACAACGTGTAAACAGAAGCAGGAGGAATGAAACGTGCAGTAAACAAAAAAACAGAGAAAAATAGTCGACAAGTTGAGAAGAAAGGGAACTACTTTTCTGCTCTCATTAGTGTTCTGCAACTGCAAATTTTATATGAAAAATATATAACGTTGAAGAGTAAAAATTGGAACCACTAACTCCTAAAAACTAGCAAGTAAATTCATGTAAACTACTCCCCTAAAGACTAGGACAAAACTGAAATAACTTGACTTTATTTGCTAATAGGACTCTAAGTAACAGACTATTTCTCTCACACCCTCCCTTAAACTAAAAGAATCTAAGTTTCAATTTAACTTCAACTTCTAGAAATCTTCCATAGTGCCGATATGTTAGATCATGAGATCGTATAAGTTTTGTATTTTGAAGATGGACAAAGCTGCATGGAATAGTTAGTGGTAATGTTTATTTACCAAGTCTGATTGGGACAGGAAAAAGGAAAATAAAAAGAGTATGTGCAATATAGTAGGAGTTTTACATGAAGTGGAAATACTACGCGTGAGCTTCTAAGTTCCAAGCGGAAGAGGAACCAGAGCACAAGTAGGAGTCTGACTTGAAATAGGTTTTG
Organism: Solanum verrucosum; assembly: GCF_900185275.1. Lineage (NCBI taxonomy): Eukaryota > Viridiplantae > Streptophyta > Magnoliopsida > Solanales > Solanaceae > Solanum > Solanum verrucosum. The sequence continues at coordinate 2,474,628 of NW_026019996.1, read as the reverse complement.
GTTTCAAGTCCAAATCTATAAATAGGGCAATAACTTCTTCGAGAAAGATTGCACACTTACATTGAGAAGAGAGTTTGAGAGAGTTTTGTAATTTACTTGGGAGTGCTGCGAGTTTGTGAGAAAAAGTTGTAAGATTGTAGTTTAGAGTTTTTTATTACAATCGAGTGGTGTGTGTAGGATACGTCTAACAAGTTTGAGAAATTTGGAAGACGTTAGAAGACTTAAACCTGGGGGTTTTGGTCTTGGGTAGTTAGGAATTAGAGTTTATAATTCCTTAGATTACATAGGTTTGTAATCATTGTGTTGTTTGAAGTTGAGATAAATAATACAGAGTTGTGAACTAATTGTTATTTTACGAAATTGTTTACTACAACTCGAAAACAGTAAAGAACAAGTGGTAAGTACATGTTCCTTTACTTAATTAAGGAGGTCATAATTTCAACAAGTGGTATCAGAGCAGGTTATCTTAATCAAGAGTCTAATAACTCAAGATAAAGATCATTATGAGTTCTGCACCTCCTCTTGAACACGGTCAAGGGCAACACATCAACATACCACCATTATTCAATGGTCAATACTACTCATGGTGGAAGACAAGGATGGAGGACTTCATCCAAGCTGAAGACTATGAACTATGGGTAAGAATTACTGATGGGCCTTTAACCCCTAATGTTAAGGATAGTGAAGGAAATAATGTTCCAAAACCTAAGGAACAATACGGAGAAGCTGACTACAAGATGCTGGAAAAAAATGCATTCTTGTATGTGGACTAGGACCTGATGAGTTCAATCGGATCTCAAGCTGTACCTCCTCGAAATAAATATGGGATACTCTACAGAATGCTCATGAAGGTACAACTCAAGTTCCAAAATTCAGAATTGCTAGGCTATGCTCTGAATACGAAGCCTTCAAGATGAAATCTGGAGAATCACTTCAAGACATGATCACCAGATTCACTACTATAGTAAACGAGTTAATCTCCTTGGGAAAAATATACACCACTGAGGAACAGGTAGACAAAGTGCTTAGGGATCATGGGAAATAAAAGTTACTGCAATTAGAGAAGCCAAGGATTTAACCAATATGACTTTAGATGAATTAGTAGGAAATCTCAAAACATATGAGATGAATGTTGACAAAAGAAGTGAGGGAAACAAAGAAAAAAATCTAGGACTCAAAGCAATTAAAAGTGATAAAATCAGATATAGATGATGAAGATTTAGCACTGATCGGCAGAAACTTCAAGAAACTCTTCAAGAGGGGCATGAATTTTGGTAAAAGGGCATCACCCACCAAAGAAAAGACTACAGAAAAACCACAAAGTGGAGGATACTTCAAGTGTGGTAAAACTGATCATCAGATTAAGGATTTTCCTATGTGGGAAGTAGAATGGAGAAAAGAAAAGGCTGAAAAGGAGAAGAGGGAACTTTTAAGCAAAAGAAAAAACAAAGAAAATGAACAAGCTATGTATGCAGCTTGGGGAACAGGTTCAAACATGTATGAAGAAGATGTTGATGACATTGCCTTGATGGCCATAGAAGAATCAGAACCTAAACCCAACTCAGACATATAAGAAATGAAGGTGAACCTTTCTGATCTCAAAGATAAGCTAATGAAATTCTCTAAGAAAAAAATATATTTTTTAATGCTCACATCTATATATAGACACAATTCAAGAACTAGTTAAAACCAAGAATCAAATGTTTGCCTCCCTAACCAGTTTAAAATTTGAGTATATAGATCTGGAAAAACTAAATGTTGACCTAAAAGAGAAAAATAATCTTTTGTCACAGAAAGTTCAGCAACTAGAATCTTGGAATCTGTCCAATAAAACTAAAATCTTAAAACTTAAAGAAGTACGTAAAGACAAAATTTGTGATAAATCAAAAGATCAACATGAAGTTAAAATACTCAAAAGTGAATTATGTTTTGAAAGAGAAAACTCAACAAAAATGAGACTTGAACTAACTAGGACTAAATATGAGCTTGAAAAAGCAAATAAGTGGACACAATCATCTATGATTGTATCACACTTGGGAAATAACAACAGAAATTAGAAAACTGGAATAGGCTTTGATCAAGCCAGATTTGATAATCATTTGTTATGAATCATCTGTGGTAACTCAGGCCACTCTAAGATAAATTGTCCAAAGTCTAGAGTCACCATTAACAATAAAACAAAAAAGCACATATAAGACACCTCAAAGGAACAAGTATACTAAAAAAAAACTAATCTACCTAAGTGGATACATAGAGATCTCATTCATCCTTTTGATTTTAGTAAAGAACCCAAGTTAATTTGGGTGCCTAAAATTAACCTTTAAAATTCTTTCAAGAAAAAGTGAGAGAAAGCAAGCAACATTGGTACATGGACATTGTTTGTTCGAGACACATGACTGGAGATACATCACAATCTCTCTCATTTGAAGAAGGAAGAAGTGGAATGGTTGCTTTTGGTGGTGGAAAAAAGGTCAAATCAAAGGTATCGAAAAGATGAAAGATCGGACGAACACTCAATAGACAAAGTATATCATGTAAAAGGGTTGAAACACAACCTGCTAAGTATATCTCAACTATGTGACAAAGGGAATGAGGTAATCTTTTCTTCAACTGATGTTAAAGTTATTAATCTCAAAACAAAGAAGGTTGTTTTAACAGGGAAACAAGATAAACATGTATACACAGTGGACACCTTAAGGATTTCTGATGAAAACTTAGTATGCTAAGTGTGATGGACAAGGAACCTTTGCTGGCATAAACGTCTAGGTCACGCTGCCATGTACAACTAAACAAACTTATTTCTAACGAATTGGTTTAGGACTTCCTAAAACCAAGTTCAAAGAGGAAAGAGTTTGTGAGGCTTGTACACTAGGAAAGCAAGTTAAATCATCCTTTAAACCCAAACAGGCTATAAGCTCAACCAGATCCCTTAAACTGATACACATAAATTTATGTGGACCTATGAGGGTTAAAAGAAGGGGGGAAATATGTGTTTGTTCTGGTTGACGATTACTCTAGGTACACTTGGACACTCTTTCTAGCTTCTAAAGATGATGCATTTGAAGCCTTTTGCTCCCTTATAAGAAAACTCCAAAATAAGTTTGAAAAACAATTGACTCAATTAGGTCTGATCATGACACTGAATTTGAAAACTCAAAATTTACTCAGTATTGTGACCTTCATGGAGTTGATCATAATTTCTCCGCTCCTAGAATTCCACAACATAATGGTGTAGTTGAAAGAAAAAATAGAACCCTCCAAGAAATGGTTAGAACAATGATGATTGCTAACAAAATCACTAACCAATTCTGGGCAGAAGCCATCAATGTTGTGTGCTACACCATAAATAGATGCATGTCTCGACCCTTGCTAGATAAAACCCCTCATGAACTATTAAAAGGTAGAAAACCCAACATCTCACATATAAGAATATTTGGATGTAAATGCATTATTCATAATAATGGATAGAATCTATTGGGAAAATTCGATGCAAGAAGCGACGAAGGGATTTTTCTAGGCTACTCCACGCATAGCAAAGCCTATAGGGTACTAAACAAACGGACCATGTGTGTAGAAAAGAGTATCCATGTTGTATTTGATGAGTACAATAATATGTCTAATCAGAGCCTACAAGAAGATGATGAAATTTCAGAAGCACCCACTGATAATAAAAAGGACCAGGTCTCCCCCACGAAAATAATGAAATCATCTTCATTCTCATAATGACCAGGATGAGAACTCAGAAAGGATACTAGAAAGAGATCAAATAGAGCTGAATGATGGTCAAGATGCAGAACAATCAAACTCGATCGTAACGGATTACAAATACCAATGATCACACCTTTTGGATAACATACTCACTTAACTAACTTCTGGAATAACCACAAGATCAGGGCTGAAATACCATTGTGCTTTCAACGCATTCCTATCCATGATGGAACCAAAGAAGATCAGTGAAGCTCTTCAAGATGCAGATTGGATCATAGTCATGGAAGAAGAACTGAACCAATTTGAAAGAAGTAAAGTTTGGCATCTTGTACCTAAACCATCAAACATAACTATAATTGGTACAAAATGGGTGTTTAGAAACAAGTTAGATGAACATGGCTCAATTACAAGAAACAAAGCTAGGCTAGTAGTTCAAGGGTACAATCAAGAAGAAGGGATAGACTACGACGAAACATTCTCACCTGGGCAAGGTTGGAGGCAATTAGATTACTCAGAGCATTTGCAGCTCACATGGAGTTCACCCTGTATGAGATGGACGTAAAAAGTGCATTTGTTAATGGGCTACTAAAGGAAGAAGTGTTTGTGAAACACCCCCATGGTTTTGAGAACAATGACTATCCAAACTATGTCTATAAACTTGATAAGGCTCTTTATGGGTTAAAACAAGCTCCAAGGGCATGGTATGATAGACTGTCGAAGTTTCTCCTAAGCCATGGCTATTCAAGAGGTAAAATTGACAATACACTTTTTCTCTGAAACAAAGGGAAAGACCTACTGATTTTACATGTGTATGTCAACGACATCATCTTTGGAGCAACAAACAAGACACTCACTAACGAATTTGCCAATCTTATGAGCAATGAGTTTGAGATGAGAATGATTGGAGAATTAAACTACTTTCTGGGGCTTCAAATAAAGCAAACACCTACAAGTACAGTTATTCAGCAGCAACAGTATGTCAAGGAACTCCTCAAAAGATTCAAAATGGAAGATGCTAAACAAATTGATACCCCAATAGCTACAACTACAAAATTAGACCTGGAAGGAACATGTTTCGTTGTGGAACAAAAATTGTATAGAGGTATGATTGAGTCACTTTTATATCTTACTGCCAGCAGGCATGATATTGTGTTCAACGTGGGATTATGTGCTCGATTTCAAACTAACCCCAAAGAATCTCATGTCCAAGAAGCTAAAAGAACCCCTAGATACTTAAAATGAACTACTGATTTAGGACTATGGTATCCAAAAGGGAGTAATTTTGAATTAGTAGGATACGCTGATGCGGATTATGCCGGTTATCTAGCGATAGAAAAAGTACCACAGGTATGGCTCACTTTCTAGGTTTATGTTTAATCTCTTGGGGATCAAAGAAACAAAACTCGGCTGCATTATCCACCACAGAAGTTGAATATGTAGCAGCAGCATCGTGCTGTGCTCAATTACTATGGATCAAACAACAACTCAGTGATTTTGGTCTTAGTATCGAGTGTGTCCCAATTTTTTGTGACTATACAAGTGCAATCAATTGCAAAGAATTTTGTCCAACATAAGAGAACAAATCATATAGATATACGTCATCACTTTCTAAGGGACAATGTAGAAAAGGGTTAAATTTCCATGAATTTCTGTGCTACTGAACAATAAATTGCTGACATCTTTACTAAGGCTTTAGCAAGGGAACACTTTGAAAGGAACAGGTTGGAACTAGGGATGATGAAGATCAATTAATTATCTCACAAAGGAATGACTCATTACTTAGATCCTAATCACCATATTACATTAAGAGTATAAAAACTCATAAGCTATAAAATGTGATTGAGTATTTGGAGCAAAAATGAACATGCACACCAAGGAAATTTTGTTTAGGTATGTACATTTACTATTGCTTTACAATTTAAGAAGAAATGAAAAAAAAAGAACCACACATACCTATTCCTTTCCCGTGTGCCAAATAGGAAATTATGCCTAGTCTATCAAAAAGGCCGCCAAAACTTCAAATCAGGTCCCATCCCCAAGAAAACTCTTCAACTCCCTTCCCATAGATAAAAAAAGGCAAAAATCTTATCATCTTCCACAATCTTCTTTCAAAAAGAAAACCCATTCCCAAACCCTGCTCCTACTCGGAAAAATGACCTCACCATCTCCAACAAACCTCGAGTTAGAAATTGTTCCTTATCAAGAACTACCCTACTACGTTGACACTTAATAAGTTTTGTACATTGATGATCTGGGTGTCTCATACAATGCATGCCTCATACAAGAAATCGACAGTACTATAGGGGGTTCATCGAGTAAGGGGGAACAAACTTTAAATTTTTCTAAGGTTATGTGTGATGGGGAACACTTGAAATCAACTCCTTTATCTGATGATACCCCTATCGCTTATTTTATCCCCAAACAACTAAGGTCGCGTCTTCGCAAAACCACGAGAAACTATGTTGCTCACTCTATGAAGGAAAACACTGATGATGTTCAATCTACACCTTCTGAAGCATTTCCTGTACGGATGACTAGGTCGGTGAAGCGAACCTTAGAAGATCAATTCATTCTGTTATCGGCCAAGAAACCACAAATCTCTAAAAGTAAGTCTTCCTCTCAGACTGAACCTATTGACATCCCTGATGACCCATCCGAATCTGAGAAAACCAAAAGGGTAAAAATAAAATATCTTCTAATACTCATAAGAAACAGGTTCGAAAGGGTAAGGCAAAACAAAGTCATAACTCAGTAGATAAAATTAACAAGAAATTGAAAAAAGGAACAGAGAAATGTCTTCTGTTTCTGAATGGGAAAATCAGTCTGGGAATGAGGGGATCCAAGCAAACATGAGGGGAGGGTGAAGTATCTAAAAACATTGATGATAATCTTGACAGTCGTACAAAGTGAATTCTGAATTTCACAAGAAGAAGTATGATAAGGGGCAGGATGATTGCTCGGTTTGGAGGTGCTGAAATTGGGGAATTACTGAGTATCTTACACGCTCAAGGGTGGACTGACTTGTTCCTTCAGGGTAACACAAGAAGGAAGATGGGTAAAGAGGAAACTAGGCGATTCTACATTAATGCCACTTGGTCGGCCTCGTCTATTTCTAGTGTAGTTAGGGGGAAGCACATTAATCTTACTCCTGATATTGTTGCTCAGATCTTGGGGGATGCTAATACAGGATGGTGTCATTACCTTAAACAAAGTTGGCTCCCTTTAGATGGTCTACCTAGTGCTCTTGGATTGTTCGCAAGTTTTCGAATGACCCTACAGTGGAAGATTACTCTAGAGTTGACAAAGGGGCTATGCTTCCTCTACATAGGTTGTTATTTGATGTGGTGCATAAGATCATTTTACCTAGAAAGAAAAAACCTACTGAGGCTAACTACATAGATCTCACTTTGATGGAACTCTTGCTTTCAAGGCATCCCATTAACCTGCCACAATTGTTGTTATTTCACATACATTCTATCTGTGTTGAGGACAACAGGTTACACATATTAGGATATGGATTCTGGTTAGGTGAGATCTTTGAGTATCTTAAATCTATGTTAAGGTGTGGGAGGTGCAAACAACAAAGGATGTTTTTGGTACTGTGAATCACGATGTTGTACCTGCTCTTCGGAAGAGCAAATGCTTCTTTGCAGAGGTTACGAGCTCAGCTAACACTGAAAGATGAGGAAATTGCTGCACTCAGAGTATCTCATAATGCTGCTATGGATCAACTTCATGTCTCATATGGACTTGAGCATGACATGTTGGTGGAAGAAATTGCAAAGTTGAAAGAAGATTTGGCTAAGTATGAAGCTGCCCTTGAAGTTGAGAAATCCACAAACTTTGAAAATCTAAAAGGCCTTTTAGATTTATTCAAGTATACTCCTCAGTCTTCCTCTCCATTAACTACTTCTTCCAAGATTCCTTAACTACTCAACTCCTTTTAGTCGTGTGTGGTTTTTTTTTTCCAGTTTTTGTTGATGTGGTCTAGCATGGTTTGTACATTTCTGACTTTATCTCCCTGATGTGGGATGGCTTGTTTTGCTGTGGAACTGTCTAAATTCTGAATAGTCGTATTTCCTTTTTTAGCTAACTATGTTTTTATGCTTTTATGGTTGATTATCACTTGGATACTATAGTACTTTATCTGCAAGATTGATTGATGCCAAAAGGGGGAAGTGTTTGTGACGTTGTGTTCCATGCTTTATCTTTAAACTAACTGGTTCAAATAGGTGTTTGTCATCATCAAAAAGGAGGAATTTGTTAGATCAGGAGATCGTATAAGTTTTGTATTTTGAAGATGGACAAAGCTGCATGGAACAGTTAGTGGTAACGTGATGTTTATTTACCAAGTTTAACTGGGACAAGGACAAGGAAAATGAAAAGAGTATGTGCAATATAGTAGGAGTTCTACACGAAGTGGGAATACTACGCGTGAGCTTCTAAGTTCCAATCGAAAGAGGAAGTAGAGCACAAGTAGGAGTCTCAGTTGAAATAGGTTTTGGTTTCAAGTCCAAATCTATAAATAGGGCAATAACTTCTTCGAGAAAGATTGCACACTTACATAGAGAGTCAATCAAAATGTTGTCAAACAAAGTTTGAGATAGTTTTGTAATTTACTTGGGAATGCTGCGAGTTTGTGAGAAAAAAGTTGTAAGATTGTAGTTAAGAGTTTTTTATTACAATTGAGTGGTGTGTGTAGGATACGTCTAACAAGTTTGAGAAATTTGGAAGACGTTAGAAGACTTAAACCTGGGGGTTTTGGTATTGGGTAGTTAGGAATTAGAGTTTATAATTCTTTATATTACATAGGTCTATAATCATTGTGTTGTTTGAAGTTGAGATAAATAATACAAAGTTGTGAACTAATTGTTATTTTACGAAATTGTTTACTACAACTTGCAAACAGTAAAGAACAAGTAGTAAGTACGTGTTCATTTACAGAATTAAGGAGGTCATAATTCCAACACTATACCCATTAACTTCCTCAGATTTTGATAAGGGAGAAATCTTAGAGGTTTGATAAAAATGTAGGCCGACTGATCTTTACTTTGGAAGTGCTGCAGCTCTATTGTTCCTTCAATGTTGAGATATCGCAGAAAATAATACTTCACCTCAATGTGCTTTTTTCTTCCATGGTTTACATGATTCTTTGACAACCTGATGGGAGAAGTGTTGTCGCAACATATTATAGTGGCTCTTCCAATCTTGAACTACAGTTCTTCAAGGATTCTCCTAAGCCAAATTGCTTGACAAACACAAGTTGTAGCAACAACAAATTCAGCTTTTGTACTTGATAATGTGACAATTGTTTGCTTTTTAGAGGACCACGACACAACCACTGTGCTTAGCATAAACACATAACCTGAAGTACTCTTTAATTTCTATCATCTTTATCTCCTTCATAATCACCATCAGTAAAGCCAACCAAATCTAACTTTTCTCCTTTCCTATAGAAAATTTCAAAATCCTTGGTTCCTTGTAGGTAACGTAGAATTCTCTTCGCAACTAGGAGATGCATTTCAGTTGGGCACTCCAAATATCTACTTACAAGACTAACATTATACATGATGTCTAGTCTTGTACCAGTTAGATACATTAAACTACCGATAATTTGCTTGTAAAGGGTGTTATCCACCTTATTTCCGCTTCCAGCTTTGTTAAGTTTCAAATCAAACTCAACTGGAATGTTGGCTGGATTGCAATTTTGCATCTCAAACCTATTTAACATTTCTCACACATATTTGTTTTGAGAAACAAATATCCTTTCATCTGATTGCACCACTTCTAAACCAAAAAAATAATGCATTATACCAAGATCAGACATCTCAATTTCAATATTCATCACACTTCTTGAATTAATCAAACATGATGCTATTCCTCGTGAATATAAGATCATCAACATATAACCACACAATGAGCATTCTTCTGTTCTCCCCAATTTCAAAAAATGTGTGCTCATATAGACACTTTTGAAAATCCATTTTTCAGAAAATAAGCCTCAATGAGGCTATATCAAGCTCGTGGAGCTTGTTTTAATCCATTAAGGGATTTCTTTAATCGATAAACCTTGTGCTCATTATCAATCTTAGCATAATCAGCGGATTGTTCGATAAAATACCTCTTCTTCCAAGTACCCATGTAAGAGAGCTGATTTGACATCCAATTGGAATATAGGCTACAAATTTTGAGCCGCTAAGGCAATTAGCATTCTGATACTGTCATGCCTTGCAACTGGAGCAAAAACTTCAGCGCAATCCACACCTACTCCTGGTTGTGTCCCTTAGCCACCAACTGTGCCTTATACTTATCATTTCATCATTTTCTTTCAGTTTGTCTTATAGGCCCACTTGACACCAATGATTTTGTGCTTCCAAGGAAGATCAAGAATCTCCCAAGTATCGTTCCTTTAAATAGCTTCTATTTCAGAATCCATTGTCTTTCTCCATTTTTCTTCTTTAACAACACTCTCAAAACTTGTCTGGTCGCAATCTGCAAATAATGCAAAATAAGTAGTTGTATCATCATTAACATTAATTCCTTTTACTTCATAATCCACCATCCAAGCGGGATTTCTGCGAGCATGACGAAGAGACTGAGCTGCTGCATCAGTTTCTTCTGAAGCTGCTAGTAAAAATTCAGCAGTTGGTGAAATTTCAACAGGAGTTGATGGAATTTAAGTTGTTGCAGGAGTTGAGTTCTATGTAGATTTGGGCATTGCAGTTGCTTTTTCGACTCCGGTATCAAATAAAAATGGAGTAGACTACTGCATACTCCAGTCCCAAGTGCTTTCTTCATAAAAATAACATTTATACTGATTACAATCTTCTTCGTCCGTGGATTAAACAATTTATATGCCTTTGATGCTTCACTAACACCCACACATATACACTTTTCGCTTTTGTCATCAAGCTTTTTCCCCTTCTAGTTCGTAACATGTGCATCAGCAATGCAACCAAAAGTTTGAAAGTGATCTACAATTGGTTTTCTTCCACTCCAAGCATCCTCCGACGTCATGTTTTGAACAACAAATGTTTGCCACCAGTCTCATTTTCGACATGAACCTTGAAGTTTTTAAATGCTCCAAAAGCATCTGATTTTTTCCTTAAAAAATACACCAAAGTCTTTCGAGAATAATCATCTGTAAAGGTAATGAAATACCTTTTTCCTCCATTAGAAATTGGTCTAATTGAGGCACAAATATTTGAATGCACCCGTTCCAAAATATCCTTTGCTCTCCACGACTTTCCTTTTGGAAATTGAGAACGATATTGTTTGCCAACAATACATTCTTCACAAACTTGGGAGGGGATGAGAAATTTTGGAAGCCTATCACCAATTTTTTTTTTCTATTGGAGAGTTTTTAATCCACCAAAAACCTAGTGACGATATCTAAAATGCCACAACCAGGAAGAATCTTTCACTTCCGCCTTCAGACAAGATTTAACACTCTCAATTCCAAGGGATACAACCTGTTTGAATTCATTCTCACAACAACAATAGCTTCGCTAGTAGGACTATAAATCTGACAAACACCTTTCCTAATGAGAATAAAACACCCTTTCTCTTGCAATTGTCGATACTCAATAAATTGCTTTTTAGAGCGGGAACATATAACACATTTGATATTATTTCTTCAAAGTCATTCTTGATTTTAATTTTATTATTTTAATATCACTTTTTCCCATTTCATCCACAGTAGAGCAATCATCAAAACTAACTTTAATTTAGAATGAAAGCCTTCATTTAAATAAGAAAAACAAGACTTACTCCACTCATGTGATTCCAATCCACAAGCTAAATTTGTTAGTGTTGGAGGAATTAGGGGCACGATCTTGTACATATATATTACGAGGCAAACTCACTTGGATAATTTGGAGGAATATTAATTAAACTTCTTTTATGCTTTGATAGTTATAGGTTTCTTTACCTTACTTGTTGAAATTCTTTCCTCAACTACTGACACCTTTCTCATTCAAAGGTTGATGTTCTTACCTAGCGATGACAAACAATGGGGTGGCGTATCGAATCCGTGGAAACTTCAACCCGCTCCACTCAGCACAATAAAAATTGTTCTTGTTGGAATGTATGCGTCCACTAACTACGATGGGACCAAATCCTTTACACAATATTAATGCACGAAAGTAAGTACATAAAGTAATTAAAAGGCACAACACTTTTACATGGAAACCTCCTTGCTCAAGGGAGTAAAACCATAACCTGTCTCACATGATTTTCAAACTGTTTTCACTAATCTTCACAAGCAAAAGCGAAACACAGTTTACAACCACACAATGAGATTAACCACCTAATCTCACACTAAGTAATACCACCTATTACTTAACTGACCCAAAATAATTCCTGCATTGCCCACTATACTAATCCTAATTGATTAATATAGACTTTTTCGTAAGACACAATGTTGCCCTCAACTATGTGCTTACAATGATTCACACAAGTTTTGAAACGTTTCTATCAAAGTGAAACAAATCCTACAAGTTAAGCATAAATACAAGCAATCAAAATAACAACAGGTTCAGGAAGCAAATCGTCAATCTATGAGGTCCCTTGTTGTTTTGTTGAAGCTTGAATTTTCTCTCTTTGAATGAATGAGTGATATGTTGTTTGTCATGTTGAATATATCAACCATAAAGAATTATTAACCATTGGACAAACAACCTCGTCCATTTTGATTGGTTCAGTACGCTGGTGCCTCACCAACCTCTGACGAGACAGCTTTCCAGTTGTATGGCACATTACCCTGGACAAGAACACTCTGTAGAGGACCGGGTCCTTGCATTTGTGAGGATCATCAAAACATCTGGAAACAGTAAGACTTATCAGCTCTCTACCCACCTTGGCCCGTATATTTTTTTGAAAGTTGAAATTTCCTTCTTTTTTTTCGAATACCAGAGCAGTTGTTTAATTTCTTTGTTTAGTAATCCACATTTAATCGATCCTCCTTATTGTTTAAGAAAAATATTTATTTTTAAAAAAAAAGGAAATTACTAATTAAAGAGAGTGCCAACATACATCAAACTTCGCTAAGGAAAAGATGTATGCTTAACGTCAACTGTGCGTTGTTTAAGCTATCCAATTACAAATATTACTATTTTGTTTAATTTGCTGATACAATGAAAAACCTGAAAAAATAACAATTATGCGTTCTTGTTTCCAATGAGAATATGAGATGTATACTTTCTTTTGCAGGGCAGAAATAGATGAATACAATCCCCATTATTTGAATATTTTTCTACCTAAGTATGTTAAATATAGTCGATATGGTCTCATATAAAGAGGTTAACAATCGAATTAATGAAAGAGCATAATTATTTTTGACTATTTGCATCTCTTTGAATAGTAAATTGTCATTTATGTTGTTTTAATTAACCAATTTATCTCTTGTAATTTGTTCTTTAAAAACTTTTATTTCTTGGTAGTCTTGTTAATTTAATATGCTATTTAATTTGGGTTGATTGATCAAACAAAATTTTGCTATGATAAAATCTAATATAAATCAATGTATATAGAATGACATTTATAAGGCTTTTAAATTTAATCATATCCGAACACTCACACCAATTATAAATATCCTTCTTTTGTCCTTAATTTTTCACTCCTCAATTGCTTTCTCTAATGCAAATCGAGAGCTAGAGATTTTCAAGCACAACTTCTTTCTCTCTTTTCTTTCTTGTTTTTCAACACGTCTCAATAGCAACATCTAGGATTCAGAAACGTCACATAGTACATTTCTCATAGCTTTACCAGACAGAAAGAGAGAAACCATGTCATCTTTGACAACATTGAAAAAAAAATGAAAAATGATGTTGAAGTCCACACCACCCAACTCTTTGTTGACTCTAACAACAAGCTATTTCTTTCCTTACGCAGCTACACCAACTTATCTATGTGGTCATTTCAAGGAGGAACTTTATTCAAATTTATTTGCAAGTCCACTGTAGGGTTTGACAAAATCAGCTCCAAACTCCAACGTATAAGCACATGTATTACATTCTTCACATTTATAAATTGCATAGGGGAATTTTATTGACTTTCTGATAGATGGATTTCAAAAATAGAAATGGTTAGTAATTCAACAGGCCAGCGGTGACAAGGCATAAAATTTCATTGCAATCAAAACCGCTACCGCACTCAAATGAAAAAATCTAAGTGGTTATCTTGATCCAAATTCTCATTGTTACGGAACAAAGCATAAATATCTATTTTGGTGTTTCCAAAGTAATTTCAAATTAGGATGTGATTATCTTGTTATCGATTGAGATGCATAGAAATAAAATTAGAGCTGGTAAGAAGAGATAAAATATTTAGGGTTGGTAACAAATTATGGCACTCTCTTCTTACAAGCCCTAATTGTATCTCTACTCATCTCAAGATGATCACATCTTAATTGAAATTACTCTGAAAACACCAAAATAAATATTTATGCTTAGATCAAGACACCCACTTAAATTTTCCGTTTCAGTATAATGACGGTTCCCTTTAGTATTGTGGGATGTTGTAATGGAAGTGTTGTGTCTTGCCGAGGATAACCTGATGAACTAGTTGAACAATTTCTATTTTTGGATTCCATTTATCAAAAAATTTGTAAACTCCCAAAAATATCAATTTATACATGTGAGAAATATGATACCTTTTCTTATACGTTGAGGTTTGACTTTGATCCTGTAATGAACTCGAACAAAGTTCTTCCTTCAAACGATCAGGTAGAGTTGGTGCAGATGACATTAAAGGAATAATGCTTGTTGTCAGAGTCAACAAAGAGTAGGGTGGTGGTATGAAATTTTTTTAACGTTGGGATTTCTATTTTTTCTAGCAGCAGAGAAGTTGTTTAATTTCTTTGTTTAGTTATCAACATGTAATTGATCCTTCGTAAAGTTTTAAGAAAATTACTTATTAAGAAAAGGAAATTACTTATTAGAGAGTATCAAGATAAACTTAATAAACCATTATATTAACGGAAAAGGGTCAAAATTACCCTTCAACTATTCGAAATAGATCAAATATACCCTTTAACTATTTTTGGGCTCAAAACTACCTCTGCCGTCTAACTATTGGATCACTTCTACCCTTCCTTTTAACGGACTAATATGTGGCCTCCAACATGTAAATAATAACGCCACGTGGACGTCCACCTAAGCATAGTTGTTGACACCCAATTTTGGCCCTCCACAATATAAATTAATCATTGAGCTTCTTCAATTTCAAGTAATTTAAAATAATTAATTTTAGAAATTTGCAAAATAAATAAATAATAATAATAGTTTGCAAGTTATTTTAAAATGTTTTGTCGCCTTTTTATAATTTTTGAATAATATACATGTTTACATAATTAAGTATATAGTTTGAATATTTTATGAATATTTGAAAATCGTCTCCAAAAGATTTTATTTCTTACTTAAATATTTTAATTTAATCCATGAGTTAATATATAAGTTAGGTTTATATTTTGAGTTAATTAGTTTTATAATTGAATTAATTATTTGTTTCGTTATAATTAAGAGGCTCGTTAATTAATTAATATTAATTCATCTTACTTTATATTTTAGTCAAATTCCCTAAATTAAATTCAATTTGTCTAACTTCTTAATTCCCATAGGCCATAATTATAATTCATGTGACCACTTTCTTAATACGATTCTAGGCAATTTTAACCTCACCTTAACTCAATTTGAGACCACATTTTGGGCCAACATTTCAGCCAAATCCAAGCCCAAATTTCCTCAATTCAACCAATAATTCCAAAGACCCAATTCAGCATACATTTTAGCCCATCAATGGCAATA
Source organism: Solanum verrucosum (assembly GCF_900185275.1). Taxonomy (NCBI): domain Eukaryota; kingdom Viridiplantae; phylum Streptophyta; class Magnoliopsida; order Solanales; family Solanaceae; genus Solanum; species Solanum verrucosum. Next base: position 2,459,116 of record NW_026019996.1, on the reverse strand, counting down.
CAATCGCAACCCCAAATACCCGACCCCACTGCCCCTGTGCGTCTCCTTCTTCACGTGAGCAGAGAATTACAAGAAACCCAGAAATCCAGCGATGTAACGCGACCCAGAAAATTCCAGCAAACCCGGTGAGAAATCAGTGTAAATAAAGAAGATCCGTCACACCAGTCGCGTCCCTTTTTTCCACAATTTCAGAATTTCCCATCCCTTCCACTGTTGACTGGAAAAAACAAAGCAAAGAATTCGAATTTCAAATACAAATTTTCAATCCGTTCTTCCCCCTAAATCTGCCCAATCTTCCCTATAAATAGCCATCTACACTCAAGTGTTAAGGGGGTTTTATTTTTGGAGATTGGATTTTATAGTATAATAGTATTTTGTAACCACAGTTTCTGAGTTTGCTGTTTTGGAACTCGGATTTCCACCGGAATTCCTCGTGTGGTGGTTGAAAAGTTCCTTCAAGCTGGTTTGTCCCACTCGCTGCTCCAAAGAAGGTAATTTCTTTCCATTTTAATTTCGTTGCTTAGTTTCTTACCTTATAATTGGATCATTATAGGTTGTTTGAATTGATTGCTCGTTGTGATTTTATCTTGATACTAAATGATGTTATTGGACTCATGAGACGAGTTTCTACTTTGGGCTGGCTGACCAACATTTTGTATTACCTTGCTTGAACATTCTGTTGGATAGTTGTATTGATCGAGTACGCTATAGTTCTTGTTCATACTATTGCCAATTTGAGTTACTGGTTGTTCACTGCAAAGAGAGTTCAGATTGAGTTGTGTCGTGGATCCATAGTTTCGTCTATTTTTTATGCTCGTATAAGGTTCTGCCCGTCCATGTTCAATATGACATGTTCTATTTTAAAATCTAGGTCCAGCTTTTGGATAACCCATTAGGTTCTTTGATGGAGTTCAAGCATGAAAATCATAATCTGGGTGTTTCGACATGTTTTGTTAGGGACGGTTTGGCTTTATATTGTTTAGCTTTAGCCTTTAGCTTGGTATCTTTTAAACAAATTGTAGCTAATGTAATAAAAATTGCTTTGAGTTTCGGTTTATGTTATTTGGTCGTATGAACTCTTATCAATCCTAGCATTTGTGCTCATTAATTTTTTAGTATTCCGGTAGCTTGTGAATATATTAAGTATGAATGTATAGTCATTCATTTATCATGATTTTCTCATAGTTTGCCTCAGTAACCATCAGGAGTAATACCGTTCCTTTGTTTGCTTAGATATGAATACAACCTTTCCTCAATTTTTGTAAACCGATGCAATACAAATTCCAAAAATGATAAAAATGATCATGATTTAATACAATATCTAGAGTTTCATTTATTTTTTTTCGAGAAGAGTAGTGTGGTATCTCTTTTAGTAGAAAGAGTAACTTTGTAAAATCTGAAAACAGTAGCATAGTATTCCCTGTAGCATGTCCTCCGATAAATGAATTTGATGAATTCTTTAAGTGGGATTATCTTTCTTATTAACTTGTCATTTGTGTGTCCTCAAGGAGTTATATGACTTGTTTTCATTTGTTTGTAGCTTGTCAACATTGATCATATTTTGTAGTTTCTATCTCCCAGTTGGTTAGCTTAGGATCATTTAAGTTAAGTTCAATATTTTGTTGTAAATGGTGCTCAATTGTTTCTTCTTTTATTTTCGAGTTATTCTACTAATTTTCTCCCTTTCTTTTGTTACATATGACATCAACTCGAGTCTATTCGAACTCCACTCTTGCATATCTTTGAGTCTGTTGAGTCATCCTAAATGGTGCTCAATTGTTTCTTCTTTTATTTTCGAGTTATTGTACTAATTTTCTCCCTTTCTTTTGTTACATATGACATCAACTCGAGTCTATTCAGACTCCACTCTTGCATATCTTTGAGTCTGTTGAGTCATCCTCATCTTTGCGGTGAAAAGGAAGCTGGTGTACAGGTCTCAGAAGCGAAATAACAGTCTCGCAAAGTTGGAAATGGGTTGTATACATGATGTATACAGTAGTATACATTGATATACATGCCAAAATGGTGAAATACATGGCTAAGGCGAAACATAAGTCTGGGAAGCTGAAATACAGGGTTATGTGCAGCAGATTTGCGAAAATATACATCATGTACACTGATATACATCAGGTGTATACAAAAACAGGATTAGGTTAAAACCCAAAAAATTCCAGCGAAATTGGCCCAAAAGGAGGCCCAAATTCATTTCTCCCTTGCTCTTTAATTATTTCATTGTGATTATTTATTGTTTGTTGTTTAACTCTAATTTTATAATTTTTAATTAACTTAATTAGATTCCCCCAAAAGACGAGTTATTTTCTTTGAATACTTTTTTTTTGTGTTGAGGTCATTTATTTTATTAATTAAATTTTGGTCAAATTTTACATCCTCAATTAAGTTAAATCGTTTGTTCTTGAAAAAATGTGTTATTTAACGCTTCTTCACACATTTTTGCTCATTCTAAAATTATTTTAAGTTAAGTATTTTTCCTCAATAAACTTTAAAAAATGGTTTTCTTTTACTTTTGTCGCTTTTTCTCAAAAAGTTGGTCAAAACTTTGTTTTTATTCTTCAATTAATTTAAAGTGATGTTCATGCTTAAACTAACCAATTTGGTTTAAATTATTTTATTTTTAAAAAAAAATGAGTCAAGTAAGTCCTAATTAATCTAGTTTTATTAATATTCTAATTATTTGCAATTTAATTCAAATGTTTCATTTTTGGGTCCCTTTAAAAAAAAGCTTCATTTATTTAATCATTCTCTCAAAGTTAATCAAATATTGTAAGTTATTATGTTGAATCATTATTTTCCTAAAAATAGTCAAATATATTTTAGTCAAGTCGCAGGTCAACCGCATGTTAGCGGGCACTTCGAATGCTTAAACCCTTCTCGAAGTGCAAATTGAACCCCGAACCCTCTTTGGTATTTTCAAATGATTTTTTCTGTTTAAATCTTTGAAAATTATAAGTTTTCTTAATTTCTTTAAAAAATTAAGTGACAACTCTTTTCTAAGTAGTTTTCTTAAATTGTTTTATACTTAGAACATTTCAAAATAGTGATTTTTCTAAAGGATAGTAAAATTACGGCACAACAATAGCAATGTGACTAATCCACCCACCCACCCCTTAAAACCTTCCCGTAGGTTTTCTTTTCAGCCTCTTTCCGAGAACCTCTGCGTCGGTTCCTTCTTCTTCAATATCATTCTATTTCTTGTCTTATTTTCTTGATAATCGTGAAATTCAGATTCAATTATTCTAGATTTACTAGTTTTGAGGAAACTTCAAATTTCAATTCATAGTTTGAAATGAATGAACATTGAATCTACGTCTGTGATTATCTTAGGATTTGCGCATATGGATTTAAAATTCAGAATACTTGATGAAATTTGAGGATGATGTATTATTGGAGAAAGGTTGCTATCAATATGAATTGTTGCTTGAATTTGAGTTTGTACACTTGTTGTGGCTAGATGTTTATTGAAATCTATATTGACTATTGATCCTTATCTCCTCGAAATGAACTTTATGGAGGCAATTGGTGTTTTGCTCCTGCGAAATTATAGTTTCGATTATCAGTCTTATATATTCTTATGCATCTAATTGATATTGAAATCCTCAAAATGGGTTATACCATTTTATTGTATGAAGTACACAGATATACACATATTATGAATTGTTTCTGAAATATTTCTTGGTTCTTTATGGAACCTCTGGCACCTCCATATTGCAGTTCTTCAGGCCTTTAAGAATCAACCAATCCACGCTCCATGTTCTCTAACATATTGATCTCTGGATCCCTCTAAAACGAGTTAAACAATACCTAATTTTCCTATCTGCCTTAACATTTGCAGGACCTACTTTTAATGGGTGGGTGGATTAGTCACTTTGGTGTGATTAGGTGGACGTCCATTACATGTTGGATGCCACATATTAGTCCGTTAAAAGAAATGGTAGAAGTGATCCAATAGTTAGAAGACAGGGGTAGTTTTGAGCCCAAAAATAGTTAAAGGTTATATTTGATCTATTTTGAATAGTTAAAAGGTAATTTTGACCCTTTTCCGTTATTTTAATAGTGTTTCGACTACAGTAGTTGTTCATATGAGTATTTTAATGGTTAGGTCTAGTTTATATATTCTAACTAGGGAGAGTTGGCAAAATAGTCACTCTAAAGACATTAAGTCACAAGTCTTGAATAATTTGTGGTATACCCACTATTAATGACATCATCCATGTGCCCTAATTGACACATACAAAAGACCTCCCTAAGTTTCCATATCGCCACGTTGGTCCCCCCCCTTTTTTCCAACTAATTTGGAATATTATATATCTATTAGCATTTGTTAAAAATTATATTAGAAAAAAGAAAAAAGCCAAATGGGAAAGAATAGCAGCTCGTTTTTGCTGCTGTCGAAACTGTCAATTCTAGCGAGTTTTCCAGCCAAAATATCCATTTTCAAGTTAAAATCATGATCATATCCTACTCCATTTTCTTTCAAAAACCAAGCTTCAAAATGAGTTTCCCGCCATTTAAGAAATTTGAGAAATCTTCCACAATCACTTGATAACTCATTAGTAGATACATTTGTTTAGTTTAAAAGCTTTAAAAATCTGTTTTGCCATTGCAGGAGCTGAATTTTGAACCACGATCTCATCTAGTCGTGTTTTTGTACAGATGTCGTACTTCATCGATCGTTAACGAGTGATATTGTAATCTAGTATCGATATTTGTAGTCTATAATGGCAATAACTGAATTTGTTGTTGTTGGTGGTGATTATATGGGAGTATGGGAGGAGACTCCCAAAAGCTGGAATTGGAAATCATTTAGTAAGACGATAGTGCCCATTGTGTTGCATCACAATGGTTCATATGACGATATGATTGCAAGCGTAATTGAGGCCAGTGAATTAACTTACGAACCAAATGACTTGGTGATTAGCTATCAAATGAATTGGAGGGGAAAATACATCCCACATTCATAAAAAAAAATTATAGGCACGTAAGCTTGTACATGTTAGATATTGGTATTGATGGCTCTAGGCCTACATTGAGGATAAACGTCAATGCAAGGCCTCCAATTGAACCAACGAATTCATTTAACAGCGACAATGATTTGATTGGAAATGAAAGATTGGGTGATCATTCAAAAGAGAGCTTGGGTTATAATTCAAATGAGAGTTTGGGTGATCATTCAATGAATATGCATGATGATCCAACTAACGTGGAATATCAGCCAGTAGACGCGGAAGATACCGAACCCGAATATTGTGAAGAAATGCAGGGAGAACAGGAATTGGGATCACAATCCAACCATTCCTTCTCCGATGGAACTAATTTATGCATAAACCAAACTTTCAGTAACAAGAATGAGTTTGCAATTGTTATTAGCCGAAGCAGCAACAAAGAAGTCTTTTGATTTTGCTACTATGAAGAGTTGTACTAAATACTTAAAGGTGAAATGTGTATCTCGCAATTGTGCATGGATGTTGCGGGCGAGGAAATATGAGTGTTCGGATAGATTTCATATCTACAAGTACATTGGCGAGCATAGTTGTGGCATTGAACATGCCAATAGTAGTCATAGAAAAATTTCAATCAAAGTCATTGCTTCACTTTGTGTAAATATGTACCGTGATGGCAAGGGTCCAAATGTTAAAGAGATTCAAAGGGCTATGTTTAATTCTTTTCGTTGTAGTCCAAGCTATTGAAAATGTTGGAAGGGAGGTGTGGTTGCCAAGAAAAAGGTCCGAGGGACAACGAAGAACGGATATTCATGCTTACCGACTTTTTCTTACATGTTCGAGACATTTAATGTTAGTTCTAGCTATTGTATCATGGTAAACAAGGATAGTCATAGGTTCATGTATTATTTCTTGGCCTTCAGTGCTTGCATTAAGGGATTTGTCCACATGAGAAAGGTAATTGCGGTTGATGGCACTCATTTACATGGTAAATACGAGAGCATGTTATTGAGTGTTGTTGCACAAGATACAGAAAATCATGTTTATCCATTTGTTTTTTGTGTCGTGGAAAAAAGAGAATGATGCATCTTGGACATTATTCTTTGAGAAATTGAACGAGATTATGGTCGATGAACCAAATTTGTGCTTTATCTCCGATAGACACAAGAGCATCGCCAATGGCATTGTGAGCGTTTACAATCATGCTCACCACGAATATTGTATGAGGCACCTTAATAAAAATCTCCATGTAAATTATCATTGTGGAGATTACCTTTATCTTTACTATAATGCGGTAAAGGCTTATTATTTGGAGGAGTTTGACAATCATTTTGTAAAATTCAAGAACAAATGTCCCGCGACAGCCATCGTCCTTGAGTATGATATTGGTTTTGAGAAGTGGAGCAGGGCACATTTTCCTGGCAATAGATATAATGTGATGACCACAAATATCACCAAGTCAATCAATGCTATGTTGATAGATGAAAGGGAGTATCTCATGACATCAATATTTAATTCGATTGCTAAGAGGTTTGGAGAATTATTCAGGGAGAGGCATGCATATATCCTTAAATCAATGGGTATTCAAACAGTGCCTTCTGCCAAAAAAATCACAAGAAAGAAAATGATCGAGGGCGACTCCTTATATGTGGAGAACGTAATAGGGGACGACAATCAATTCACCGTGTTCGGTGCAGGTGCTACTGACTATGTGGACCTACTGGAAAAGTCATGTTCTTGTAGGGAATATTACTTTATCAAGATACCTTGTGCTCACGCGATGGCCGCTTTGCGATTGAAGCATGACAATGAGTATGGTATGAGCATCTATGAGTACTATTCGCTTTTGTATAAAGTTGAAGCGTACCTTCTTGAATACATGGATTCTATTAATGTTGTCCCTCCTGAGTCGAAATGATGTGTGCCAGAAGAATTGCTTAATGTGAAGATTCTTTTACCTCTTGTTCATACCAAGCTTGGAAGAAAAAGAAGAAAACGTGTCAAAGGCGTCGGTGTGAATTTCAAGAACAAGAGAAGGAACAAATGTTCAATTTGTAAAAGAACCAGACACAAGAGAACTACATGTGTAAACAACAACAAATCTTAAACAAGCTTGATTGAATTTATTTTTGTAATCAAGCTACTGTTTTTTTTTTCTGCCAGCATTTTGGTCAATTTATTGTCATCTATTATCGTAATTAGAGCCCGTTTGGATTGACTTAAAAAAAGTAACTTTTTAAAGTGCTGTAACTTATTTTTAAAATAAGTAGTTATGTGTTTGGATAAAAGTGTTGCAGTTGAAAAAAAAGTTGTTGATGTGTTTGGCAAATAAGTGCTGGCAAACACTTTTTTTTTTTATCAAAATGTCTGAAATACCCTTTAAGCTGTTAACATGATAAAAAGTTGATTAATTTAAGGTTTTTATACTTAAAAAAAAAAAATTTTAAAAAATAATTTATAGTTTACATCCATAAGTAATAATATTTTCCTATCATTCACATATTTCTTTACCACCTTATAAGAGGAATATAAATTCATATTTCAGAAATAATAATAATAATAATAAAATAATAAAATAATAATAATAAAATAATAATAATAATAATAATAATAAAATAATAATAATAATATAATATAATAATAATAAAAACAATATAATAATAATAATAGTAATAGTAATAATAATAAAATAATAATAATAATAATAATAAAATAATAATAATAATAAAATATAATAATAAAAAATAATAATAAAATAATAATAATAATAATAGCAATAATAATAATAATATAATAATAATAATAAAATAATAATAATAATAATAATAATAGTAATAGTAATAGTAATAATAATAATAATAATAATAATAGTAATAGTAATAGTAATAATAATAATTATTATTATAATTATAATTATAATTATAATAAAATAATAATAATAATAATAATAATTCAATATGGGCAATTTGGAAATTGTATAAAAGAATTAAGGGCAAAAAGGTAATATACTTGGTCAACATAAAATGGCTTTTAAATTAAAAAAAAAAAAAAAGCTCCCCTCACCTAGCTTTTAGCTTTTGGCTTAAAATAAGTCACTTTGCTAATTGTCAAACACTCTCATAGTCGTGATCTAATATAGATCAATCAAAAGATGACATACATTTTGTTCATCCACACATTGTTGATTGCCACCCCCAATTTATGTAGACTCATACATGATCGCATGCTTATTCTAAGGATGTTGATTGTATAACCACACATAACAAGTGACATCCTTACAACATACTTATACTTTCTCGAACATTGTTCTAAGGAAGTTGATTGAATAATCACAAATCTTCCTCATAGATCTCTAATCACCACACCCAATTTATGTGGACTCTTACATGATCATATGACTTGTTTAACTTATTTAATTGGACAAATTTCAAAAATATAATTTATTATTAATTAATTGTTGTCTTTTTTAAATTCTACTAGTTTTGGTCTATATATAAGTGTCATATTCTAGTAGGTGCAGTATCGACAATGCTTTAACATAGATATAAACTCAAATATACCTTACTAATGTCAGAGTGTAGATCTCATTGGTCATACACACACCACACACATATATATGCATCGATTGTATAAGGGGTCTATATATTTTGATATACAAATTTCACAACGGTAATAAAAGTTCAAATGCTACTTTTCAACGGTAACATTTGATTATTTTTTTGTATAAAAAGAAGGCAATCCCTCATAAACAACTCAAACACCTCCATTTTTACAATGTCTCAAGCATCTCAAACATCCAATGCAAAAAAGTCTTACAATTGTCATTATGGTAATCCAGCTACGTTGAGGACATCACACGCTAATACAAATCCAGGTCGATAATTCTTTAATTGTGCAGTGGGCATATGCTCTCTTTTTAGATGGCTTGAAAATGAATCATCAACGAGTAGCCCATCGAATTTTCAAGGCGTTATCAAATTTGAAATATTAAAAAAGCTACGGGAATGTAGTGCTGAATAAATAAAGTATTTCTCTCTATTTATTGCACTCTTATATCTTTATTTTTTATCGATAATGTTATAGATCAACAGTGATAACAATCTATAGTATTAAACATACAAATTTATTGTCGATAATTGACTACTAAATAGATCAACAGTGATAGCAAAATTTACATACTATTAAGACATAGATTAATAAGAAATCTAAAAACCCTTCATAATAAAATATGTTAAACTGTCAGATGTACATTTTTGTCGTCAAAAATAGCAAAACACTTTAACCATGTTCTTAAAAACCAACTATTTCAAAAACTAATTGTCTTAAAAAACTATCTCAAAAAACCAATTGTCTTCAAACCAGGGAAAATTCAACTATCACAAAAATCAATTATCATAAAAAATCAACTATTTCAAAAAATTTCTTAAAACACCAATACCCATCACAAAAACCACAAATGCTCTTACTCATCACCATTAACCTACATTACAATACCCATCACGTCTATTTTTTTTCCACTTCTGCCACATCAGTGGCCAAGCCTTCTTCTTTCAACTTTTCCTCTTCTTCATTCTCTGTTATCCTCTCATCTTGTTGTTCTTTCTCTTCTTCTCCACTGGCTTCATTTTCTTCATTTTTCTTCTCTTTCAAATTCTCCTCTTCACTTTCTTCTTCTTTCTTTTCTTCTAGCTTCTCCTCTTCTTTTTCTTCATCGTTCTCTTCTTCTTTTTCTATCATCTTCTCCTCATATTGCTCTTTCTCTTCTTCTTTCATCTCCTCTTCCTTCATCTCTTCATCAACTTCTTCAACAAAGTATTCATCAACTGTAGCAAGATCATCATCAACTATAGCTAATGTAAGGATCTCTTCATCAATAGTTGGTGCTGAAAAAATGTCATCATCTACTGCAAGATTAGTGGTTAAGCATTAATACAAATAAATTATTTTACAGAAATAATATATAAATTTATCTACCTTTTTTTCTTGTTCTTTTCATTTCTTCTCAATTTCTCCTCTCGTACATAAGCACCAATTTCCACCATCGATTGCTCGAGGGATGCAATTACACGCTCACACAGACTTTCATCTTTAGAAGTACTTGGTACATAATTCTCACAAGGTTGATTAGGATTGTGATCACTTAAATACTCATCCTCCACATTCTCTATGAAGTAAGGACAGTCACACCTTTCAAATTTGCCTTTAAGGCATTGAGGACTGTATCCTTCACTTCGTCCACATATGACTTTAATGTTGCCAAGTAATTCTTTTTTGTCTCACGGATAGTAGGTGTGAGGTATGGGTGCACAACCTACAAAAAAAAAATACAAATATTACACACTACAACAAATATGATATATAGCTACGATATCAAATTCGTCACTAATTGTTCTCTTTTAGTGACAAGATTCACTTTTCGTGCTTAAATATATGAGACACATACTTTTAGTGACAAAACATAAAAATCCGTAGCAAAGTTTGGTCCACTAAAGTTTCCCACCAAAAAATTAATTGGCGCCATTTGTTAAGTAGTGTTAGTCACGAATTTAAAGTTATCGGTGACACATTATTTTGTCACTAATAATGTATCTAATTCATGACAAATTATTTTTTGTCTTAACATTTATTAATTTTTGGACACAGAAAAATTTCATCTAAAAAAATATGTTGTTACAATATCGACAAATTATAGTTTGTAGTTAAATATTATAAGTTTTAGCTATAAAAATTCAGATTTAATTATGACATTTATTTTCGTCACTAATAATATAAATAATTGGTGACAAATATTTATTGTCTCTAATCAATCTATGATTTAGTGACAACAAAAAATTGTCACAAAATATGTAAGGTGTTAAATAGCGACGACTTAATATTCGTAGTGAATAATTCAACTATTTTCTACGAAAAAAATTCATAGCTAAATACAATTTTTTTTGCTACAATTGTTCATAATTACAATTGACAACTTACAAAAAGAATAATACAAGTGCTTCATAAGAAATAGACAGAGTCGATTCGTTAAATGGCGAGGGAAAATATTAAATCCAACGAATTCGGTCGATTTGTAAAAATGAAAAAGTTCATTTCATCAATTTTCTTAAATTACGCAATTATAAAATGCATCATTTGAAAAATACAATCTAGGTTATAAGTACCCTGAGTGGGGTATGGTTCTACCACTAGATCGCTAATATTTGTTGGTTTAATATTTTTGTTTTTTATTTGATACACTTTCATTGATAAAGACGATAAAAAAATATTTTCTCAAGTCTTGGTGCTAATTTTGTGCGTGTCTATTGAATTGTGATTGGTAAACTGCATAGACTAAATCGATCTATTTGCTTCTGTCTAAAAATATGTACAAATTTAATAGTAATTCCACATACGTACGTAGAACAACTACGCAGAGATAACATCGACTTACAAACATAGACTTTGCAAAGGTGTGAAATATTTCATGAATTTCTATTAACTTTTTCCATCAATGTGAAAAATTGAAATAAACTAAAATATGAAAGAACAAATGAAAGAAATGAACCAACTAGGATTTCAAATATATTATGATGAAGTACTATAGTTATGGGTATCGATGTTTTTTTCAAAACAATTGATTTACTGATCGAATTGAACCGATTATTCAATTTTTTTAATAAAATTGAAAGTTTAATTTTATATAAGTTTATAATTGTACTGAATAATTTTTAAAATTTATAAAAATAAATAAATAAAATGACATAATCGTACTGAATATATTTAAGATATTTTAAAAATATACAGTTTTATTAAAATATAATCTACATTTGAATGAATTGTGGGTGGTAAATTTCATGCATTTGTGTATGTGTATAAATAATCATATAATATATTATTTCTACAGAAGTTAAATTTGAAAGAAGTGAATGAAGTTAAAAATAAAATAAAAATGAAAGATAAGAGAGATTTGATTGGATGGTAAGCACTCCTCACTTCTAACCTCAAGGTTGTGAGTTCGAATCCCCAAGAAGGCATAATGTGGGGGTTCCTAGGGAGGGGTTAAAAAAATTGAGATTGATATCATAGGAGAATTAACCTTTTTTTATTATAATAAATTTATCTCTAATTAATACATTTAAGAACAAAATAATTTTTTGTATATAAAATATAGTTATTAGTGACGAAATTAGATTTTGTTCAACTACGAAATACATATAACTTTAGAGACAATTGATGTCGTCACTGATTAAAGTAAAATAATTAGTGACGATATAATTTTGTCGACAGTAATAACCTTTTTAGTGACAAAGCATACTATTAACTACAAAAAAAAAAAAATTTTTTAAGACAAATAAATTTGTCACAAATGTTTAAGAATTTGGGGACGATTTTCCTTTTTGTAGTTAATATAATACTTTTAGCGACGAAGCACTAAATCATATTTGTATACTTTTAGCGACAAACATTTAGTGACGACTAATTGACGAATTATTTTTCGTCTCCCAAGATTTTTAGTGACGAAATATGATTTATAAATGACGAAATTATTTATCCCTAATAATCGAATTTGTTGTAGTGACATGACATTCACCAAATAATAAATATTGCTAAATAATGATAAATAAACTTTGTACCTTTGTACTTTTTCCTTTGTACTTAAATGGATCACCTTCGTTAATATTATTGTTTTTTGCGGTGTGCCATCTAAGTAAACGGGGGAATGGGTAAAGGAGAATCCAAGGACTTCTTAACATACTTTCCAAGATGAGGAAAAGCCTCATATATCCAAACATTAAATTAATAGAAGAACAAATAAATAAACAGAGACTATAAAATACTACACAAATATAAGAATTTATCATAAATCAACTACATAATTTATAAAAAGTACCAGAAATGCCCAGAGAAAGCCATACAGAGCATACGATGCATTTCCTCTTTCATTAAACACTTCACTTTGCTTCTTCAAATTGATTTTATTCTTCAGATACGTCAATGTTAAATTAAAACTCTCTTTCCCCCACAGATAACTATTGAGGAAGTCTAAATCATCCACCTTCTTAATGTGGCTTGAATCCACAATTTTAGATCGATCATGGGCAAGCATCATCGTGTGGATGAACAAAACCAAAGAGCACTTCAACTTCTGCTCCTTATTCAACTTGGAACCCTTGATCAAACACATCAACTTTGTAGCAATAATAGACTTATTCTTAGTCACCTTGTAGTAAAATTTATCTCCCTTTTCAAGAACTTTTTTGAATTTTGCATCACGTGGGTATGCTGAGCAATTCAGCCCCACAATTAATGCAAATTCTCTTAAGCCAAAGCAGGCAGGCTTATCATGCACACAAAACCAAATTTCATGTAATTTTTTGGTCACTTTTCACACATCGCAACAACATATAATGGACCATCTGTCTATTGAACTTGAAATGTTCTGGAATATGCCTCAAGTGTCCAAAACAAGTACCTTTAAAATCATCATAATTTTTTTCTTGAACTAGAAGATTTATTAAATCACGATAAACATCCATCCGTGCTCTAACATTTTTTTTTGCTGGAAACGATCCTATTTCATCTATCCATGTCTTTAAATCATATGACTTACCAGAAATATCTTTTGCACAAATTGACAAAGACAGGGGATCTTCATCCTCATCACCAGTTTAGGTATCTCTACTACTCTCATCTTCACTGTCACTTTTATCATTACTAGATTCAACATCATCACTAGACCGGGCACTACTGTCCTGGTAGTTGTCAATCTCGGCCATTGTATTAGAATCAGAGTTTGACTCATGTTCTTCCACAATAATTTTTTTCTTTTTTGAAGCTTTGGAAACTTCTTCAGCCTTGCTTTTCTTATTTTTAGAAGCATTAGGACCATATCGTTTAATGATGTCGCCTCTAGTTTTAGCCATACTGTACTATATACAAGCAAAAATAAATTTGTCATATCAAAATATCGATCACTAGTCTATTAACACAATCAAAACTTACATTAAAAACACATGCAAAAGAAGTAGCAGTTCAAATAGAAATCGACAGTAAAATCGCAAACATAAAACTTTAAAATCGATCAAAATACAGTAAAAGTTTTCAAATCGCTAACATAAAACTTTTAAAAAAATTCTATGCATTATCCAAATCAAAACGTCATTAACGATGCCGAATCATAAACATAAACTAAAAAGGGTCAGATTTTCAAAAGTTTAAGCAAAAATCTAAACTTCACTACACTACCGCAATTAAAAAATAAATCAAATAGGACTAAAGTTACTGGAAATACGATGATGAAACTTACCTGAGAGGAAGAAGATTGAACAAGATTCAACTGAACTTGGGGAAGAAGATTGAACAAATAGACCCGATTCACTTCGTTTGAAATCTTCAGGAACTATTATGGGATCTTACGTTTGTTTATGGTTTCAAGAATAGAAGAGTGGAAAGGTTGATTCTTGGAGAAAGATGTTTTATGGAGGTTTACAAAATCAATAAAGCTAGTATATGGAAGATCAAACGCCACATTGGAGAACAAAGTTCTGAGGTTTCATCGGAAAAAGGGTTTTCTGATAACCCAAAATATTAATTATTTTTTTTATATTGGGATTGTACTTTATTTTTGGAGGGATTAAATTTATTTAATATTTGAAGTGTTGGGAAGAAAATGATTTTTCAAAACTTATATTTTATCCTCCAAGTTTTAAAGTGTTAAAAAGGCCTTTGACCCCACAAGCCTACCCCACTTTTTGACTTTTTCTTAAAGTAAACCTACAAAATAAATCAAAAAGAAATGGGATGGCTATGAACTAAATTAAGTTATATTGGTGGGCACAACACCAAATCTTCTCTTCTAACTATGATAATCGACAAAGTCCAACTAGTATAATCAGCAAATATCTTACGACGTTCAATATGCCGACTACTCAAAAATAGTCTGGAGGTCATCAAAACTCTTTTTTCCGACTACATCCTAAGTACTTTTGCAGTCGTCAAACAACGAAATTCTGTGTGTGTATTTCAAATGATTAACAATAGCGGTCGAAATGAACATATATCTGATTTTGGGATCATCATTTAAGCCACACATGTAGGGCATAAAATTTACAAGTTTATCCACTCCAGAATAATTTTAGACATGCATTGCCTGAAATTTAAATGATTAAAGTTCAATTATTTTTGCCTGAACTTTTGACCTGTATAGTTTGGAATGTAGCTCATTTTGCCTGAAACTAAACTAGATGGAAGTTTCAACCAGAGCAATGAGAAAGCAGGGGTTGGGAGAAAAGTTATAGATGAAGAGGGACAATTTATCATGGCAATTTTAGTATCAGCTCAATGTACCTCTCGCAAAATAGCACAATCCTGTAACTTCTTTCTTTTCCTGGTATAATAATTTTCATTTCACTTCTATTAATTTCTACATGATATATTTTCGGAGCCAAACATAATATAAAAGTGAGAGTATTATTAAGTTAATTAGTTTGTGTAAGGAATATTTATTGTATTAATTGAATGTCTTTCTTCAAATATCAAATGACGACAAACTATTGTATGTGGTCCAATTAGATAAAAGCGTCAGCTATTTGATCGGCATCATAGACATGTACAACACGAACCCTGTTGTTTTCGATATGGTGGTGGACAACGTGAAAGTCTATTGCAATATGCTTCACACGGCTATGGAGGAGAAGACTAATTCTTGATCAAGAATGAGGTTCCAAGAATATCGCAATAAATAGTAGGTAACTAATGTACTATAATAACATATATGTAAGTCTGTTTGATTAGTTGAAAGATTGTATAGTAAGATAAATAAATATATCTTGGGATGAAATTAACTAAAGAGAGTAACTAATTTGGAGATTTGGTTCTCCTCTTTTGTTATTCTTACAAAAAGTGGTTTCTTTTTCTGTGTCATTCACACTACACCAAAAATGATTTTTATCTGCAATTAATTAACAGTAATAGCTTAACTGTTGTTAAATATATATTTTTAGAGACAATTAACATTCTTTGTGAATGTCTCTAAAGCCTATAATGACATTGGATTCAATGATAATTAACTAATACAGGTAAAACTTTAACACTCTTTACTAATATGTACATTTATTACCGCTAAAAGTTTTTTTTTTTTATGGTAGTGTCAAAAAGGTAGGCCGCGTCTATCCTTCATTACTAAAATCTAGTACTAAGTAGCTATAAACATTTCAATTTTTTTGCTTCTTAATTCCCGTGCTTTAGATGCAATTATGGAGTTCATATTTACTATTTGTTTCATATTTTGTGATTAGCTCGAAATTTCAAAATTAATAAATTGTATTTTTGCAAATAAGCTTCTCTTATGGTTTAGTATAATTATTGCCCATTTTCAGTTCTCCTCTTTTTTCTTGAAATCGTTCTAGCTTAATCGATGTCTGTCAATAATTTGAGTTGAGCTCTGCATTATTATTATTGCATAGAAAAGGAAAAGGTGAAAAAACTCCATTAATGTGTCTAAATCGACAACGACTAACGAAAGCAATAATAATGAAAAGAAAGAGTCAGTTTCAATGATCACATCCAACATATATATATGATTTTGAACACACCATCGAAACCCTTTCCACAGTACTGAACAGTCAGCCCTGTTGTTAGTACAGATACCAAAATAAGTGTCGAATCATACTTACTTATGATATTACCTCTAACAGCTAGCTTCCCCTGGATTTCCTTTACAACAACCATCGGTGTTTAGTTTAAACCTGTTATGATAAGGTAATTTCTACCATCTTTTGACTCTTGTATGTAAAACTGGATTGTTAGTATACATTTGGTTTGTAAATTTGTTTAACAACACTACTGATTAAGCTGCTCTATATAATTTTTTATTATTCCATTTATTATGAATGTTTTCCAAAAAACAAAAAAAAAAAAAAAAAAAAGCAAAGGCCACAGTATCATGATCACCATGTGTGACAGACATGTTGGTAGATATATAAGCCAATGCTAATCCTCACATGTTGGTAGCTATGTTATTTTTCTTAAAACGAAGAAATAAAAAAGTAATGTCAAATAAAATAGAACTGAGAGTGTATATGACAGTAGTAGTGTAGTTAAACTGTTGGATCTTCGATCAGATGTTTTAAGGTTATCTAAACAAATAATTAATCTTCCTATTATTATCATCCTTGTAAATGGAATTTCTCTTTCTTTGACACAAAACATGTAATCTAAATGCATAATTACGCATTTATTTCATTATCAAATGTAAATGATCTGAAAAAAAGTTATATTCAGAGGTAGCTTAAATATGTAAATGAGGATAAGAGGGAACTGACTGTTTCACCTCTAATCCTGAAGTTATGAGGTTCGAGTTACAAAGAGAGCAAAAAAGGAGAGAGTTGTAATAAGAAATATCTGTTTGTGTATTAGTATTTGATGTGACAGGTGATATCTATCTAGCTTCCCAAAAATATTGTTCCACCCAAATCGGATCCTCCAAAAATGCACTATGTGAAATCTAACACAGAAGCGCTTGCATTTCATACAGGAATGCTCATCATCCAATTCACTTTAGAAAAACAACTTGCTGCAGTAGTCACATTCAAACAAATTCTCGTGAATTTGAGAGCAATTAAGGGAAAGCAAGCATCAAATAGAAAAAAATCGAAACAATACCATTGTTGTGGTTAGAGGCACATACTTGATTCACAACCGCCTTATACTCCTTCCCACACCTAATGTATTGAACATATTGTTTGCACATTAGATGCATATAGATACTCAAAAACACAACATAGGAGTTAATTTATACTTACTTGGGTAGTGATATCAATACGGTCGCATCCTTCAATCGCTTCGACTTCTTCCTTAATTTTCACAGCTGAAGCCTCCAGAGCGTTGTTCTGACACCTAATCAACATAATCTGTTTCAGTGTTGAAATATCTGCAAAGCCAAGGGGGATCTCCTCGAGCCTCTCACACCTTCGTATAACAAGTGTTTCAAGCAGGGGAAAGGATTCCTCCGATGCATCCCACCTTGAGATATCTAAGTCCACCAGTTTCAACAACTTTAGATTAGGGAAAGTAATATCTCCAAGGCACCACTCTTTTGATCGAAGAAAATACAGATTTTGTAATTGGAGATACTCCAGGCTTGATGGTCCAGCAATGAAGGGAATAGTGCTTTCTATAAGAAGCCCGGATAGTACCAACTTCTTTAAATTTAAAGGCAACTGTAACACGGATGGACAGTGGGACCACCTAAAGGAAAGGTGAAGTATTTGAAGGTGGGTAAGATCCTCCAATTTGGCAGAAGGGTAATTGTCCTTAAAAGTGATGTGAAGTTGTTGAAGATTAGGACACCGACTTACTAACACATCCACACTGTCAGTTTCATCAATAACAACTCGCCTTAAATACCTCAAATTTTCCAATTTAGAGGATCCTTCAAAGAGTCCATGCTTATCAAATTCAGCATTATTCTTCACAACTAAAGATCCCCTGATCTCAACATGCCATAATTTTTTCATTTCCCAAAAAGACGCTGGTAACACTACTTTATTATCCAAGTCAGTATCAGGGATCAAATTCTTCAAAATTAAAGTTTCTATATGGGGCAGATGTGATTCTGGATGAAAATAGAATTTATCTGCCCAAACTGCAAGGTACTTCAGGTGATTTAGTGGTTTCAATGTAGCCGACGAAAAACGATTCACTCTATGAGAACTCAAATCCAAGACCTTAACAAGCCGCAATTCACTAATCTGACAGAAGGGATTCCAATTATAAATTATCCCTCCATTTGTCGTTATCAGTGACCTCAAGTGTTGCTGGAAAGGCTTTCGTCTTTTGGAGCCCAGCGATCCAAACTTGGAATGCTCTTCGCTGAAACTGAAGCTCACTCGACTTCCCTTCCAGTCCACAGGCTGAAACTGGCTAGCATTCCCCTTCACTGCCAGCATAAAATTTTCTTCTCTACTCCTCTCCAAGCAAAAGTGACGCACTGCATCATGAACCTGACAGATTTTGACTTTTCCATCATAACTTTTCTTTGAAACCATTACCACATTACTGCTAATAAGATCCATCAAGTAATCTTCAGCTGATTCAATGTTTTGCACGAATCCTTCTGCAGTTCATACACTTATCAGTTTAGACACTGGAATTCTTGTGTCCTCCGGAAACATCCCCATATAAAGTAGACAAGGCTTTAAACAATGGGGTAAGTTATCAAAACTCAACTGCATAGGCGCCAGACTATAATCTTCAAACTCAAGATCAAGATAGTCAAATAAAGCATCTTTCACCTCATTCCACCAAGATTCTTCCATTTTCCTTTTTTTGATTATTCCAGCTAACAAGACAACCACTAGAGGCAATCCTTTGCATTTTTCTGCAACTGCTTGACTCACATCTTGTAGTTCAGGCGGACAATCTTCCTTTTGAAACACTTTTCTTTGCAACAATTGGCAACTCTCTTTTGTTGTGAGGGATGGAAGATGATAAGGATCAATATAGTGCATGACTTGCTCACCCACTTTTTCAAGTTGAGTTGTAACTATTATTCTGCTTCTATTTCCAACGTCTGGAAAAGAAAGCCTTAAGTCCTCCCATGCCATACCATCCCACATATCATCCAAGACAATGATATATCTCTTTCCTATTAAGTTTTTCCTCAACATGTCAGCAAGAACATCATCCTTATCTCCCTTGTCCTTGGAATTAGTAACTTGACTAAAAATATCTTGTAATAGCTCTCTCCGATTATATGTTTGGGAAACAGTGCACCATGCTCGAACATCGAAATGAGAAATAATGATGCGATTATCATACAACATTCTAGCACAAGTTGTTTTACCTTGTCCTCCCATCCCAACAATAGGGATGACATCTAGCTCACTTCTCCCTCGAGTTAGATATTGAATTAGTTTTTCTGTTGCTATCTCAAAACCCACTATATCCTCATCACTCACAGGATTGCTATGTTGAGTTGGAAGATGTTTAGATGGCTCTACCACATAGTGAGCAACGTCCACCGGCCCCATCTCAATCACCTCCACATTAATTTGCTTGATCTCTTTTAAGATTGTAGGAAGTGAGCAAAATATATGCAAAAAAACATTATATTTAGAAAGAATAGAGTCAATGGCAACCTCAGCTTCATTTGCCAAATTGATGGTCTGTCTATGAAGATCTTTAAGAATTTTATGTTCATGATGGACCTTTGCGACATTTATGAAAATGGATGATAAAGATGACAACTCCTTCTCTAAAATGGATGTAAGAACTGATAGCTCTTCCTCCAAATTTCCTAAAAGAGGTTTCATCAGGAAATCTAAACCAGATTTAGATTTCGACATCTCATTCAGTTTCCTTAAAAGAGAATCCAGAAATCTCAATCCACCAGAAGTGGGAAACTGAGATGGAGTAAATTTTAAGGATTTGTAATAAGTCTCCACTTGTTCATTCAGATCTTTAGTTTTCTCCAATATCTTTATCGAGCTAAGACTTATTTTGCTACTGTCATCTTTGTTTAAAGAGCTAGGAAGAAGCTTTTGAACTACATATAGAACATCACCTGCTATAGCTCCAGCCTTTTCCATAACCTCATTCAACCATTTACCGCTAATAACACGATTTGACACATCAGCATCAAGGAAAACCAACATGAACTCTATTGCCACATCAATATTTTGAGTAGAGATGTTATTAGGAAAGATCTCAAGCTTCTTGTTCCTGAGATACATCAGCAGACTATGAAGATGATGTGAAAATCCTTTGGGTAATTTCTTGCCCTTGAAAGTTCTTGATTGAGTAAACTTTGAAGCCTTTAGTTCACTGAGAAAAATCTTTTTCATTTCCAACTCTACTAACACAATCAAGCATAATAGATAGGGCGGTTTATTAAAGATATCATACTCATATCTGTCAAACTCATCCTTATCATTTACAAAATCAGCAACAACATTAACTGAAACAGCATGACAAAGTTGTACCACATTATTAGCCATGAACTGAATTTGAGTCTCCAAACATTCCAGCTTCTCTTCGTCGACATTACCATTTATCTCTGTGGCATATAAGTATCTCAAAAAACTCATTTTCTTTTGAACAATTTTCAGTTGCTTTATAAATCTGTGTATTGCAAGTTTTTCTTCAGGAGAGTCAGACATAACCCCTTCCAGTAACAGCATCAATACATCATTTAGATTATTTCCGACGCAATCCATATATTTCGACAAATCAAAATCATTCTTCTCATAATTATAACTTAAACTGGTTTTACCTTCAAAGAATTCCAACAAATATGATTCTAGCCTTTCCAGATTAAGGTTAGCTTTCTGTACCTTTGGAATTCTCCTAAATAACAGTTGAAGCATTTTCATAGTCAATTTGGCCTTCTTTGTGAGTTTGACAAAGGAATCAGGCAAAAGAATATGATGATACTTCATAAAGTTTTTAAAAACTCTTAACACCATTTCAAGTTTCTCAATGTCATCAATATTGAGTCTACCCGGATGGAATATACTCAGATTACATCTACTCTTGATCCTTCTTAGATGATCTAACATTTCCTCAATTTCATTTTGAGCCATTTTTTGTTGAAAAATTCCTGCAACTTCACCAACTCTTGGAATTAGGTTCATCAACAACATTTTTATTCATGTCTTTCAATGTTTGTAGCTATGTTAATGCTTGTGAAAGATAATACATTTTATGTACCATTTCATCTAACAAATGGTGGGTATTATCTCAGAAAATCACATTTCACTCAACTTTCATATGGTCCACTCAACTAAGTCTTTTTTTTTTAACAAAAGAAAACTAATATCAAATATGTGATGCTAATGATGGAGGGCGGACCGATAAGAGCATTTAGGCTGACAAGCATCTAGTTGAATCATACATATGAATAGTGAAAGTGAAAAAAAATAAGTCAATGCATAACACAAGTTCACTACACTTTTGAGCTCGACGATGTGTATCCCCAAAGCTTGGCTCTAACAAGATGGTCATTATAATTATTCTACCCATAACTTAACCAATAGAAATGGAAAATGAAGCATCAACTTAAATTCGCGTATTTTTACATCTCAAGCACATCTAATGTGTGTCTAAACTGTGATAGAAGTCGAGTTTCATCTAAAAGGGGGAAATGATTTTCCTCACTTATAAAAGGAATCATTTTCCTTACAATTTTCAAGTTCACAATACTTGCTTTAACTAACACTTAGATATTATAATATACTTGTACATGGGCACATGTATTGCACGTGTACCCCATAATGATGAGTATGAACTATTAAAAACTCACATAAAAGGTCTTTAAAATTGTGTTTGAGTAAACAATAATGTAAAAAAAACTCAAATATGTCATTGAACCCAACTATTAATGAATGATATAAATGAACCTTTTTTCTCAAAGTTGAATGACATATTTGAGTTTTTTCCCTATTTATTACTCTCCGTCTAACAATAGTTGTTCACTATATTATTTTGGATATCCAACAATACTTGTCCACTTTATGAAATCAATAGATAATTTTACGCTTAGTTCCTAATTTACCCTTATCATTAATTATAGTCATTTTCTTATTACATTTTTCTAGGCATTGTATCTATTATATTCAAAGGGTGATATGGTAAAATTACCATTTTATTTATAATTTCTTAAGAAATGTGCAAAATCATTAGTGGACAAGTACCGTTGGATAAAAGAGTAGTATAAAAAAACAACTAATGCATTCCCAATGATGAATAAAAAAAAGTGTGCGTGAAAGGAGAGCACAGTTAGTAGCTTGGTTGAATGACTGTTCAATTCCCCTACCCCCAATTTGTATCAATAAAGACATATAACCAGCCATCTGCTTTTGAGCAGATCAGTTTTTGAACTTCAAGCACCATCCTTAAATTCGTTGATTTTTTTAATTAAAAAAATAGAAATTTAAAGAGGAAAACAAAAATAAAACACTTTTTTGGCTGGTTCAACAGAGTTAAAACTATAATTATTATATGTGATATCCATTTGTTATTATCAAACATCATATAAGAAATTAAAACACAAGTGTTTCTCAGTGCCATAGTTTTTCATACATGACAATCATAAATGTACTACATTTATATACATCAAAACCATATTCATAATATTTGTTTGAATTTGTAGTTTTAGAACCATGAAGTTTATTGGTAAAAACTTATTCGCACATAGCATTTACGTACAAAAAACCATAACTAGGTAAAAAGTAAAATGGATTAATTCAGCTCTTATAAGTTATATATATCAATTTAAGAACTTAGAGATTGAAAAATACCTGATAAAGATTGCAGTAGGAGAAAGACAGATCTAACAACAAAAGGAACAGATTAACTCATATATGATGGAGTGGATCTAAATGCTACCAAAAAGTCAATGCTTGTATTTTAAATGAATAGTTTTGTTTTTAAATGGCACAAACACCTATGTATAAGATTAGAATTAATTAATGCATTACTAATTTATGCCTTTATTAGTGGCAGGTATACAGCTGTGTATGAACTCTCTAACTCATTAAGAATATCAATAACCATCTCTCCTCAAAGTATATGGTAAAGGTTTTTTAGAAACTAGTCTTGGACACGTGCGTGGTATGTGTGTCGCATGCTAAGTTGTGTGGAGTTATTATAACGATAATATATATGTATGTTATTCATGTATCTCATGCCAATTAAGTACAATAACTTAATTTGAAAATATTTTAATAAAGGTGTGATAAGTTGCACAAAAATTAAAAAGAAATATACAAGCTCAAACCAATAACTTCAATTATGAAATTCTTATAATATATCAAGTATTCAATTTGATAAACGTTTCTTTTGTTTAATATGTCATAACTCATAAATTAAATGTCAAGTGTGATTTCAAAATATCTCATGTCTTAAGTTTTTCATAGTCTTTTTCACCTTTGTAGTCTCCACCTTTTCACATATGCATACGTATTAAGAAGTTGTTGTCGAATGAGAGTAGTGTTTTGCAAAAATTACATAGAAATTTGATCAATCTATGTCCTCCTTAAGATGACTAGTAGATGATCATTGTGCGATAACTTGCATAGCAATTGAAGAGAAAATATACAAGCTCAAATCAATGAATGGTGAGTCTATTCAATCAAGATTATTATCAGTACAAGGTACATCATGTAGAATATTATTGCTATCAAATAAATTTCAAAAGAAATATTCGAACAATTTTAATTATGTAATTTTTTAACAAGTATTCAACTTAATAAAAGTTTTTTTGTTAATATGTCACAACACATAATTTAAGTGTCTCTTATTGGTTCAATTTCATGTTCTAAAATTTTTGCCTTATTTCTAAGAAACTCTAGCATCCACCTTTTTATAATCACATATAGATCAAGAAGTTGTTGTCGAATGTGAATTGTGTTTTGTAAAAATTACACATAAATTCGATGTATATGATAGTTAGTGGATCATTGTCAATTTTGTGGTGTACACCTACACAAAAAATAGTTATTATTAGTGATTAAAATAATAATTGCTAAAATATTTTATCGATGTATATAAATCATAATTATTATAGGTGCGTATATCCTTTCCCTAATTCAAAATTATTAGTTTTGTCATCTGTGAATTTAACAAAAAAATATTAGTTAAATTATGTAAATTGATTCCTAACCAAAATTTACACAAACAAGAATATACTGTTTCATGATACTCCAAAAAGTTATACTTAAAAAGAAAGTAATCTTACCTGATTTGATATTTGCATAACAAATTCTATGTTGCAAAAGGTGAAATAACTATGATTCACACGTTTACCACCCAAGTAAGATGAACTTTCAACTTATCAGAAAACATATGTGAATAGGTCGAATTAAAGACAATAACTTATAATATGAATAGATTAATTAGAGAACATAAACAAAAGTAGAAAAGAGAGACACAAACAGAAAATAAATATGAGAAAATGTCGCCTACACAAAGTAGGATTGATAATCTAACAATTTGCTGAATTGGAATAGTTGTCTTATGATTTTTTACTATATATACACAATATATAGCATTTAGTAAATGAATATATTGTATTGAATTGATCAAAGAGCTTACTCCATATTGAATATACCAAACAACTTTTAAAATTCTCCATATGTTTATTACTACGAAGAGATGTTTTACTTTTTACATTAGGAATCAGAAGATAAAACATTTACAAAAATTGAATACACATAACTCCATGTCTTTTGATTTATCTAGTTCATCCATTTGTTATATTATTATTTATATTTATTAGAAGATAGACTTACTTTTTAGCAAAAAAAATATAACATAAATAGGAGTTAAATAAATGAAAAAATATTAATGGGTATTTTCGTGTATATATATTCAATAGCCTAATGCATTGAACTAAGTGTATATTTATATTCTTGTACAATATTATCGTCGGAATAATATTTGATTGAAGGATATTAATGTCATTCAATATTTTATGGACATTTTGATAATTCAATTTTTAAACTATTATGGTTCCACTTATATATATATATATATATATATATATATATATATATATATATATATACACACACTAACTATTTACTAATTTAATAGAAGTTTTATTTCTCCTTTTGTTATGTGAAGGAAAAATGACAAATTAATTTATGATTACTATTTAATATTTGATTAATAAAATATTTCTTACTTTTTTATTTAGTATAGGGGTAAAATGACAATTCAACTTTAAATTTTGGAGCTTTCCACTTTTAATAAAAGAAAATATTATTATTTTATTATTTATTTATGATAATATGATGATAAGTTAGGAAAATAAAGAGGTATAGTTATGAAGTTGATTTTAAATGGAAAAATAAATTTTAAAAATGATTTTAAGAAAATAAATTAATAGGTAAGGGGTATTTTTGTAATTCAACTTTTGACTTAAATTGTTCTCACTTTTAATAATATATGATAATGTTGATTGTATGATTGTGGGATCCTAGTGGCTCAGCTGGTTAGCAACATAAATTTTCGCCTTGTTGGTCAGGGTTCGATTCCCCACCTTATAATCCCCTCCCCATTAGTCTGTTAACAAAAAGGATGAGACATAATACATAAATATGCTCCTTAATTTGGTCTCACTTCACATTTATGCCCTCTTACTTTGGATGTGCACAAATAGACATTTAAACTTGTACAAGTTGAACAAATAGACACACGCATCTTATGTGGCATCCTACATGACAAATTGGTGTGCATAAATAGACACTTAAACTTGTACAAAGTTGAACAAATAGACACACACGTCCTATGTGGCATACTACATGGCAAATTGAGTCATCTGTGTACTATGTCACATAGGACTCATGTGTCTACTATGTCACATAGGACTCATGTGTCTACTTGTTCAACACCCAAAGTTGGAGGGTATAAATGTGAAATGAGGTCAAGTTAAATGGCACATTTATGTTTTATGTCAAAGGATAAATATTCACCATTTATTACATGTACATCGAGGGTATATATACATTACTTTTTTAACAAAGGGTATATTCACTCTAAATCACAAAGTTGATAAGGTATATATTAGAGCAAGGATAAATTTGATTTTTTTTAAAAAAAAAAAACTAAGACCTCTTTAGTATTGTGTTAAAATGACAAAATATTTGCTCCCCAAACTATATAGTCAGTTTGATGTTTGCATCAATGAATTTTTTTAAATCTATTTCAACTGCAACATTAATTTATTATTTTGCTGGCTTGATCTATAAAGTTCCCCTAGGTTCAAACTGGAGAATTTTTAGCATACCAAATATTATGAGAAACTCAATTAGCATTAGGTTGGGTTCTTCACCAAGGAGATGATGTTTTGTTTTCCCCCCAAAAGCCATCACCAATGGTTGTAAGTCATTGGTGTGGGGGGTTAGGCTTGACCCCAACCATGTCCATTAATTCCCAAAAAGATACAAAGTTGGAGGGGGGCATGAACCAAACCTCCAACTATAATATCTACACAAAAAAATCACCAGTGGAGGTGAGAAAAGGATCAAACTATACATCCTTTTCTACAAGACCGCTAGTGAAAAGAATTAGCTAACAAAAAAATTGTTCTTCTCATGGTGGGGAGTTGCCATTTGTCTAGTTAAAGTAAACCTTTGACCTCACTCGGAAGTGTTGAAGGAGGGTATAGAAGGTTCTGTTTCCACTAGTTAAGGCAAGTTTAGCCAGAAAGTCAACAATGAGGTTAGCTTCCCTAAAACAGTGATTATTTCAACACTGACATTTGTGTTCCTTTGAGTGATATCAGCAATAATATTTTCAACTTCCTGTTGCGAGTTTCCTTGTTATTCAACATGTTCACAATTACTAGAGAGTCCATTTCCAAGTTGAAGTTGTTAAGACCATTATCAATGCAAGCAATCAAGCCAAATTTTGCAGCCATAGATTCTGTGTACATAGAGCTTGTGCTCTAAATACTCCATGGAAGGCAAAGTTGAAATCTCCATTTCTATCTCTGGAGATGCCACCAATCTGTAATACCCCGTATCCGAAAAATGTTAATGAACCAAAATCTTAGAACCTGCAAGTGCCACCTACGAGGACCACAGACGGTCTGTAGGTGGACCCACGGACCGTAGGTGGGGTCCGTTGGTTGGCCACTTTACCTAAGTAGGTCCAGGACCACGACTCGACCTACGGACCGTAGGTCAGACCACGGTCCGTGGTTGGGGTCTGTGGTTCAAACCCCAAAATCATGGTCTCTGATGACCAACGACGATTCACCAGGACAGACCGTAGGTCAGACCACGGTCCGTTGACTAGGGTCCGTGAATGGTCATCTGGTAGTTATTTTTAGGGGCAGTTGGGTCTTTTCCTAATTAATTAGTTCCTATACTATGTCATTGTACCTATATTTAATTAGAACCCCTATATAAGCCTTTTACCCCCAAATTCACCCCACTTAATTCATTCTTCCTAAATCCCAAAAGAAAAAGAAAACCTCCTCTCAAGTATTCTTTCTCTAGAACTTGAAGAAAAAGAAGAAGATTTCACCTAGGGTTTCAAGCTAAGGATCCAAATTCTCCATTGAATATAGCCAATTGGGTATGTTAGCTTTCATCCATGGGTTCCTTCCACCCATGGAGTCCCCAAATTTCCTCTATTTCAAATAGTAGAATTACCCAATTAGCTAGGGTTTTCCTCTAACACCATGTGTTCTTTTGATTATTGATCTTAGTAGTTTGATTATATCTAAATATGCATGAATAGATGATTTACAATGCTTTTATGATGTTTCCCCTATGAATCCATGCAAACCCCCATGTTTTCCAAATGTGATCTCATAATGTGGGTTGTTGATTATGAAAATGAAGTTTTGTGATCTAAAGCATGAAGTAATAGAATTACATGAATATATGATAAAATACCTATCTAATGTTAGAATTATAGATTTGGTGATTGAAAGTAGCTTTGAACCTTGAAAGGGCAAAGTATGAGTTTATGCATGATCTTATGAAACCTATGTAAACGCTTTAAGTATGCTTTGAGAATGAAGTGCTAATGTTGTTGTTGTGTTTATTGAAAGGTCATTCTCATAAAACACTTACAACCATGATGTGAAAGGTTTTCTCACATAGAAAGGATTCTTAGGTTGAAAGGCTATACTCACCTAATTGAATCAATGAATAAGAGCTATCTTAATGAACTAGCTTGGATTGGCAAAATGACATGCCTTTCTTTGGATAATGAGAATAAGTAATAAAATACTATTCCATGGGAATTAAGCTTAGCACCGAGTGGATATTTACATTTAGATGGGAGCTCTCCCGTTAGTAGAGGTCGGGTTTCTAGAAGAAGTCTCATGAGATGGAAGCTCTCCCGTTAGTAGAGACCAGGTTTCTAGTAGCAGTCTCCATATCCCTTAAACTATGTTCCCCTGTAGGTTAATATCTAGTGGATCCACTTAAGCTAGATGTTCATGGTTCTACCTTAGGCAAGTAGAACAACCCTTTTTGGTGTGGGAGATACCGGGTGATCATGTTTCAGCTCACATGGTCTCTATGTCGGTTAAGGCTAATTTTCCCACAACAAGTTGATTAATGGACTAAGGTTACTTAAAGAAGAATGTCATATGTGTTCAAAAGCTTAAAAAATGATTTAGCTTGCATTGACCATGAAGTTATGATCTATGTTTTCCAACTATCTCTATTATGATGTTTAAACTTGATAAATTGCATAGCATGAAATGAAATGTCCTTTTTAGTATGTTTTAAATATTTTTATGCATAGCTATCATACTTAGTGCATTTTTTTACTAACACATACTCTTACCTACATTTTGCCCAAATGTAGGGTCCGACAGACAGGGTTTCCATTCTAGTGGCTAGCTAGAGCTTGGACTTTGATTCTTTCCGAGCTTGGTGAGTCCTCATGGTTCGAGGACAGACATTCCTTTACTGTAGTTTCACTTTCGTATTTCCTTTTTGAACATGATGTATGGGTTAGGCCCACTTTCATTCTATTGTAATAGATGTCTATGTTGAGACATGAGTTAGACTTCCGCTTTTCTATAAAACTCTTTTGGACTCAAAATGTGGTTTTACTATTTATTATTCTAGTACTTTATGTTATGATATGCTAAGTAGCTTATATGGAGTCCTTTGGGGTTCTATATGCCATGTTACATCTAGGGGGTACCCCTGGGTCGTGACACAATCCCAACACTGCCATTCTCCACGTAGCTTCCATCAACATTGATCTTGTAGTTCCTCATCTCTGGTTTCTGCCAAATGATTGGTTGGATAGCTACCTTGCGTTTTAGCATTTTAATATTGCTACAAATGGATGGACAGTCTCCAATAATGTTATAGGTGGAATAGGTTGTTTGGAGAGTAGCTTGGATGTTCCAAATGGTACGATATTCCATTTTGTTATTAAACATCTTCCTTTGGTCACCAAATTTGCATGTTGTCCATTCCTTCCAAATTTCTCAACATTGATCACTGCAGCCATTTGTAGAAGGAGTTTGTGTACATCATTGTCAACTTTCATGTTCCACCATTGGCTGAATACTCTTCTGATTGGTCCAAGATTATGGTTGATGCTAGAGGTCTTTCAATGTGATTCCATATGTGTTTAGCTTCCTCTCCCCCAGTGAAGGTGTATTGAATGGAATCTTGTATCTGTATCTTGCAACATAAACAATTTCCATTAGATTGTCTACCAAATCTAGAGCTAGTATCATTAAAAGGAAGTTTTCCAAGGCAAAGTCTCCAAGATAAAAAATATAATTTAAATGGAATAGCTTTGTGCCACAGATTTCTCAAAAAAGGATCTTTGTTCTTTGATAGTCTTGTGAAGTGCCAAACATATTTATTGATGTATTGTCCATCTTTTGTGCAGTTTCAGACGGTTTCATCATTTTGTTCAAGTGGACCGATATGGATGTCAACAATTCCCTCGACAATTTGGTGAGGAAGAATAGTCGAGGGCTTGTTCAAATCCCAAGTCCCATTCCTGATGAAGTCTTTGACATAGAATCTTCTCATATTGCCCTCAAAAGTGTGATGAATATTTGCTAGAGGTCCAAGGTTAGACCACGAGTCCCACCAAAAGTTTGAACTTCCTGAGTTGATGTTCCATTTGATGCTATCTTCTGCTTTATCCCTAGCCATAAGAGTTTTTTCCATGCTTGAGAATTTCCTTTTGACCAGTTTTTTTGGACAATGTGTTTCCTGGAGCAGTATTTAGCTTGAATGAATTCAAGAATAATTTGTCCTCAATCACTACAACAAAAACAACCTTTAACGGGAATAAATATATACATTAACAAAGAGTGATAAAGCCTTTACCGAGTGCTAAATGCCGCTAAAAATACATTTTTAATGGCAATTAAGCTATTATCGTTAATTAATTGCCACTAAAGATTATTTTTGATGTAGTGAATCTCTACCATCTCTTTATCTCAAGTGTGTTAGTGATGTCTTGGAGGCTTCTAATGCCTACTCCACCCTCATCTTTCGGAAAACAAAGTTTATCCCAGGCAATCCAGTGATACTTCTTCTTTTCAGTAGTAGATCCCCACAAAATCTAGCAATGTGTTTCTCAGTAAGATCGATAGTTCTTTTAGGAGGGTTAAGAGCAACGATGGTGTATGTTGGAAGAGACTGAAGAACACTCTTTATGAGAACCATCTTTCCACCATATGAAAGCATTTTCCTTGCCATCTGTTCATTCTTTTGACTACTTTAGTCACCATGTTATCAAAGTAGACAATTCATTTTCTTCATGTATAAACAGGACATCCCATGTTAGTAAAAGGAAATGGTTTATCCAGGAAGCTAGTGCAATTTCTTAGCATGTTAATCCTACAAGGACTAGTTTTAGAGCAAGTGAGAAAGAAACTTTTGTCCTTATTAACCGATTGCCCTGATGCTTTCTCATAGTGTTTGATCTATTTCATAATCATCTTGACAGTATGTGATTTGCCACTGATTAAGATGACGATGTCATCAACATAGGCTAAATGATTGATTTGGGGGCCTAATTTATTCATTGAGAATGGTATGAAATCTTCCTTTTCATTGAGAGTGTTAAGGGATCTTGAGAGAACATCAGCTGCAAGAATAAACAAAAAAGGGTGAGAGAGGGTCTCCTTGTTTGAGCCCTTGAGATAAAGAGAAAGAATCATGTCGAGTACTATTAATAATGATTGAGTAAAAATTATTAGAGATAATTCTCTTAATCATATTAATCCAAAAAGTATTGAAGCCAATTTTTTCCAGAACCTCATAAAGAGAATTCCAAGATAGCCTATCATAGGCTTTAGCCATATATAATTTAATAACAATGTTACCTCCCTTGTTAGGTTTGGCAATACATGGGCAATTTCCGAAGCAAGCATCACATTCTCTGTAATAAGTCTGGTAGGCACAAAACCACTTTGATTCTTAGTGATAAGCCTAGACAACATAGGGTTAAGCCTCCTGGATAAGATTTCTGAGATGATCTTGTTAGTGTAGTTGAGACGGATAGGCCTGAAATCATTGAATCTAGAAGGAGAGTCAATTTTAGGAATTAGAGCTATGCAAGTATGAGTTTAATACTTAGTGAGCTCATTTCCTTTAAAAAAATCTGCAACAAAATTCACAATGTCAGTTTTGATAATATCTTAACAAGGCTGATAGAAATATCTATTGAAGTCGTAAGGACCGACACAACTATCCTTGCTCATACTGAACACGACCTCTTGAACCTTTATTTTTTAAATCTGGAATCTTGGTCAAAAACCCTTTGTCATTCTTGGTGATAATCATTGGTATAGAGTTAGTAATATGTTTGTTGCTAGTGGTTTGATGGAGGTTAAAGAAACTCTTGAAATATTTAATGGCAACTCTCGCAATTTTATCATCATCCTGCACCCACTTATCTCTTTGATCTCTAATTCTATGTAAATGTAACCTTCTTCACCTATCCCTCAAAATGTTATGAAAGTACTTAGTGTTACAATCAGAATCTTTGAACCATTTCCTTTGAGTCTTCTGTTTTAGAAGAGAATCTTGAATACCAATCCATCTAATATATTCAGCATAACCCTTATTTAGATCACTTCAAGCTTGTTCAATATTATCATACAGGTCATCATCTTCTAAGGTAAGAAGTTTGGCTTCCCAAGAGTTAACTTGCTCATTAAAATCTACCATAGTATTCCTGGACCATTGTAACACCTCAGATTTGGAAAGGAAGGAAAATGCAGATTTTTAGCTGGTGTCTGTGTCTACGGGTCCCATCTACAGACTGTAGGTGCTTATACGAGCCGTAGATGGAAACCGTAAGTGGTGGGAAAAATAATTTTAAAAGTAAAGTTCAAATACCCTTTTTACGGCTCACCAGGACTATTCGTCATCCCATATATGAGTTGCAGGTAGGTCTCGTACGTGAGTTCTATATTTAGTGTAATTTTGAGGGTCAAAGTTGGGTTCTACGGATGACATGTACAACCGTAGGAAGACCTACGAACTGTACATGGGATCCATCAAAAGTGGGTGAATTTTAGGGTCCAGTAACCTATCTATGATTAACCAATACGATCCGTCGAAGGACCTACGGACCGTAGATGGGGACTGACAGTTATTTTAAAAGAGACTTTTGGGTCTTTTCCTATTTATTTTAAACCCAATACTACGTCACTTTACGTTATGCCCTAGGACCCATATAAACGTTTAAAACCCCCAAATTACCCAATTGAGCTCATTCTCCTAAATTCACAAAAGTTTACCAAGCTCATCCTCCCAAATTCTCTCAAGTCTAAGGAAGAAGAAGAAAAGCTAGGTTCCATTCAACTCTCCAAATTCTCCATTTTCTTGCGCTTTGGTATCAAGGTATATGTGCATTCACTCATGGAGTCCTTTCTTCCATGGGGTCCCTAAAGATTTCAAGTTTCTAATTCGATTCTCCAATTATCAAATTAGGGTTTCAATTCAAGGAATGTGGGTTTCTTCCAATTATGATTTATTGTGATCAATTGAGTCTTCTAATGCATTATTTGATGTTAATCTATGATATTTAGTTGAAATTTCACTTGCCCATTCTTCAATTATGCTTTTCAACCATGATCTTATGATAAATCCATGAGGCCATGAACTATTAAATTATGGAGATATACATGTTTTCATGAAGTCATGATTAATGATTTAAGGCTGCTTTGTGAGTAAAGCATTGATATTGTTGTTGCGTAAGGTTATTCTCACATGAAAGGATTCGTAGGGTTGAAATGTTTTCTCAACTACAGAATTAATCAAGATTTAGGAGTTATTCTAAATGAAATCTAGCTTGGATTAACTAATTGATTATGAATTTCCATGGATAAGAAGATGAATACGATTAATAACTATTCTGTGGGATTTATGCTTAACACTGAATGGACTAGCGGCGATTACCCATGTCGCATAACTATGTGTCACCATAGGTTTGTCTTAGATAGACATTAACTAGTGGATCCACTTTAGCTCAAGTTTATGATTCTTTCCTTGGCAAGTAAGGACATCTCTTTTCAATGTGGGATAGGCACTAGATTCCATGTTATAGCTCACATGGTCTATGTCGGTTAATGATAAACTCCTTACAATAACAAACTAAGTTTACTTTTTAAAGTATATCAAATGTGTTTTAAAGATGTTTAACTTGGATTGACCATGATCATGACTTATCATTTCTAACATATTATTTTACGATTTAGCTTGGTCATTGCATGCCTTGTAAATTTTCATAACTCTTATGCATTTCTATCATACTTAGTACATTCCATGTACTAATGCATACTTGTGCCTACATTGTTTCACTAAATTAGGTTCTGACACTCCTATTTCATACACTAATGGCTAGTTGATCCTTTTGAGCTTTTGGATATTGGTGAGTCCTCATGTTCCGAGGACCGAGACTTCTTTATTGCTTTATGTCATTTTTGTTTCATACTTGTATGTGATGTGTGGGTTATGTCCCAATCACTTTATTTATGATGTATTAGATGGATTTGAGACTTATGTTAGACTTCCGCTTTTGTCAAACTCTTGTATATGAAATACTATCATTTGAACTCTTAAGATTCTATTATCTTGTATGATGTATGCTAAGTGACTTGTGTAGGGCCTCTAGGGGTTCTATACGTCGTGTTATGCCTAGGGTATACTTTGGGTTGTGACAACCATTCACTAAGCTTTTTGCTAAGAAGTTTCAAAGTTGATTGTAGCCTGCACATACCAATGCCATAGAATTTAGTCTCCTAAACTTGTTTAACTGTAACACCTCGGACTTCAAAAGAGCTACATAGAGGTTCATACATGCCACCTACTAGTTTTTAGTTTTTGGTCAACTTTAAGTGACCATATCTTTTAACACATAAAGAATTAGGTGGACCATGAGCTATCAAATTGAAGGTCTTTGAGTCCTCTTTCCAACGCCGCCAATTTGGCTTAATTTCGAGTTTAGAGTAAAAAGTTATGCCTATTTGCATGAGGTCTCTCTATTTAAGGAATTTCATTCGTTTTAGAAAAAAAGGTATTTTGGTCTTTTACTTTTCCTACTAGGATTAGCACGTTTTGTTCACCCCAAATAAGGGTCTAATTAGATTTAGACCTTTATTTCACGTTCCTAAACCTTAGAGTTTTAGAGCGGGGTTTCAAGAAGAGAAAAGGGTAGGTTTCCAAGTGTTCTTTTAAGAATTTAGGATTTTGCCAAGAACATTGTTCTTTCCAGGTATGTGAGGCTTCCCATGGTGATGGACTTGTTCGTCCTCATTCCATACATCTAATTTATCCAGAAAATTGTTGTATCTAAAAGATTTTTTCATAGTTCTTGATTTTTGTTCAATTATTTAACAATGAAGGCTGTGAATTGTTTAGTGTTGTGGATCTTTGGTGAGAGTCATGTTTCGATGAGGTTTGTATGAGAAATTCTATCAAGTTGTTTTGGGTTTGAGAATCAAGAAGAGTATAAGAGGAATCACTCAATTATAGACAAGCTAGGACCCTAATTGAGAAGAAAAATTCATCGTATTTCTGAGATACGGGTGGGGCGGCACGCCACCATAGCGCTTGAACTTCTAGTCAATAGTTTGGGGCCTAGCACACCATGCCAGCAATGCGCTCCAAATTTCTATCTTAAAGTTTGGTGCCTGGTTCCCCGCGCCAGCAGGGCGACATGGTCGTCTAGTTCTTTTCCTTCCGTGCTTCATTTTCGGAAGTGTTTCTTTGAGTCGTGACTACATTCTCTTCTTTGTATTAGCTTCTAAAGTCTCCATTCATCCTTTAGATATCCTACATGTCCTAATCAGATGTCATAATTTACATTGCAAACTGAATTAATTTTAAGAGGAAAGTTCAAGAGGTCTTTTTGAGTCATTTTGAGAATTCTAATGTAATCAACAATGGTTTTGAACTAAGTCTTGAGAAAGTAAACATTAGAACGAGAAGAGTTGTATTCATGATTGAAAAAGAGTATAAGGGAACTAAGTAACCCCAAATGTAATACTTTTACATTTAAAAGAGAGAAACGTTGATTTCTAAATGAGTTTATGAGTTTAGAGATCTTTTAGAGTATTACCTCTTTTAAGAGGATCTTTTGAGTAATTACCTCAAATTGAGAAAGAGTTATGTTTTATACATTTGAGCATGAGTTTATATATTATTGGGAGTAGTATTGAGCATCGGTATGGGGATGCGTTTAGACAACTCACATTCCTCATCAACTATGTAGCCAACATGGGTAAAGGGTTGTACTTTTTAGATAATTCCTTATTGCTTTTAAGCATAGCTTAGTTGAGGCGTTCTATACCCCGGCAAGGTATAAGACAGTTCTGGGTGAGACGATGTATCATCACATAACTCATAGTGATGGTTGTCAGTTAGAGAATCTCCCAAATAAGAGTAAAGAGTATCTTATTGTATTTTAATATATCATTGAGTTATATCTTCTATTTTATAATGCTTTAAACCTTATATCTTTTTTTAATACTTTTGTACTGTAGCTGAGTTGATGAGAGTATTTCTCCTAGTCTTGTTAGTTCAGTTGTCTATTCTTTTAATTCCCCTAGCATGTTTGTACATTCAATGTACTGATGTTATTCGACCTACATTTAATTATGATGCAGATACAGGTGTTCATGGTCATCAGCAGGCATTTCGTTGATACCACTTGCATTCCAGCTAGCTTTGGTGAGCCTCCTTTCTTTCCGGAGGGCTTCACACTTATTTACTACTTTTTTAAAGTTATCGTGGGTTCTGTCCCGACATCTTTCTTAGTATTAGTGACTTCATAATTAGTTAGATGTTGAGGAGTCTCTTGTTATTTGTCCTTCTTAGTTGAGATGTTTTGAGATCTTGAGACAATTTATTTTATAACTTCATAAGTATTTCCATATGTTAAGTTGAGTTGAGTTTGATTTAGACTTTAAGTTTAATTATGCAGTTGAAGTTCCTATTTCTATTTGAGTAAGTCTTCCGCTAAGAAGTTAGTCAGGCCAAGGGTTTTCTTGGGACCAACGATAGTTCTTGAGTGTTGGCCACGTCTAGGGTGTAGGCTCGGGGCGTAAAAAAATTTGTATGAGACCACAAGGTTCAAGAGTCCTAGGGTGTCTATGATGCCGTATCTGTAAAGTCTTTTTTATCGGTGTGAAGTGCGCCACACCTATAATTAGGAGGCTACGAATTTTAAGAAACATTTCACTTTCTTCTTACTCCTTTTCGTGCGATAGAGTTCAACTCTGTAAATGTTTCCTCTAACTCATGCTTACGCATGTCTTTTCATATCATGCCTCCACGAAGAGCTGTTTGAGGACATCCTACTATGAGGAATGTGAGTCCTCAAGGTCAAGAAATTCCCAATCCCCAAGGGAATGTCACCAATGTTGAATTCAGGAATGTTATCTAGATGTTAACTCTGGTCGTGGCAAATCAAGTTGGTTAAAAAAGGGTAGATCACCAGGATGTGGTTGATACATCCAATATTCGTGATTTTTTTAGGATGAATCCCAGAGTTCACTGGGTCTAAGGTCCCTGAAGATCTGGAGAACTTTCTAGAGGAACTTCAAAAGGTGTTTGAGGTTATGCGGGTTGCCGATGCAGAGCATGTGGAATTAGCTTCATATCATCTCAATGGTGTTGCTAGAATATGACATGACCAATGCAAGAAGAACAGGGCAGAGGGGGCACCACCTTTGAGTTGGGTTATGTTCAAAGAAGCTTTCTTAGTACTTTTCTTTCCTCGGAAGCTAAGATAAGCAAAGGTAAGAGAATTTCTGAATCTGAAACGGGAGTTTATGAGTATGCAAGAGTAAAACCTCAAGTTCACTCAGCTATCCCACTATTCTTCGGAGATGGTGGCGGATATGAGGATAGATACGAGTTTATTTGAGTTTGGACTATCTCGTTTGTCAAGTAAAAAATGTAAGGCAGATATGTTGATAGGAGATATGGATATAGCCAGACTCATGATGCATGTGTAGAAGGTTTAGGAGGACAAGCAGAAAGACAGGGAAGAGTTTCGGAATAAAAGGGCTAATATAGCAAATCATGAGTCTGACCAGTAGAAGATCGAAAATGTAAATTTGTCCTTCTTTCAACAAAGGTCACCTGGAATTGCTCCATCATCACCAAGTGTGACTGCACCAAAGAACATGAATGATTTTAGAAACTAGAATTCCCAGAATATCAGAACTCGACCTACTCAGTCTCAGGGTAGTGTGGCACAAGGGGTTGGACCCCCACATGTGCTAAGTGTGGTAGGAACCACCCAGGAGTGTGTCTTGATGGCTCCAATGGTTGCTTCAAGTGTGGTTTTATGAGAGAGTGCCCTAAGAACATGCAGGGTAATGGGGGAAACAAAGCCCAATCTTCTTCAGTTTCTATGGTAGAAAGAGCTGCTTTGAGAGGATCTACTCCAAGAACAGACAGATGAGCAAACCATCTGTATGTTATAACCAGCCGCAAAGAGCAGGAGAACTCACCAGATGTTATTACTGGTATGCTTAAATTCTTTACTTTTGATGTTTAAGCATTAC
Organism: Solanum verrucosum; assembly: GCF_900185275.1. Classification (NCBI taxonomy): domain Eukaryota; kingdom Viridiplantae; phylum Streptophyta; class Magnoliopsida; order Solanales; family Solanaceae; genus Solanum; species Solanum verrucosum. The sequence goes on along the minus strand of NW_026019996.1, from coordinate 2,420,647 downwards.
TTGATCCAGGTGCGAGTCTGTCTTTTGTGACTCTTTATGTAGCCATGAGGTTCAATATTTTCCTCAAACGACTTCTTGAGCCCTTTTGTGTTTCGACACATATTGGTGAGTCTATTCTAGCATAAAGATTTTATAGTGATTGTATCATCTCTGTCAACCACATGGACACTATGCCTGACTTAGTCGAGCTAAACATGGTGGACTTTGATGTTATTCTAGATATGGATTGACTCCATGCTTATTATGCCTCAGTTGATTGTAGAACTCGAGTAGTTAAGTTTCAGTTTCGTAATGAGCCAGTTTTAGAGTGGAGGAGTAGTTCAACAGTACTTAAGGGTCGTTTCAATTCATACCTCAAGGCAAAAAACTTAGTCTCTAAGGGGTGCATCTATAACTTAGTCCGAGTTAATGACTCTAGTGTTGAGACACCGCTTATTCAGTCAGTTCCAGTTGTGAGTGAGTTTCTAGAGGTTTTTCCAGATGATCATCCTGGAGTCCCACCTGAGAGAGAAATAGACTTTGGCATAGAAATTATTCCTAATACCCAACCTATTTTTATTCCGCCGTATAAAATGGCTCCAGCTGGGTTAAAAGAGTTAAAAAAGCAGTTGATAGATCTTCTTGAAAAGGGTTTCATCCGACCTAGTGTCTCACTTTGGGGCGCTCCGGTGTTATTTGTAAGGAAGAAAGATGGTTCCCTTAGAATATGTATCGATTACCACCAATTTAACAAGGTCACCATAAAGAACAAGTATCCCTTTCTGAGAATTGATGATCTTTTCGACCAACTTTAGGGTGCCACTTGCTTCCCTAAGATAGAACTTAGATAGCCCGAAGACAGCCTTCTGGATCTGTTATGATCATTATGAGTTTCTGGAGATATCTTTTAACTTGAGTAATGTTCTTGCAGCGTTCATGAATCGTATGAAAAAAGTTTTTAAGTTGTATCTTGATATGTTTTTTTTTATCTTTTTTATTGATAACATACTTATTTATTTAAGGAATGAGGGGGATCGTGCTAGCCATCTCAAAATAGTCCTTCAAATCCTCAAAGATCGAGAGTTATATGCCAAATTTTCTAAGTGTGAGTTTTGTATTGAATCAGTTGCTTTCTTAGGCAATATTGTATCTGGAGAAGGGATTCGAGTTGACACTTAAAAGATTGAAATAGTGCCCAGACTTACATCTCAAACTGACATAAGGAGTTTCTTGGGATTGGTTGGTTACTACAGAAGGTTCGTCGATGGGTTTTCATCTATTTCATCCCCATTAACTAAGTTGACTCAGAAAACAACTAAGTTTCAATGCTTTGAAGTTTGTGAGAAAAACTTTCAGGAATTAAAAACTTGGTTGACTACTGACATCGTGTTGACCATACCAGAGGGTACAAAAGGCTTTTTTTTATTGTGGTGCGTCCAGAGTTGGACTTGGTTGTGCATTAATGCAAAATGGTAAGGTTATTGCCTATGGCTCCAGATAACTTAAGATGCATGAGAAGAACTACCCGACTAATGATCTCGAGTTGGCAGTAGTGGTTTTTGCTCTAAGAAATATGGCGTCCCTATCTCTACGGTGTTCATGTGGATATGTTCACCAACCACAAGAGTCTTCGGTATGTTTTCAAGCAGAAGGAGCTTAATCTCAAATAAGTTTAATCTCATACAAATGAGGTAGTTGGAGTTGCTCAAGGATTACAACATGAGTATCCTCTATCACCTAGGTAAAGCTAATGTTGTTACTGATGCTTTGAGCAGGTTATCCATGGGAAGTACTGCTCATGTTGAGGAAGGCAAGAAAGAATTGGCTAAAGAGGTACACAAACTCTCCTATTTGGGAGTCCATTTGTTTGTTAGATTCTAGGAAGGAGGAGTTGTGGTGATGAATGTGGCTAAATCATCACTATTGTCTAAAGTGAAGGAGAAACAAGATAAGGACCCTCTTTTACTTGAACTAAAGGTAAATGTTCATAAGCAAAAGGTGATGGCTTTTGAACAAGGGGGAGATGGTGTATTGAGATATCAAGGTAGATTATGTGTACCCAAGGTGGATGAACTTCACGAGAGGATCATGACATAAACTCATATCCAGATATTAAATCCATCCCGATTTCATACAAATGTACCATGACTTGAGAGAAGTCTATTGGTAGAGTAGCATGAAGATGTGCATTGTAGACTTTGTTGCTAAGTGCCCAAATAACTAACAAGTCAAGGTAAAACACCAAAGGCTCGGTGGTGTAGCTCAGAACATAGCTCTTTCGTAACGGAAGTGAGAGATGAATAATATGGACTTTATTACTAGCTTTCCGCGATCTAGTAGGCAACATGATTTGATTTGGGTGATTATAGATTAGATGACTAAATTAGACCATTTTTTACCGGTAAAGACTACAAATTCAGTAGAAGATTATGCCAGATTATACATTCAAGAGATAGTATGACTTAATGGAGTTCCTGTGGCTATCATTTCAGATAGGGGTGCACAATTCATCGCTTATTTTTAGAAGTCTTTCCAGAAAGATTTGGGTTCGAAGGTAAATATGAGTACTACTTTTCATCCTCAGATGGATGGACAAGCAGAGTGCACAATTTAGACCCTAGAGGATATGTTGAGGGCATGTGTCATAGATTTCAAAGGTAATTGAGATGACCACTTGACTTTCATAGAGTTTGCTTATAGGAACAGTTGTCACTCTAATATTCAAATGGCTTCCTATGAGGCTCTTTATGGGTGAAGATGTCGATCTCCTATTGGTTGGTTCGAGGTTGGTGTAGCTGAGTTGATAGGGTCAAAATTAGTTCATCAAGCCATGGAGAAAGTGAAGATTATTTAGAAAAGGTAGAAAATAGCACAAAGTCATCAAAAATCTTATACGGATGTTAGAAGGAGAGACTTTAGAATTTGAGGTTGATGATTGGGTGTATTGAAGGTTTACCTATGAAGGGTGTTAGGAGATTTAGTTGGCAACGTAGCTTATGAGTTGGAGCTACTGTCACAGTTGGCAGTAGTCCATTCAGTATTTCACATCTCTATGCTAATAAATTGTTTTGGCTATCCTTCACTTATTGTACCTATAGATAATATTGGTATCAAGGATAACATATCTTATGAGGAGATACCCGTTCAAATTCTTGATCGTCTGGTTCGCAAGCTGAGAACCAAGGAAGTTGCATCAGTCAAGGTCTTATGGAGAAATCAATTTGTTGAGGAATCTACTTGGGAGACCGAGGAGGATATGAAGATGAGATACACTCATCTCTTTCCTTCATAAGAAATTCCAGACCAAGGTACTAATCTTTGTAAATTACTCTTTAAGTTGATACGTGGAGTTTATGTTGTTTTCATGTTGTGTCTTTGAGATTAGGTTGTTAGACACTTCCCACTCTTGTTCTACTTTGTTGGATCTCATTCGAGGATGAATGTTCCCAAGGGGGGGAATATTGTAACACCTCAAACTTCGAAAGAGCAAAATAGAGCTTGGTACAAGTTACCCATTAGTTTTTAGTTTTGGGTCAACTTCAAACGACCATATCTTTTAGCACATAAAGAATTAGATGGCCCATGATCTATCAAATTGAAGGTCTTTGAGTCCTCTTTACAACACACCAAGTTTGCTTAATTCCAAGCTCAGAGTAAAAAGTTATGCTCGTTTGAGTGAGACCTCTCTATTTAAGGCATTTCATTCATTTTAGAACATAGTATTTTGGTATTTTCCTTTTCCCACTAGGCATAGCACATTTTGTTCACCCCAAATAAGGGTCTAATCATATTTAGACCAGTTTTTCACGTTTCTAAGAACTTAGAGTTTCAGAGTGGGGTTTCAAGAAGAGAAAAAGGTAGGGTTTTAAGCGTTCTTTCAAGAACTGAGGAATTCACAAAGAACAATATTATTTCCAGGTCTGCAAGGCTTCCCACGGTGATGGACTTGTTCGTCCTTATGCCATAAATCTAATTTATCCACAAAATTGTTGTATCTAAAGGATTCTTACATAATTCTTGATTTTGGTTCAATTCTTTAACAATTGAGGTTGTGAATTCTTTTGTGTTGTGGATCTTTGGTGAGAGTCATGTTTCGAGAAGGTTTGTATGAGAAATTCAAAGAATTTGTGTTGGGTTTGATAATCAAGAATAGTATAAGAGGAATCACTCAATTCTAGACGAGTTAGGACCCTAAATTGAGAAGAGAAAAATATCAGTTTTTTGGGGATAGGAGGGTGGGACGGCGCGCAACCATAGCGCCAGAACTTCTGGTTAGTAGTTTAGGGCGTGGCATCTTGTCCAATTAGTGCACCCTAAACTTCTGCCAGAAGTCTGGTGCCAGGCGCCCCGCGCCAGTAGTGCGCCAGGGTCATCTGGTTCTTTTCCTTCCATGCTTCATTTTTGGACATGTTCCTTTGAGTTGTGAATACATTTTCTTCTTTGTATTAGCTCCTAAAGTCTCTATTCATCCTTGAGAGATCCTACATGTCCTAATCATATGTCTTAATTTACATTGCAAACTAAAGTAAGTTTAAGAGTAAAGTTCAAGAGGTCTTTTTGAGAATTCTTTTGTAATCAACAACGGTTTTGAACTAAGTCTTGAGAAAGTAAATATGAGAATGAGAAGAGTTGTATTCATGATTGAAAAAGAGTATAAGGGACATAAGTATTCCCAAATGTAACACTTTTACATTTAAAAGAGAGAAACATTATTTTTTAAATGAGTTTAGAGATTTTCAGAGTACTACGTTTTTTAAGAGGATCTTTTGACTAATTACCTCAAATTGAAAAAAGTTATGTTTTATACATTTGAGCATGAGTTTATATATTATTGGGAGTAGTATTGAGCACTGTTATGGGGATGAGTTCAGACGACTCACATTCCTCATAAACCATGTAGCCAACATGGGTAAAGAGTCGTACTTTATAGACGATTCTTTATTGATGTTAATCATAGCTTAGGGGATCCACTTAGTTGAGGTATTCTATATCCCGACAAGGTATAGGACAGTTCTAGCAGTGTGGGTGAGACGTTGTATCATCACATAGCTCATAGTGATGGTTGTCGGTTAGAGAATCTCCCAAATAAGAGTAAAGAGTATCTTATTGTATTTTTATACATCATTGAGTTATATCTTGTGTTTTATAATGCTTTAAACATTATATCTCTTGTTAATACTTTTGTATTGGAGTTTATTTGAGGTGAGTATATCTCATAGTCTTGTCAGTTCAGTTATCCATTCTTTTAGTTTCCCTTACATGCTCGTACATTCAATGTACTGATGTCATTCGACCTACATCTTATTATGATGCAAATACAGGTGTTCAGGATCATCAGTAGGTGCTTCGTTGATACTATTTGCATTCTAGCTAGCTTTGTTGAGCCTCCTTGGTTTCCGGAGGGCTTCCCACTTATTTATTGCTTTTGTTAAGTTGTTGTAGGTTCTGTCCCGACATCTATCTTAGTATTAGAGGCTTCATAGATAATTAGATGCTGAGGAGTCTCTTGTTATTTTCCCTTCTTAGTTCAGATGTTTCGAGATCTTCAGACAATTGATTTTATTACTTCATAAGTATTTCCATATGTTAAGTTGAGTTAAGTTTGATTTGCTCAATCATCATTGACAAATATTCTGTCAAGTGTCTTCCAGATGTTTTTCTTGGTCTTTTATTGTTGCACCAAGTGTATTTAGAGCCACTGAAACCAATATCCGCCTGACCACAGATATCCATTGTGCTAGTGTAATCCAAACTTTTGTGAGCTTTATGAAGTTTTCCACCAAGGAGCTGATGTATTCCTTAGGGCATCTCCAACCCTACACTCTATTTTACTCTCCAAATATAGAGTTCTCTATTTTTTCAGACAACCAACTCCAACCCAATTTTTTATTTTACTCTCTAAAAAGTTCTCTCTCTTCAATATTATATTATTATTTCTATTTCATTTTTGTTTTCTTATTCCATAATATAAATATTTTCTTTCTTTTTCCAAATAATCATCCTATATTATTTCATGTAATATAAAATTTTAATTTTTTGAATTTTTTATTTAATATTAAATTGTATTTTATTCTAAATTTCTAAAGAACAACTACGAATAATTGAAAAAAGAAACCAACAAGTACAACCGTAATCACAACCACAACTTCTCTAAATCATACGGTAATTCCTTTTTCGAATATCGCTAAATCTAGAAATGACCTATCGGATTACTAAATTATTATTGTATTGTTATCTTGTATTTAAATTATTATGCTATGCGTTATATTTTTTAATTAAAATTTTATCTTATCATTTAAATTTTGTGCATTATTCATAGTGAAAACTCATAATAACATCAAATTGTATCACAAAGTGACGAAAATTAAATAATTTTTTTTAAAATATTATTTGTTCGAGATGAAATTAGTATATATAAAATAAAATATTTTTAAAAATGTTATATTACATTTAAAAAGAATTGTGAATATTAAAGATTTAATTAATAGTCTTATATGAAAAATAATATGTTAATTACAAAATAGTAGAAATAATAATATAATATTCCAAAAGTGAAATAGAGAGTATGATTAGTAGTTCTTCAAATTTGGAGAACTACTATTCAACTCTCTATAATTGGAGAGTAGAGGGTAAAATAGAGAGTGGTTGGAGAGGACATTCTCTATTTTACTCTTCAAATATAGAGAATATCTATAATTGGAGAGTAGAGGGAAATATAGAGAGTGGTTGGAGAGGACATTCTCTATTTTACTCTCCAAATATAGAGAAGGGAGAGTAAAATAGAGTAGGGTTGGAGATGGTCTAATACCATGCACTACAAATATATTTAGAACTTCAACGAAAATGTTGCAGCCTTAGTTGTAAAATTGACTGCGGCAGACATGAAAGAGCTTGAGTTTTATGCCTCTGTTGATGTTGTCAAAGGTGAGAGACATGTATCATCAACTAAGATTAATTTAGAGACAAGTGATATCTATATGGCTTCCTATGATGCTCAAACTCTCCAAAAATATTGTTCCACCTGTGTTGAATCCTCCAATAGTGCGATATGAGAAATCCAACATACAATGGGTGACATTTTTGAAGAGCGAGGACAACATAGATGATCCTTTTGTACATGTACTCATCATATGTATTTATAAAGGGAGACGTTTGCTATGAATCGCTCCTAAATTATTTGGTATTAAGATATCAAAACTTTGAAACGACCTTCAAATCAGCTTTCGTACATGAATACTCATCTTTAAATTAACCTTAGCATTCCACTAGAAAATAACTTTTGTCAAGTGTTGCATATTAAATGAAAGATGATGGAATTATAGAAATTAACAGGGAAAACAACTTCCAAACTATAAAAGTGAAAAAGAAACAATGATATGACAGGTACTAAAATTATAAAGCTGCATTTATTTGTCTCCAATGATCTAAAACATAAAGAAAAAGAGTTGATCAATCAAAACAAACTTAACAATTGGTAATAGTGTTACAATATAAGAGGATGGGTGTTTCGACAAGAAAAAACTATAACAATACCATTAGATGTTATCAAATTAGATGCACGTAGATACTAAAAAACAGCACATACACACTTGTTTCTATTTTACTCTAATAGTAAGGTCTATACGGTCGCATCCTTCAATGGCTTCGAATTCTTCCACAAGTTTCAAAGTTGAAGCCTCCAGAGATTTTTTCCAGCACTTGATCAACTTAATATGTTTCAGTGTTGGAATATATGCAAAGCTAAGGAGGATCTCCTTGAGCTTACAACTCACTTTCATAACAAGTGTTTCGAGCTGGGGAAAGGATTCATCCGAGGCAACCCACTTTGAGATAGCTAAGTATGTCAGCTTCAAGAACTTAAGTTTATGGAATGTAATATCTCAAAGGCACCACTTGGATTGATTAAATCGTGAATCCCATAAATGGAGATACTCCAGGCTTGGTAGTCCCGCATTGAAGGAAATCACACTTTTTATGTAACTCCCTTCTGTACCAGCTTCTGTAAACTTGAAGGCAAATGTAACCCGGATAGAATTGTGGGACAGCCAAAGGAAAGGGAAAGTATTTCAAGATGGGTAAGACTCTCCCATTCGAGACAAATCCGTGGAATATAATACATGTATAAAAAAGTGATGTCAAGTTCTTGAAGATTAGGACACTTCTGTAATAACACACATCCACCCTATCAGCATCTTCAATTTTAACAAAAAAATTTCTTAATATCCTCAAATTTTCCAATTTAGAGGATTCTTCAAAGATCTCCTGCTCATTGTTTTTCAAATCAAATTCAGCCGAAGTAACATCAACATGCCTTAACTTTCCCATTTTCCAAAAAATCGTTGGTAACACCATACAATCGAATAAATTCTCCATAATTAAAGTTTCAAGATGCAGCAGATGTGATTCTGGATGAAAATCAAATTCATTTGTGAGAACTGCAAGGTGCTTCAGGTGAATTAGTGGTTTCAATGTAACTGATGAGAAAAACCAACACGATGTGAACTCAAGTCCAAGACCTTAAGAAGTCTCAATTTACGACACTTATGGAAGGGATTCCAATCATAAAATTCTTTGTGATTTGTCATTATCAGTGACCTCAAGTGTCGACGAAAATGTTTCCGTGTTTTGGAGCCTAGATATGCAAACTTGGAATGTTTTTCAGTGAAACTGAAGCTCACTCGACTTCCCTTCTAATCCAAAGGTTGAAACTGGCTATATATCAGGCCCCTTCACTGCCAGCATAAGCTTTTCTTCTCTACTCTTCTCCAAGCAAGAGTGAAGCACTAAATCATGAACCTGGCAGTACTTGACCTTACCATTATATTCTCTCTCTGAAACAATTGCCAAGTTACTGCTCCGTCAAGTAACCTTCAGCTGCCTCTTCTATTATATCTCAGATTCAATGTTTTGCACGAAGCCTTTTGCTATCCATAAACTTATCAATTTAGACACTGGAATTCTTGCATCCTCCGGATACATCCCAATATAAAGAAGGCAAGGCTTTAAATATTCGGGTAAGTTATTGTATCTTAACTTCATAGTTGAAAGACTACATCCTTCGGACTCACCAAGATAGGAAATCAGAGAATTTTTAACCTCACACCACCAAGAGGCTTCTATTTTATTCCTTTTGATTATTTCAGCTACCAAGACAATCACCAGAGGCAGCGCTTTGCATATTTTTGCTATTTCTAGACTTACATCTTGTAGTTCAGTGGGAAGCCTTCCTGTTAAAACATTTTTCTCTCCAACAATTTAAGACTCTCATCAGGTGTGAGGAATGGAAGGAAATAAGGATCAATATGGAGCATGACATACTTAGCCACTCTCTCAAGTTGCGTTGTTACGACTATCTTGCTTCCATTTCTATCATTTGAAAAAGAAAGCCTTAAGCCATTCCATGCCATACAATCCCACATAGCATCCAACACAATGAGACGCTTCTTTCTTCTTAGGTTTTTTCTTAACTCGACAGCAAGGATGTCACAAAAACATTTTTGAAGGTTTGAGTAATATCTCCAATCTTGGTAATAGGTAAATTACTATCATTTGAAATATGTATTTGTGATGGACCTTGATACTCACCAACATTTTTTAGTATGCTTGTTGAGTTGGTCATATGATTGGAAGCACCTAATCCAAAATATAGATGTAACATCATTACCTTGTAATCCCAATGTTGTCAGGATCCAAAATTCACATGTCATGGTGGCACTTGTGTTCCCAACCGATAGGTAAGCCAACCCACTAGTTATTACCAATTTAACTAAATAATTAAGGTGAAAAGGTAAATTACAATTAGAATACCTCAAATGCTAAGTCTTTCATAAGTATGAAGTGCGGAAAGCTAAATACTACCCAAGATTTTTGTGTCATAAGTGCAAGAACTTCTAAAATATGATACAAGTCCAACAAATATGAAAAGTCTAGACATAAGAAATATCCTATTATAATATCAAAACAACCTAATAAATAGAGATAGATGAAGGTGTGGGCCGCAGAACATCTAAGCATTCTACCACAACTCCAAATAATCCAAACTCAGACTCAAAAATCCAAGAAATGTGCTCAAATTTGAAATCCAATCTGCACCACAAAAGAGTGCAAAAAGTGTAGTATGAGTACGAAACCACATGTACCTAGTATATCTCATAGACCAACAACGAAGAAGTAGTGCCAAGAGTATATAAGAAAATTATCCTTTAATTTTACCAGTCTACATTATACTTATCAGTCAAGTTTCATCAAATAAGGATATTGAAATTTCACGTCATGTCCAATCACCAATAAAGCACATAATCAACAAGAATGGAGGATGTAATGGGATGCAATGCAATGTGACACAAATGAAATGATATGCCTCAGATGCCAAGTACCCTCTCAATCGTATATACATGATACTCCTCAGAAATACATCGAGGTCCATTTACCGACACGGACAATCTCCACGTGTCTGTGCGAACGATCTCAATGCACTATCATAAAATCAAACAATCCCCGGCACAGAAGATCTTCACGTGCCCAACTTATAATCATAAACAATCTCTCACACGGACTATCTCCACGTGCCCAAATTATAATCATAACTTAATCTCAACATAGATGATCTCCACATGTTAGACCTTTAGTCATACTCAATCGCATGTCAATGCATGTGCACAATATGATATCAATAAAATGGGATGTCGAAGCATCTCAATAAATCAAATGTTTCTATGACATATAATCACCTCAATTATCACAAATATACGAGTTCAATAAAGAAACTCAACCACACAAAAAAAATCAAGTCACTAAATACATCAACTAATGCACATATGCTTTGGCATTCTCGAATAACAATCTATCATATTATAGTAATAAATTTTCCCTTTAATAACACTGGTACTCGTAACAATGCCGTTATATCATTGGTACGAGACCTCCATCTTTCGCCCTTACCCATTGTCTATTCTATTTTTAATCTTTAATTAGAAAACGTCCTTCAATGAAGTCTAGGAAGTTTTAACATAACTTGAATGATGAACGTGTGTCACGAATCCTCAAGATTTCACATTTTCCTTTCGTAAAGCTTCAGAACGTTCCTAATCTATCAATTATGCAATATTTGTAAGTAAACAAATCCGTAGACACCCATATTACTATATGTCTATTCTAGACCCAAAAACTCACTTATATCTCTAATCAAGCTCTTAATTTTGATACAATTAATATGTCAAGTCTCATACTTCCTAAATTTCAAGCCTAGGGTTAAGTCTTAATTCTTCCCAATAACATAATTCTAATAGTGTTCATATAATACAATACACCTTTTATTTAATTTAATTATTTATACCAATATTATCACAAGTTAAATTCCAATACAGAAACACGAGAAAAATGAATTTCCAGATAATTAGTCATCCATCACATACTCCTAATATATGTAACCCACAAAATATCCATTGTGCAATGATTACCCTCATTATCCAAAGATTATCCAAACATAGCCACAATCATCTTTTCCCCTAGTCCAAAAACGTTACTGGTAGTTTTTTTTTCTTGATTCAATTTCTTTTAATTTTCTTTCACAACCCCCATTATATTATAATAGTATTAATATGACTCATATCCAAATATATAATACAAATACTTGGGGTGTGGTAATTACCTTATGCACTTCATGTTCTTGTTGTTAACGTCCCCATTAAGTTTTCACTTTTGTTTTGAGACGGAAGTTATGATCCAAACTTATCAAACCTACTAACTTTAATTTAATTTTTATGGGCCAAGTGGTAAAGGGTTTAGTATGGGCTTTACCCATTAGTTACTGACTAAGTTAATTAGTTAATAAATATCCATCAACTAAATAATTGTAGTTACTGAATAGTTTAAAGTTTTCATTTTAAAATTTTATGGGAAGAGTCAAAATAGTTCCAGTGCTCAAAGTGACCTAACAGATCATTACAAATGCTGAAAAGGCTGGCACGATCATTTGTTGTACCGTTTCAGGAGTAAGGACTTGTCCTGAAGATGAGTTATCAATAGTGGAACCATTTATCCCAACTTGAAAAGCATTGACCCTACATTTTTTAGGGCGTGTGGGACATTCTTTGATAATGTGTCCTTGTTGTTTACAATAATTACAAAACTACTTACCATAATAGCTAGCGATATGACCATATTCATTGCAACTGTAGCATTGGGTTCTAGTCATATCCCTACCCTTTCCTTTACCTTGAGCAGCAAATGCAACATTGACATCATTTTCTTGCTTGTAAGCATTTTGTGTGACAAGATGCTGCTCTTCACAAAGTAATTCCATAAAACAAACATCCAAGGAGAGAGAGGGATCACGGTTCATCAAGTTAGAGCGAGCACTCTCGAACTCGGACCATAATTTCATCAAAAAATTATCTCACTTTCTTTGCTCATGAACTGCCTGAATTACAGACAGATTCAGAAGGTATTTTAGCATAAGCAATAACTGTAAATTCAGCCCATAAGTTCTGAAATCCAGAATAATAATCTTGAATAGAGAGACCTCATTGAGAATAATTAGCAATTTCAAACTCTAACTTAAAGTGTCTTGCACTATTATCTTGGTTGTAAGCCTTTTAATTTGTAAATAATCCCACAAAGCCTTAGCTGTCTTGTAAAGCGTGAGATTAATAACAATAACAGGGTCAATTGACCCTAAAATCCATGTCATCACCCGAGCATCTTTAATCTTCCATTCACCTAACTTGAAAGGATCAGTATGAGTGGATCACTACCATCTATATGGCCTCATAGTACTTTTCCAGTGACAAATAACTAAAATTGAAATTCCCAAGAAGAATATTTTTTTCCAGTGAAACGAACACGGAAGGATTCAAAGTGATGTGAATTCATGCTTTTAAATAGCTATGAAAACTAGAAACACTATGACTAAAAAAATAACTAGAATGACCAAGAGCAAGAGTCCTAGGTGTTAAGGATTAATTGTCGATGAATAGTCAACAAAAGCAAGATTTTCAGAAGAAAAAAAAACTCTATGAAATAAGACAGCCAAGAGAAGGCTCTCATACCATGTCAAGATTTTGCTGAATGCCTCTCAAAGTGAGAGTCTTTCCTTTATATAGAGAGTATACACATTACATATCCCTAAAGATCTGTTTTTCCTATCCACAAAGATCATCTATTCAATCCCTCTAAATTTGTCATTCAAAACCCTTTAAATATGCTACATTATCCCTCCAAACCACTATTCTATCACAATAATATTCTCTATGATTATTACAACAAATCTCTGTAATTAAAACACTATATACATTAAAATCATTCTCTATTAATTCATCATGTTAACACTGTGAAGATCTTTAAGAGTTTTATGTTCATGGTGCACCTTTGCGACATCTCCTTCTCAAAAATGGATGTAAGAGGTGTAGCTCTCCAAATTACCTACAAGAGGTTTCATTAGAAAATCTAAACTAGATTTATATATCGACATCTTATTCAGTATCCTTAAAGGAGAATCCATATAGCTCAATCCACCAAAGGTGGGGAACTAAGATGATGTGAATTTTAAGGATTTGTAGTGTGCCTTCAGATTTTTAGTTTTCTCCAATATCAGTATCAAGCAAAGACTTATTTTTAATTTGCTAATGTCATATTTGTTTAGAGATCTAGGAAGAAACTTTTGAATTACTTGTACAACATCACCAGCTATAGCTCCAACCTTTACCAAGACCTCATTCAACAAGTTACCATTAATAACATTATCAACATCAAGGAAAACTAACAAGAACTCTATTGCCACATCAATATTTTGAGCAGAGATATTATTAGGAAAGTTCTCAAGTTTTTTGTTTCTGAGATATACCAGTAGACTGTGGAAATGATGAGAAAATTGTTTTGGTAATTTGTTGTCCTTGAAAGTTCTTGATTATGTAAACTTTGAATCCTTTAATTCACTGAAAAACATCTTCTTCATTTCCAGATTCACTAACACGATCAAGCATAATAGACAAAGAGTTTTATTATTTTCATGGTCGTATGTGTCATACTCATCCTTATAATCTAAAAAATCCGCAACAACGTTAACTGAAATAGCACGACAAAGTTGTCCCACATTGTTAGCCATGAACTGAATTTGAGTCCCCAAACATTCCAGATTCTTATTTTCGGCAGAACCATTTATCTTTATGGCATAAAAGTACCTCAAAAATATCATTTTCTTTTGAACAATTTTCAGTTTCATTATAAATCATAGTATTGCAAGTTTTTCTTCGGGAGGCAATCCATATATTTTTAGAAACATCATATGTACATCATTTAGATTCTTTCCTCGGCAATCCATATATTTTGATAGATCAAAATCATTCAACTCATAATTGTAACTTAACTGGTATTATCTTCAAATAACTCCAGCAAATGCGGTTCTAGCCTTTTTAGAGTAAGGTTAGTTTTACACTCATCTGAAATCCCGTCAAGTACCCTTTGAAGCATTTTCACAGTCAATTTGGCCTTCTTTATGAGTTTGACTTCTCTTAGATCCCAAAGAACATTTTAAAATCTCTTAGCACCATTTTAACTTCCTTAATTTGATCAATATCGTACCTATCTCGATAATTACTTCCACTCTTGATCCTTCTCAGGTGATAAATTTCCATAATTTAATTTTGAGACATTTTTTGTAGAAAAATTCCTGCAAGTTCACCAACTTTTGGAATTAGTTTCATTAAGAGCAACATTTTTATTCATCTAGTATTGAAGCTATGTTAAAACTTGTGAAAAAATATACATCTTATTTACCATTTTGTCTAACAAATAGTGCATAATTTATTTATGAGTGATAATTTAGTTCTTCACCGCGACAACAGTTCCTCGATCTTCCTTCTTTTTCCGTTAATAGAATCTACCCAGAAATATAAGACCATATTGGGTATTACCCAGGGGCCATCCTTTGCTGCGATTGCTCTGTATCGTCGGAAAAAGCATCCAGTGTCATAATCTTGTTGTAGAACAGGTTATATCATTCTGTTCTCCTCTCTATTTCTTGTCCTAGGTATCAATTTCTAAAATCTGAAATCTTTCTTGTGGTTGTATCTTTCTTGTTAGCCAATTTTAGTTATCGACTTTTCTATTTTGTGATATTGGTTGTACCCCCTTTTCCCTTTCTTGTTTTGTTTCCGGTCTCTGTTGTGTTCTAAGCATATATTTTTTTCTTTATTATACATTTTTTTTGTATTTTTAAGAACCTAGAAGGAAAAATTTTAGGAATAGATGCTTGTGCAATTTTTGCTTCTCTGTTCTATATTTTTGTGAAATTTTGTTTGTGATCTCATTTTTTTCATTGATTATTTCCTTCAGACATTTAGTTTATAGTTCTACTTAATTTATTTTTTAGTAGTCTTTTCTTATTATTTTTATTGTTCTACTTACCTTAGTTTAACTATCCTTGGTAAGACATGACAGACTAGGGTCGTGTCCTCAGTCGAGGTTGGGGCTGGGGGAGAGGGGCAGGGGTGGGTATGGGATTAAGGGGGTTGACAGATTGAAAGTAGGGTCATGGAACATAGGGACTTTGTCCGGAAAGTCCATTGAGTAAAGATCCTTAAGAAGAGGAAAATTAATATAGCTTGCATTCAACAGACTAAATGAGTAGGTTCTAAGGCTCGGGATATGGACGGGTTAAAACTTTGTTAATTAGGAAATTCGGAGAATAAAAATGTTGTAGGCATTCTAGTAAATAGATACCTTGGGAAGACAGTGGTAAATGTTCGTAGGGTTAACGATAGATTGTTGGTGATCAAGCTAGTCTTTGGAGGGATAATTTTGAACGTCGTTAGTGCTTATGCTCCACATTCAAGTTTAGACGAGATGTCAAGATGCATTTTTTGTGGGAATTGGATGCGATTTTGGGAAGTATGTTGATCCTCCAGAAGGTTTTCATTGGAGGAGATTTCAATGGCCACATTAGGAAAACTCTAGTGGTTTTGATGATGTGCATGGTGGTAATGGATTTGGGGTTAGAAATCGTGGTTGAACCTCGCTCTTTGATTTTTCTAGAGCTCTTAAGTTGGTGATAACTAATTTGTGATTTCCAAAGAATTTGATCACTTGATTACCTTTCATATCATGGTGGTGAAAAGTCAAATATATTACTTGCTTATGAGGAAAGGCGATAGAGACCTTTGTAAAGATTGTAAAATTATTTCGAGTGAGAATCTTACTACTTAGCATAAGTTTTTAGTGATTGACTTGAAGATTAAGCGAGGGAGGAGGAAGAAGAAGTTATATGTCCGACCTTTGATTAAATAGGGGTTTGACACCAGCCCTCTCCAATGTAATTGGAGAGAATTTGACGACGATTGGATCTTGGAGGAGTAGGGGGGATGCAGAAAGCATGTGGGATGAGACAATTAGTTGCATTAACGAAGCAGCTAGAGAGGTGCTAGAGGTGTTGAAAGGTAACTTTGGTGGATGTGGAGGGTATATTGGTAGTGGAGTGGAGAGCTTCAATGAATAGTGGACGCAGAGAAGGTTGTGTATGTGAACTGGGTCAATTACACGAATAAAGACAAGAATGTAACGCTATCAAATGTGGTTTAAGAATGTAAGGTACCTCGATCAAATACTATTGTTAAGGTCCTTAAGAAGAGAAAAATCAATATAACCTGCATTCAAGAGACTGTATGGTTAGGTTCTAAGGCTTCGGATGTGGACTGGTTCAAACTTTGATACTCAGGAAGTCCAGAGAAAAAAAAGGTATAGTGATTCTAGTAGATGAAGACCTTAGGTCGATAATGGTAGATGTTCGGAGGGTTATTGATTGATTTTTGGTGATCAAGCAGTCATTGTAGGGATAATTTGAATGTCATTAATGCTTATGCTCTGCATTCAGGTTTAGACGAAGAGGTCAAGACACATTTTTTAGAGGAATTGGATACGATTTCGGGAGGTATATTGATCATTGAGAAGATTTACATTAGCGGAGATTTCAATGGCCATATTGGGACAACTCCTAGTAATTTTGACGATGTGCATGGCTTTAATGGCTTTGGTGTTAGATATTGTGGTTGAGCTTTGTTCTAAAGCTTTTGAAGTTTTGATAGCTAATTCTTTCTTTCCAAAGAAGATGATCACTTGATTACCTTCCGTAGCACGGTGGTGTAAGCTCAAATAGATTACTTGCTTCTAAGGAAAGGCGATAGAGACCTTTGTAAAGATTGCAAAGTCATTCCGAGTAAGAATCTTACTACTTAGCATAAGCTTTTGATGATAGACTTGAAGATCAAGCGAGGGAGGAGGAAAAATAAATTACATGTCCGACCTAGGATTAAATGGGGGATTTGAGACTTGCCCTCTCCCGTGTAATTGGAGAGAAGTTTATTGAGATGGGATCTTGGGGAGTAGTAGGGATGCGGAAAACATGTGGGTTAAGACAGTTAGTTACGTTATGAAAGTAAATATAGAGGTGCTAGGGGTGTCGAATGGTAACTTTGGTGGATGCCGAGGGGATTGATGGTAAAATGGAGAAGTTCAAGGAAAAATGGGCGCAGAGAAGGTTGCATATGTGAAATGAGTCAACTACACGGACGAAGATGAGAATGTAACTCCCCACAACTTCTAAGTATAGATTCAAACCATCATTTTTATGCATATAGGCCCGAACCTAATGATTTCTAAGTTGTACATATATGTTAAGGTCCTTTACTAAGTGTAGTAAGTGTATCAGATTGGTTAAGGATCATAAATGTAATGACCTGGTCGGTCATTTTTTATTTTTCGTGGAAATTATCGTTTTACCCCTCCCAATGTCGACCCCAAGTCGTTTTGATTGATTTTAAAAAGTTGGTTTTAAACTTTGAGTTAAAAGTGGAGATTATGGTAAGTTTTGAGTTTGAAGGATAAGTTATAAAAACTGGTTTTCGGTGCCTTTTGGAGTTTTGAGTGTCGGAATGGGATTTTGTCAATTCCATCAGTCTCAAAATGTGAAATCTTATCAGTTAAAGTTGTCAGTTTATAATTCCAAGTCTTTTTGACGATTTGAGGTCCTAAGTTGTGAAACTATGGAAATTTAGCATTTAGGTTGAATTTGGTCAACATTTGGGGTTCGAGTGCTCGGATTGGACTTCTGAAAGTTCCGTTGGATTCGGAAGATGTTAGGACAAGTTGAGGCCTTGATTGATTTTTGAGAGGTCCCGAGTGTGTTTTAGCCTTTTTAGGCGTGAGTTATTTTCTTGTGGTTTTTATGGATATCGGGTCAATGAGACCTTGGTTTCGTGTTTTGACAATCTATTGAGTCTGGAATGTCAAGTATAATTTATTTGCACATGTGGTTTGTGTGCATGGGATTTCGAACGAATCTCGAGAATCCTTTTGATATCTTTTTGTTGGTTGATATTGTTTCTGGTGTTGCAATGTTCGCTTACGCGGAACCTTGTTCGCTTTAGCGATGGTCACTTAAGCGGAACTAGGTTTGCAAAAGCAAGACTGGCCATTTGGGCAGGGTAATCTTAAGCGAACCATAGTTCGCTTTATTGATGTTCGCTTAAACGGAACCTGTTTTGCAAAAGTGAGACCCTCAGCTTTTGCGGGGTTTACTTAAGTGAGGACATGATTCGCTTAAGTGACACTTGAGAAAGTCTTGCTTCCATTTCGGGGTTTAAACCCCATTTCACCATTTTTGAGTTTTGGGAACTTTCAAGTGGCGATTATGACCAGATTTTTTAGGGAAATATTTTGGGTAATGATTCTTAACTCTAAATCTTTGATTACCCATTATTATTAGTGAACTTATGAGTTTAAATCAAGGTTTTGGATTGATAAATTTGGAGTTCTTCATGAACTTGAGTTTTAAGAAAACGTGAGTTATGAACTGATTTTCCAGTTCATTTTCGAATGATTTTCCCTAATGATTTTCTAAAGCCTTGAGTAATTTTTTCAAGTATTAAATTTTGGATTCAAACCTTAATTTTAGAAATGGATTTTGTGTTGATTGACCCACCATTAAAGGGAATGATTGTGGGTGTTGTTGTTTCCAGAAATTGATTGTATATACTAGATTATTATAGATTGTGTGGCTCCAAAAGTGGTTCAAAAAGGGAAGACTCGACTATTGGAGTGATTGTTGATTGATCTAAGGCAAGTGGCTTCCTAAACCTTGTATTATAGTTTGAATTTATATGCTTCCTTTGTTTGATTGTGTGTTGGGAGTAATGGGAATTAGGTGAAGGGTTTAAATTGTCCACTTTGTATATCTAAATGAATAAAAATGGGTCATCATGAAAAAGACTATGTGTTGAACTTAATGGTGTGAATTGCCTTAATGTAACCCTTATTGATTGATTAATGAAATGCTTGAAAACATGAATGTAGACTTGAATTGTGCAAATTGTTGTCTCTTCTATGTGGTGTGATATTGCTTATGTGCTTTTATCGTTGAACATTGTGATAAGAAATGTGAAGTAATATTATGTCGAGGTCTTTACCGGGGAGTGTTATCATGCCGAGGTCTTTGCTAGTGAGTGTTATCATGTCGAGGTCTTTGCGAGTGAGTGTTATCATACTAAGGTCTTTTCTGGTGAGAGTTATCATGTCGATGTCTTTACCAACGAGTGATATCATGCCGAGGTCTTTATCGGTGAGTGTTATAGAGACGATGGGAAATAGTTCTGGCTAGTGATAATCACTGTGACTTGATACACTTTATGTTTATGTGTGACTAACTTTTGAATTGTAATTGATATGTTTGTTATGTGTGACTGGGACTACTTGTCATTGAGATTGACTTATTTTATTTGTTGAGTATTGAATTGTGAAGATTGAACTTTGAATATTGGGCATGTGAGTGGTGTATTGCAGAATTTATAGCTTGGGTTGATTTCTGTGTAGGTTGTAGTTTGAGATGGTTTGGTTGGGGTGTAAGGGGTATTTGAATTCTAGCTAGTTCTTTTGCTTAGCAGATTGATTGTTGGGTACCGTGTTGTTGGTACTCACCCTTGCTTCTACACTTGTGTAGGTTTCGAGCCCTAACCCGCATGATCTCTTTCTCCTTCTATTGATCTCGAGGCTCGTCAAGGACTTGAAGGGGTAGTAGATTGTCAATCGCGGGACCTCTTTATCCTTTCATTACACTTTGTTCTATTTGAGAAACAAAGCTTGAGACTTGTATTTATTTCTTAATTTTGTACTTATGTATGTAGTGGCTTGTACACGTGACAACCAGATTTTGGGAGTTTTAATAGAAGAATGAGTTTTCCGCTTTATCTTGTTCTTATTTTTGCTTTTTGTCCACTTTTATTTCATTTCCGTTGGGTTGAGGCTAACTTGTCTTGGTGAGAAAAGACAAGTGTCATCACGTCTATTTTTGGGTCGTGACAGTAAAGTACCTCAAACACCAATTCAAGTTCAAAGCAGTTCTATCACCAAAATTTTCGCATGAGTTCATATAAGGGTCAACTTCAAACTACCATATCTCTCATGTCATAAAGAGTTAGTTTAGCCATGACCTATCAAACTAAAGGTGTATGAGTCTTCTTTCCAACGTTACTAAGTTACATTAATTGGAGTCCGAAGTAAAAAAAATTGGTTGATTCATCAGAGACTCTTCAACTTGGTGGGTATACATAGGTCCGTGAACAGGTCCTCGATACAGAGAGAAAGCGAACCTCACTGCCCACTTGAATAAAATTTCATCTTCCAGCTCTTATTTTTTTTAGGGTATTGTTGTCCTAATAATATTTGAAGAGTTATCTAAATGGCCTTAAATGTGTAGGAAATCATTTTTTATAACTAAACTCTCTCATTCACTCTTAAGCTTCAATGTTCAAGAATTCTTCAAGAAACACCAAGTTAGGGTTCTTTATCAAGGTAAGTCCTTCTCGGAGAATTTCAAGCATTCTAACTCAAACTCCTTCGTCTATTTACGGATCATTAATAGAAATCTTAACACTTGACCATAGTGTTTTCAAGAAGCGAATTCAAGAATCTCAAGAAACAATTTCTTGATCATTCTTCACCAAAAGTAGTGTTCTTCTTCATGATTTATGGAATGTTTAAGGTATGTAGGACTTCAATGAGGAATTCCTTTCATCCTCATGTCCAAGGTTTATAAATCCACTTCGAACTTCACCAATTTTTATGATCCAATTGCATGATTTCTTGAACTTACTCATGATTATAAATTTTAACTATTGTATTTCCTTTTTATGTTTAACAAGGTTTTCCATTATCATCCTTATTATTTATTGACATGATTGTCTACGATTCTTGAAGATTATATTTTAAAGCATGATTTTAGAGCCTTAATGTTATTATGAAAGCTATTTTTGAGAATCTACAAGTTATGCATGTTCTACAAAACTTTTTCATGATTTAAATGATATATTTTGGATAGAGATTTCAACATATGATTTTAGAAAGAAAGATTTGAGTTTCATCTGATAGATTTGAGCATAGTGTCACATCAAGATATGTTTCAGGAAGATAATTTGAGCAAGACTCATAATAAGCTTCCAGATAAGCTTAGCCGATATTTTTTATGATTTATATGGATAGTCTGTTTTAGGAGTAGTATTTAGAACTGAGCAAATGGGGGTTATAGATAGCCCGAGTTCCAAAACTATGCGCCATTATAAGATTATATTTCACCACTTTGTCAGATAATTGATTAGCCTTGGGAGGCTAAGATTAATGTATCCACATTAGACACACAAGTTCTATACTCTGGCAAGGTATATAGTACCTTCCCACTAGGGCATTCGTTGGTGCAATGCGAGCTCACATGGTGTAGGTTGATACTGTAAATTAAAATATTTACTTCATTTATTTTATGTTTTCTTGATATTATCACTATAAGATTTTTTTCAGATAGCATGATTTTCATATTTGCATCATCTTAGATATGATTTCATTAAATATTATCTAATCAGATATATACATATTTATTTTTGTAATATTATGTCGTATGTCAGAGTTTTGACTCTCAGTCCGTCGGTTATTATTTGTGTATTACTCATGCTCAGATTTATAGTTCTTTTAGTTGATTATATAATTTTTTATCTTAGTCGTTACCTTGTATACCAATACATTCTATGTATTGACACTAGTTTATGCTACATCATTTTATAATATAGATTTCAGCACTCTGATTCAGATTCGCAGGTAGACGTTCCACTAAGTCCCTCTACTTTCTGCATTATGTTGGGTCCCCCCCGAAATTACAGGACTTCAGTTATGAGTCAGTAGATGTTAGTCATTTCAGTTGTTAAGCTTTAAGCAGCCCGGGGTCTTGTCTCGATAAATTAGCTCATTCAGTTTAGACATTTTTAGACATTAGTATTGAGTTATAATAGATTTATTTTTTAAATCTATTTTAGTTATGGTTTTTTTGTTTACAATTTCTGCTTCAGTATTCATATAAAATGCATAGATATGTTATACCAAGGGTTAGATAGGGATCACTTGTGGTTCCAAGCACTGTATATCATCTAGGTTATAGACACAAATTGTGATAGAAAAGTGAGTGAATAGGAAAATATATAAGGTGATAAGGACGAAGTCTAAGTTAGCAGTTACAATAGTTAAGAAAACATCTTTTGAAGGACTTTATGTTGAACTATGAGACAAAAGTAGAGATAAGAAGTGTACACGTTACCGAAGGTAAGGGAGAGGAATGCCAGAGACTTAGATCAAGTGAATTGGAGACTTTCACAAATTTTGAACAAAGAAGGGGATACATACATTGTCTTGTGTGAGTTGGAGAATTCTGAGAGGTGATAAACGCTTAACCACACCTCATCCAATACTAGGTGCGGACGATCGTAATCTAGTATAAAACCCAACAAAGAGTTGGGGTCGAACCAACAGGAAGCGGTACGTGTTCAAATTCAGTCATGAAGTTAGGAGTGTAATCTAATTGGTGGTAGGAATAGAAATTATCAAAAACATTGACTTAGATTGAAAGGGGTGACAACAAATGTAAGATAGGGGGATTTGTTTGTCAATTAACAACTAAAACAAATGCGAAAATACGGGTTTCAACAAGATTAAGAGGAATTCTCGGGATGTGATCGATTATAAGCTAATTATGTTATATGTGTAATTGAATTTACCAATAATTTGTTGAAACATTGTGGGTAGGCTAGGCTATGAGTACAATAGTTTTCTCTCTAACAACTATTACTGTTTAGGTGAGTTCTCTCAAACCTCGACAAGCTTAACAAGATAAACAGCCCACAACCTTAATGTATCCACTCTCTCAAGCTAGATAGGTAGAATCGAGTTTAGGATTCACTCTCTCGAGTTGAACCCATATCAACCCAATACCTACAATTATTAATCAAAAGCTTTGGTTCCAAAACCTCTCTCAAGCAAGCCAAGAACTCTATGCTAAAATTGCATTTGCAACTACGATAGATTAAAACACAGCTAATGATTAAAGCCACATTAAAACATCAATTTCATCATTAAACAACAATACCCATAAGATAATTAGACAAACAAACACATGATCACAACCCAAAAAATTGGGGTTTTAGCTACTCATCATAAAAAAAATATTATCACATACATTAACAATGATCTGGGTAAAGGTTCTCAAATCTTTATAATTGTCCAAATTGAATAAATTCAAAAACCCACTTGCAAATCCTCAAAGTTAAGCTTAGAAATCCTCAAAGTCTACAATGGAAACTCAAAAAATAAGAGAAAACTAAATCTCAAACTTGGGGATCAAAAACCTCTGAGAGGACCCTTTAAATTTCTTTTAAAATTCCAATTTATAGTTGCCCAATCTTTGGCCTGAAAGTCCATTGGGTGAAATAGGTCGCGCCTCGTCGAACAGGTTGGCGATCCACCCTCGCTGAGTCATTCAGCGATGCACCGACTGCCCATTCCTGTTGCCAAGTTGGTTCTTCCCTGGGCTGGCATGCTATAACTTTGGGCGAGCTAAAGAGCCACTCGGTGGTTTGCCGAGTAGTCTTGGCGATCACCATGATCATTTTTCTTTTTTCTTTAACTTGTTTGCTCCTTTTTGCTCGGTAGTGTCCTTGCCTTGCTCCTTAGTCTACATACATGCAAATCAATGTTTTACATCAGTTTAGAACATAAATTAGCCATTTGAGGACACTTAAACTATCAAAACAATGCCCTAAATGATTCCAAATCTCACACTCATCAACACCCCCAACTTAAACTTTTGTTTGTCCTCAAGTAAAAACTCAAGATCAATCAATTCAACAAGGATGTTTACAAACAGTGTTGCTTAAGATTCAACATAAATGCACACACAAGGTTCAAACTACACATACAATGCTCAATTGTGCACTCAAAGATTCAAATTATGACTCACCATTATCAAGTGTACTCAAGCTCACAATGCTTGCTTCAAATGATAGTTGAAGCTCAACAAAGGTATGCAAATTCCCCCACAACAAAGATGATTCCATATTCACACAAAATTTCTCAAAAATTTAAAGTCCCGAAATCACATACAACTCTCACACACACAAAGATAAACAAATGCATGACTCCACCCATAGGCTTGCCCTTATTTTCCAATCAACATTCATTTCAGCTCACTCAAGATCACAAAGGTCTTTTTAAGGCTTGTGATGGGGCTGAGTATAAAGATATGGTCATATAGGCTTAGTGGCTTCTACCTTCATGAAATTTGGCCTGAACCTCACTTTTTATCCTTCTCTTCCTCAGTCAAACATGTTCATAATCCACCCCATTATTTAACTAAATATGAATCACCGGATACCCCATTTCTTTCATTGTTTTAACACTTTATTTTACAACTTTTTCTCTTTTTCAGTCTTTTTCCTTTCTTTCTTTTCTTTCTCTTCTTTCTCTCTTTTTTCTTTTTTTAATATGGAGGGGTTATATCTTTTTTTCAAAACAATCCATCAAAGGGGGAATCTTTATATTTCTTAAATTTCCTTTTTTTTCATCACACCCCCAACCTAAGTTGGCTATTCAAACAAACCAATACTTCATAAAGGTTATGGGTGATGGGATAAAGCGGTCAAAGTTGTTCAAGTTTCTTCCAATAAAAGGATAGGATCAAAAGGTGTCAAGCAAGGTTCACACATCTCACAAGGTTGTCCACAAAGAGGTATATTATCAAGTTGGTTTACTCTTAAAAATTCTTGTCTAAGATCATTTCAATTGCTTGCTTCACTCAATCAATTGGACCAACATGGCAAATTCTAGGTATCATCAAACACAATGTTCAGGGGACAACCTCACCAGACAAGGCATTAATACAATTATCAAACAAGGTTCAAAACCATTTCAACACCATTTTCAAATTTAAACAATGGGCTACAATTTATCAATAACCACAATCCAACAACCAAGATATATGTATAAACCAATGAGCTCAATATTCATAAAAGCACAATAAAAAATCAAACCAATATTTACAAAACAACCCACAAGAGGTAAGTATAGAAATACCTTACCCCACCAACAAAATTCGTGGTTGTCCTCAAATACAACTAAAAATAGAAACAGTCTAAAAGAGAACAGAAAGAAGGCAAAGAGAATCATCCTGCCAGTCTAGGCCTGGGGTGAAGTCTTCATATCTATAGCCCCCTCTGTCTGGGCATCAGTGCCTGGTATCTCAGCATCCTTGGCTCTACTGGAGCCCACCATGGAAACATCCTTCAAAGAGGTATGTACAACTGTATGTACCATGGCTCCCTCTAGGTCATCCAAATCATCATAGACAGCTGCATGAGTCACACCTAGTTGTTTTTCATCTGTCTCAATCTTAGCCTCAGTAGCAGCTTCATCAGCTCTAACCTCATCTTCGGTGGTAGCCAAAGGCACCTCTAAACAAGCTGGAATATATGCACTCGGCGTGTCTGGAATCTCCACAGCCCCAAATAGTAAAGTAAAATTAATGGACTTCAGCTGGTCCGCATCCTTTCTCAACCCAGTAATGTCGGCCTTCAAGGCCTTCAGAGCATCACTGGCACCCTGGCCCTTTTCACACTCCTCCGTTTTAACAGTCAGGGCATCCAAATCCAACTTGTGGCCCTCAATCAGAACATCATAATCCCTTATCTCAGCCCTAATGGGGGCCAAGGCAGCAGCAATAACCCTTTCTATCATCCAAAGAACAACGACCTCTACCTGGGAGGCACGCACATCGGTAGATTGAGTCAAATAGCCCATCTTGTAAAGCATCACCTCGGTGATAGGAGGTCGGGAGGCAGAAGCAGCAACAGTAGAAGATCTAGGGGAAGGGGGTGCAACAGAAATAGTCGAAATCTCAGAAGAAGAAGGTCCAGATGTGCCTGAGGGCCCACTAGCCTAATTAGGCATGACTATCTTTGTAGGTAACATATCAATGTCGACCTCCAAGGAGGTATCCACCGGTGCTGCCCTCATTTGATCAGCCTCATCTCGTAAATACTCAGCCTCAATACACCAAATGTCAGTAGAAAAGGTGGGAATTACCTCCATATCCATCTTATCATCTCTGGGAACATGGGCCCGTCTACATAACTCTATGATCAGCACCGAAAATGAGAGTGAAGTCTATCTCTCCTTGGCCCTCATGGCCATCTCCTTCTCAATTAATAGCCTCAGATTCATCTTCAGGCAAGAAATGATAGACCCTAAACATGATCCCTTCGAAGGTTTGAGAATAGATTAATTTTGCGATGGCATAATAGTGTTGTTGATGAACCCAAACCAGTATATGGCAGCAACACTCAGGTCCTTCTTCTCTATCGATGCACCAACCTCTATCCATCTCGGGGTGGCATTAGAAATAAGGGGTATCATCCACCCTTTAGGTCCTCCAAGGTCTTCTTCTGGACCAGATCGATGTATTGGTGCATGAAATCATAAGTGCACCCCAGAACAACATTGATGTCGTCACTGCGGCTTTAACCTTCTTGTCACTAATTATCACGAAGTCTATCAGTTTGAAGGCATTGGCCTTCTTCTTACCCTTTGGCACTAAGACTCCATAAGCCAAATAAAACTCCCAGACCCAAGTAGGAATGTAAGGGCCCTAGGGTTTAGTAAAGATCTCGAACTTGTGGAACTTGATAGTGTTCCACACCTCTGGATACCTGTCCACCACACCGTCTGTGGGCAATTTCTTCTCCTCTAGAATGGTCCTCAAACCCTTAGCTTTTAGTCGGTTGAGTGATCGAGGAGGAGGACCCTATTCTGGTGGTGCTAGGACCACTATCGACATTGGAGCTAAAGCTGAAGGAGTAGGTATCGGAGGCACTGGATCCTAGACGGATCATGTATTGACTTGGAGCGTAGCTCCACTCTTTGGGCTTGTAATAATTGGTCATCCTCAGGCTCGGAGATAGAATCTTGAGAATCATGTGATTCCCCCTCACTATCTGATGAGGTGAGGTGAGTCTCATAGACCCTCTCACTGTCTGAGCTTGCCTTCTCAGGATGTACAATTATCGATGTCTTTCCCTTGCCTTTACCTCCCTTTAGAGGTAGCTTTTTCACCTTTTCTCAAAAAGTAGTTGCTTCCTCATCAATAACAACTCCTCGTGCCTGCTTTCGAGGTGACATGTCTCTACTAGGGTTTTTGGGTCTAGCCATTCCTGCAAACAATGTAGAAACACTTGGAAAATGTCAAGAAAAATTTCAGGAAATAAACTGCAGGAAGACTCACTGAACCAATCGACGAGTCGCCGAACTACTTTTGTGAGCCAAGTTTGGCTCGCCGAAAGTTACAGAATAAAATTTTCAAAAATTCAAAGTTGGTCGGCGATGTCCAGGGCCTTTCAGCGAATCATCGACACCAATCGGTGAAGTAGAAGTAGCTCGCCAAAAGGTATAGCGTATTTTAAGGAATTAGGGGCGCAGAAGGGAGATCAAGAAGCACTTTCGGCGAGTCACTGAATGAACTCGACGAGCTCAGGCATATCGCTGAAAGTTACAAAATCAAACTCAACATTTTAGAGAAATTAAGGGAGATCTAGGGGGACTTAGGTGAACCGC
Organism: Solanum verrucosum; assembly: GCF_900185275.1. Taxonomy (NCBI): domain Eukaryota; kingdom Viridiplantae; phylum Streptophyta; class Magnoliopsida; order Solanales; family Solanaceae; genus Solanum; species Solanum verrucosum. Next base: position 2,392,705 of record NW_026019996.1, on the reverse strand, counting down.
CGAACCAATCGGTGAGCTCGACCCAGCTCGCCAAATGGCCTGTCATGCCATCTTTTTACCCCACTCTTCAAAATTAAACTTGCAGCCCACGAAATTAAAATTAAACACTTACACTATGAAATTAAAGCAAGACACAAACTACCTATGCCCTCGGAGTACTCAGACCTCCCCAGATTTGGCCAAAATTGGCCAATTGACATTTTTTACCCTTAAGAATGACGTCAACTTCGCCATCATAGGGCAAATCTGGGGTTACTCAGACTTCACCCCACTAGGCCCAACAAATATTCAACACAACCCAAAAATTTTGACTCGATTTTAACAAGGAAAGACACGGGAAACATGATTAAAGGTAGAATAATTACTAGTTCACTTAAAATTAGGCAAACAAACTATCACATGATAATCAACACGACATTATCCACAGATATTAATCAACAAAACATCACAAGCATTTGATTTCAACTACAATTAAGCTTGGGCTTCAAAAAACCAACATTTCATGTCGAAATGTATTTGGAATGCTAGGCGGCAAAGAATTCCAAACCAATCCCGAGCAATGATACCAATAAATGAGGGCGAAAGTGCAAAAATATTGAAGAACTAAAATTGAATGAGAGAATGTGGGAGTGAAAAAGTAGGAAAGTGAAAGGATTTGAAATTTAAACCATTTAGCCTTTAAAACCTTTCAGTTCGTGCGCCAGTCAGCAGAGTAAGTCTTGCCCACCGAACCACTAGGTGATGCACCGAGTGGTATTTTAGCTCGCCGAGTTTTATAGAACTCCCAGCAATTTGGGAGTTCAAACCGTGAAAAAAGTTGAGCTCGTCGACCTATTCGGTGAGTCGTCGATTGAGCTTTTGGCTCGCCGAGTTTTACAGAATTCCCAATCAAGCTAGGTGGTTCAAACGACGGTCCAAATCAAGCACGCCGACCTATTCGATGTGTCACCGATTGGACTTTAAGCTCTCATATTACCTATTTTTCAACACTTTCACTTTTCAACGTGAAAAATTAACATCCGTTATTCAAAAACAACATTAAAACATCAAAAATGTGGGTTGCCTCCCAAGAAGCGTCATATTTAACATCGTGGCACGACCGAAATACCAATTCAAGCTTCATTTTTCGGGTTAACCATTGTGTCACTAGGCAACCCTTCTTTTCGCCTTCGGTTAAAATGAGATGAAATTTGACCCATTTGCGTCTCCAATTGTTTGATGGAAACTAAGTGTGAGGTCACCATCTGATTGAGAGTTGAGACGTCCTCCTTCATCTCTTTCAACACTTTGTCCGACCCTTCAACCTTATTGAGTATGCGTGCAAGCATGTCTTCCGTACGAAAGTTCTTCGGGTCAACTCTTTTCTCTTTAGGCTTTTGGCATTCATAAGGTGGGACGAATCCTTCTTTTTCACCATCCCTTTCCTTCCAAGTAGCATTACGGTCACGCCATTCCCTATCACGATCCCTCCATCCATCATCTCTATTCCAACCTGGATTTCCACCCGGCCTTGGATAGTTTGAACGAAATCCTCCTCATTGATTTGCAAGGAAGTTCACTTCCTTATTGTACAACGCTTTAAATTGTGCTTCTTTAGGGTTTGCTCCACCAACACCCACAACATTTACATTCTTCAACCCACTACCCATCACATTTTTCGACACTAGATCTAGTTGGGTCATCATTTTGGCCATGTTTTGGTCTCTCTCATGATCCTTCTCAATGTGCTCTTTTGTCATCCTAAAAGTGAGAGGAGACACTTGGTCTTCACGAGTGTACCATGCTTTATTGATCTTGGTCATGCCATCAAGGAGTTGAGACGCTACTTCGTAGGGTTGTTGCATTATACCTCCGGGAACAAGTTGATCAGCAACTCGTTTGTTCACCAAGTCAAGACTCCTATAGAAGTATTGTAACAATATATTATTTGGCAGTCCGTGAGTTGGGCATTGACGTACAAACTTCTTAAATCTCAGCCACATCTCGTGGATTGGTTCACCTTCCAAGAGTTTGAAACCTTGGATGCTATCTATGAGCGTCATCATCTTTGACGAGGGGAGAATTTAACATTGAACGTTATGTTAAGTTCATCCCAAGTGGTGATGAGTTCCTTGGTAGATTAGCTAACCATTTCCAATAACGTCTTGGTGGCCCACTTGGCTACCATTACTCCCGTTCACACACATCTCTTCCTCTGTTCAACACAAACACAAACTAAAGTAAGTCGATTCAATTATAACACAAAAAGATCACAATTCAACTTCAATAATAGAATTCTAAACAACACCACTCTCCGGCAGCGGCGCTATTTTTGAAAAATGTTCAACCACACCTCATCCAATACTAGGTGTGGGCGATCGTAATCTAGTATAAAACCCAACAAAGAGTTGAGGTCGAACCCACAGGGAGGGGTACATGTTCGAATTCAGTCACGAAGTTAGGAATGTAATCTAATTAGTGGTAGGAATAGAAATTATCGAAAACATTGACTTAAATTTAAAGGGGTGACAACAGATGTACAGTGGGGGGATTTGTTTGTCAATTAACAACTGAAAAAATGCGAAAATAGGGGTTTCAATAAGATCAAGAGGTATTCTCGGGATGTGATCGATTATAAGCTAATTACGCTATATGGGCAATTGAAATTTAACAATAATTTTCTGAAACATTGTGGGTAGGAGTGCAATAGTTTTCTCTCGAACAACTATTATGGTTCAGGTGAGTTCTCTCAAACCTTGACAAGCTTAACAAGATAAACAACCCACAACCTTAATATATCCATTCTCTCGAGCTAGAAAGGTGGAATCAAGTTTAGGATTCACTCTCTCGAGTTGAACCCATATCAACCTAATGCCTATAATCATTAATCAAAAGCTTTGGTTCCAAAACCTCTCTCAAGCAAGCCAAGAACTCTATGCTAGAATTGCATTTGCAACTACAATCTATAGATTAAAACACGGCTAATGATTAAACCCAAATTAAAACAATAATTTCATCATTAAACAACAATACCCATAAGATAATTAGACAAATAAACACATGATCACACCCCAAGAATTGGGGTTTTAGCCACTCACCACAAAAATAGAAAAATGGTTACCAAATACATTAGCCATGATCTGGATAAAGGTTCTCAAGTCTTTACAATGGTCTAAATTGAATAAATTCAAAAACCCACTTGCAAATCCTCAAAGTTAAGCTTAGAAATCCTCAAAGTCTAAAATGGAAACTCAAAAACTAAGAGAAAACTCTAACTCTCAAACTTGGGGATCAAAAAACTCTTAAGAGGACCCTTTAAATTTCATTTAAAATTCCAATTTATAGTTGCCCAATGTTTGGCTTGAAAGGCCATTGGGTGAAATAAGTTGCGCCTCACCGAACAGGTCGACGATCCACCCGTTGCTCACTTTTATCGCTAATTTGCAATGGTCATCAGTCTTCCAAGTATTGTAACTTTGGGCGAGCAAAGTTCCCCTTGCGGAGTCATTCGGTAATGCATCAATTGCCCATTCCTGTAGTCGAGTTGGTTCTTCCCCAGGGATGGAATGCTGGAACTTAAGGCTAGCTAAAGAGCCACCCGACGGTTCATCGAGTGGTCTTGGCAATCACCAAGATTGCCTTTCTACATTTCTTTTGCTTGTTTACTAATTTTTTCCCTGTAGTGTCCTTGTCTTGCTCCTCAGTCTACATACCAACAAATTAATATTTTACATCAGTTTAGAGCATAAATTAGGCATTTGAGGAAACTTAAACTATAAAAACAAATCCCTAAATGAGCCCAAATGTAACACCCATCTATTTGAAAGAACTAGAATTAGAAAGAAAGCAACTTTTGGAAAGTTTGGCAAATTTTGCTAAGTATAAGTTTTAGGTCAACTTAAAATGACCATAACTCTCGGTACAGAGTTAGTTAGGAGCGCCATAAGAAATCAAATGAAAGGTCATTGAATTATCTTTCCAATGACACCAAGTTTGCTAATATTCAAGCTTGTATGAAGGAGATATGCCATTTTGAACATATGTTGTCTAGATAAGGAAAGTTACCCGAATTTAAGAGGGGTCTTTTGGTCTTTTCCATACCCAATTAAGTTAATTCGTTTTTAGTAAATTAATTGGGATTTAAACTGATTTGGTTCAGTTTACGCTTTACAAAATACTCTAGGGCTTTGAGAGAGGAGAAAAGAGGAGAAAAGCCAAAGCTCATCGTCGTTCTTGAGGTTTCGCTTGCGGATTTCGCCAAGGTTTAATCCCTACGAGGTATGTGAGATCACATAGCGTTGGGTTCGTTCATCCACATGCCAATAATGATTTATTTCAGTGTATTTACGTTCTTGAAAATAGAGTATTTAAGTTCTTGATGGATTTTGTTGAAATTTCTATTGGGTTCTTAATTGTTGATGTTGTTGAGGAGTTCTAGAGTTAGTTTCATGAGATTTGAGGTTGATTTTGAGTAGATTCTTGTATACTTTGGTTGGGTATTCGAATCTAAGTGTTTGGGGAAGGAATCAATCGAATCTAGAAGAATTAGGGTAAATAAATGAATAAGAAAATTTGTCAAAAATATGGGGAAAAAGGGTGGGGTGTCGCGCAACTAAGAGCGCCCCACATCAGTGTCTGAAGTTTGGGCTCTGGGGCGCCGCGCCACTCAAAGTGCCCCAACACAGGTTCTGTAGTTAAGGCTCTGGCGCCCGGTGCCACTTAGTACGCCAGGGTCTCTAGGTCCTCTACCCTTTCCCACTTCTTTTTGTTTGAGTTTCCTTGAATCGTACCTATGTTTTCTAGTTGATTTATACAATCTCTAAGGTATAGCTAAACATCATGATATCATCCATATACATGAATCATAACCTTGAATCCATAAATTCAAATTCAAGAAAAATTAAAAGCCAACTCTAAAGAGTTCTTAGAGTCCTTTCAAAAGTCTTTTGCAAATGCTTTGAACTTGTTTTAAGACTTGAGTTTAGAGTTGAGTAAAGATTAACAAATGAAGTTCATTTTCTTCAAGAGAGTATATGGGAATTATGTATTCCCAAAGAGTAAATGTTTTCACATTTAAACAAGAAAGGAAACACCGATTTCCAAAAGAGCATTTGAGCTAGTTTTCAGTAAAAAGTAAATGTTTTCACATTTAAGCAAGAGAGGAAACACTAATTTCCAAGAGATCCTTTGGGATTTTTTTGAGCAATTATCTCAAATCACAGAAAGAGTTATGTTTTCAAACATATGAGCTAGTTACATTTTTGGGAGTAGTATTGAGCATCGATTTGGGGACAAGTTAAGTTCAGATAATTCATGGTCTCCTTAAACTGTATAGCCAACATGGGTAGAAAAGGGTCATACTTTTTAGATGATTCCTTAGTGCTTTTTAGCATAGACTAGTGCATTCACTTAGTAGTTAGGTTCTATACCCCGACAAGTTATAGGACGGCACTGACAGTGTGAGGCAAAGCACTGTATCGTCAAATAGCTCATAATGATGGTTGTCGGTTAGAGAAACTCCCACAGTGATATTTTGTATTCTCATATACAAAAAGTTTACTTGTATTTTCATATACAAACAAAGTTTTTATTGTATCCTTGTATACAAATAGAGTTATTATTATATTTTCAATACACAGAGTTATTACCAATGATTTAAAAGCTTTTCTTTATATTGCATTTATATTATTGCTTTATATTGAAATGAGTTGAGTTGAGACCAGGTATGTTACTTTAGTTCCATTCAAGCTTATGTTTTGTTTTAGTATTCCCCTCACATGCTCGTACATTCAATGAACTAATGTCAGTTGGCCTGCATCTTTTATGATGCAGATAGAGGTAGCCTGGATCAGCATTCAGTGCATCATTGATCCAATTGAGCTTTAGAGTAGTTGGTGAACTTCTTTGATTCTGGAGGATCCTTTTTTTATTATTTTCATTATTTTAGTTCATTAGAATGTTGTGGGTCTTGTCCCAGCGTCCATCTCAGTTAATAGAGGCTTCATAGACAGATAGATATTTGTTATTTGATGAGTCTTTTCATTTTCAGTTGTTCATGTTAAGACTTGAGTTTACATTTTGGCCAACTGAGACTTGAGTTGTTTGTTTGGTTCTCGAGTGTCAGTCCCGCCTAGGGTGTAGGCTCGGGGCATGACAAACTTGGTATCAGATCCAGGTTCAAGAGTCCTAGGGAATCTATGAAGTTGTGTCTGTAGATTCCTAGTTATAGGTGTAAAGCGCACCACATCTATAATTAGGAGGCTGCGACATTTAGGAACTATCTCACTTCTTTCATACTCATTTCATGCGATAGAGTTTATCTCTAAAAAGTTTCTTCTAATTTGTGTTTGCGCGTGTCTTTTAGATCATGCCTCCATGAAGAGCTGGCAGAGGTCGTCCCGCTAGAAGGAATGTTGAGCCACAGGAACAAGGGGTACCTAATGCACCTGAAGTGCAACCCTAAGGAGAGGTCTCCAATGCTGAGTTCTGGGAAGCTATTCGGATGTTGAGACAAGATATGACCAATCAAGTTGGACAGAGAGAATCGACAGGAAGTGGTTGATACTTCTAGGATCCATGAGTTCTTAAGGATGAATCCTCCAAGCTTCACTGGTTCAAGTGTCACTGAGGATCCAAAAAACTTTGTTGAAGAACTTCATAAGGTTTTTGAGGTTATGCATGTTGTCGATGCTAAGAGGGTGGAACTAGTTGCATACCAAATGAAGGGTGTCGCTAGAATCTAGTTTGATCAGTGGAATAAGAATAGAGCTAAGGGTGCACCACTTGTGAGTTGGGCTTTGTTTGAGGAACCTTTCTTGGGGCATTTCTTTCCCCGTGAACTGAGAGAAGAAAAGGTACAAGAATTCCTTACTCTTAAGCAAGAATCTATGAGTGTTCTAAGTACAGTTTGAAGTTCACACAACTTTTCTGCTATGCTCCGAAAATGGTTGCTGACATGAGAAGCAGGATGATTTTATCCGTTGTTGGATTGTCTCGTGTGTAAAGTAAGGAAGGCAAGACAGCTATGATGATAAGAGATATGGACATAGCAAAGCTGATGATCCATATGCAATAGGTTGAGGAAAAGAAGTTAAAAGACAGAGAAGAGTTTAAAAACAAGAGAGCTAAGACATCATGGAATGAGTTCGGGCAGCAAAAGAGTAATGACAACCGGTCATCTTTCCAACATAAACAAAAGGGACATGTTACATCATTTACTACTGTACCTGCACCACGGAACAAAGATGAGTTCCAAAATCAAAATTCATAAAATTTCAGAGCTAGACCTGTGCATTCTCAAGGTAGTCTGGCACAAGGGGGTAATAAGACTCTTGCATGTGCTAAGTGTGGTAAGAGCCACTCAGAGGTGTGTTGTGATGGCTCTACTGGTTACTTCGAGTATGGTCAGAATGGTCATTTTATGAAAGAATGTCCTAAGAACAGACGAGGTAATGGTAATGGGGGCAATAGAGCCTAGTTTTTTTCAGTTGCTCCACTAAACAGAGCTGCATCTAGAGGAGCTACTACTTCAGGGGCAGGCGGAGGAGCAAACCATTTGTATGTTATCACTAGTCGCCAAGAGCAAGAGGATTCTCCAGATGTTGTCACTGGTATGATTCAAGTCTTTAATTTTGATGTTTATGTTTTGCTAGATCCAGGAGCGAGTCTATCTTTTGTGACTCCTTATGTTGCGATGAATTTTGATGTTCTTCCTGAGAAATTTCTTTAGCCCTTCAGTGTTTCAACACCTGTTAGTGAGTCTATTCTAGCTGAGAGAGTCTATCATGATTGTACAATTTCCATTAATCACAAAAGCATCGTGGCTAACTTAGTTGAGTTAGATATGGTAGATTTTGATGTCGTTCTTGGTATGGACTGACTTTATGCTTATTATGCCTCAGTTGATTGTAAAATCGAGTTGTTAAGTTCTAGTTTCCTAATGAGCCATTTATAGAGTGGAAGAGTAGTTCAGCAGTGCCTAAGGGTTGTTTTATTTCATACTTTAAGGTGAGAAAGTTAGTTTCCAAGGGGTGTGTCTATTACTTAGTCTGAGTTAATGACTCTAGTATTGAGATACCTTCTATTCAGTCAGTTCCAGTAGTGAAAGAGTTTCCAGAAGTCTTTTTAGATGATCTTCTCGGAGTCCCTCTTAAGAGAGAAATAGACTTCGGTATAGATATTATTTCCAATACTCATCCTATATCTATTCCGCCATATTTGATGGCACCAACAGAGTTAAAAGAGTTAAAAGAGCAGTTGAAAGATCTTCTTGAGAAGGGTTTTATTCGACCAATTGTCTCACCTTGGGGGGCTCCGATCTTATTTGTGCGGGAGAAGGATGCTTTTCTTAGAATGTGTATAGATTACCGTCAGTTGAACAAGGTTACTATCAAGAATAAGTATCATCTTCCGAGAATTGATGATCTCTTTGATCAACTTCAGGGTTCCACTTGTTTTTCTAAGATAGAGCTCAGATCAGACTACCATCAGTTGAAAGTAAGGGAATGTGATATCCCAAAGACAGCTTTCAGTACCCGTTATGGTCATTATGAGTTTCTAGCCATGTCGTTCGGTTTAAGTAATGCACCTGCAACGTTCATGGACCTCATGAATAGAGTATTCAAGCCTTATTTAGATATGTTTGTTCTCGTATTGATTGATAACATTCTAACCTATTCAAGGAATGAGAAAGACCATGCTAGTCATCTCAGAGTAGTTCTCCAAACTCTAAAAGATAGAGAGTTGTATGCTAAATTATCTAAGTGTGAGTTTTAGCTTGAGTCTATGGCATTATTAGGCCACATTGTTTTCGGTGATGGAATTAGAGTTGATACTCAGAAAATAGAGGTAGTGCAGAATTGGCCGAGACCCGCATCTCCAACTAATATTAGGAGTTTCTTAGGATTGGTTGGGTATTATAGAAGGTTGTCGAGGGGTTCTCATCCATTTCATCCCCTTTGACCAAGTTGATTCAGAAAATAGTGAAGTTTCAATTGTCTGAAGCTTGTGAAAAAGCTTTCAGGAATTGAAAAAGTGGTTGACTACTGCCCCAATATTGACCTTACCAGAAGGTACACAAGGCTTTGTAATATATTGTGATGCGTCCAGAGTTGGATTGGGTTGCGTGTTAATCCAGAATGGCAAAGTTATAGCTTATGCCTCTATATAGCTGAAAGTTCATGAGAAGAATTACCCAACCCATGATCTAGAGTTGGCTGTCGTAGTATTTGCTTTGAAAATATGGCATCATTATCTTTATGGTGTTCATGTGAATGTGGTCACCGATCATAAGAGCCTTCAGTATGTGTTTAGTCAGAAAGAGCTTAATCTCAGACAGAGAAGGTGGTTAGAGTTGCTAAAAGATTATGACATGAGCATTCTCTATCACCCAGGTAAGACTAATGTTGTTGATGATTCCTTGAGCAAATTGTCTATGGGTAGTACCACTCATTTTGAGGAAGACAAGAAAGATTTAGCAAAAGATATGCATAGACTTGCACAATTAGGTGTTCGACTAATGGATTCCACTGAAGTGGGAGTAGTGGTGATGAATGGGGCAGAATCATAATTAGTGTCTAAAGTGAAAGAGAAACAAGTCCAAGATCCTATTTTTCTTGAATTAAAGGCAAATGTTCATAATTAAAAAGTAATGGCTTTTGAACAAGGGGGAGATGGTGTATTGAGGTATCAAGGTAGATTATGTGTACCAAGGGTGGATGAACTCCAAGAGAAGACCATGAAGGAAGCTCATAGCTCCATATATTCTATCCATCCGGGTTCCACAAAGATGTATCGTGACTTGAGGGAAGTATATTGGTGGAATAGTATGAAGAAAGATATTACAGAGTTTGTTTCTAAGTGCCCAACTGCCAACAAGTCAAGGTAGAGCACCATAGGCCAGGTGGTATGGCTTAGAATATAGAACTTCTGGAATAGAAGTGGGAGATGATCAATATGGACTTTATTACTGGTTTGCCGCAGTCTCGTAGACTCCATGATTCCATTTGGGTTTTATTGATCGAATGACCAAATCAACCCATATTTTGCCAGTAAAGACTACCCATTCAACAGAGGATTATGCCAAGCTATATATTCAAGAGGTAGTAAGACTTCATGGAGTTCCAGTTTCAATTATATCAGATAGAGGCGCATAATTTACTACACAATTCTGGAAGCCTTCTAATAAAGGTTTGGGTTCAAAGGTGAACTTGAGTAGTGTTTTGCATCCTCAGACAGATGGTCAAGTAGAACGCACTATTCAGACTTTATAAGATATGTTGAGGGCTTGTGTGATTGATTTCAAAGGTAATTGGGATGATCACCTACATCTCATTGAGTTTGCTTATAACAACAGTTATCATTCTAACATCCAGATAACTCCTTATGAAACTCTTTATGGGAGAAGATGCAAATCTCCAATTGGATGGTTTGAAGTTGGTGAAGCTGGGTTGATAGGACCAGACTTAGTTCATCAAGCTATGAAGAAAGTGAGGTTTATTCAAGAAAGGTTGGCAGAGTCGACAGAAATCCTACACTAATGTTAGGAGAAGGGACTTAGAGTTTGAAGTAGATGATTAAGTATACTTGATGTTTCACCCATGAAGGGCGTTATGAGATTTGGTAATAAGGGGAAACTTAGTCCACGGTACATTGCTCCGTACAGAATATCCAAGATGAATGGTAATGTAGCTTATGAGTTAGAGCTACCCTAAGAGTTAGTAGCGGTTCATCCAGTGTTTCACATCTCTATGTTGAAAAAGTGTATCGACGATCCTTCATTGATCATACCAACTGAAGGTATTGGTATTAAGGATAGCTTGTCTTATGGGAGATTCTTGTACAGATTTTAGACCGCCAGGTTTGCAAGTTGAGAACCAAGGAAGTGGCATCGGTTAAAGTTCTATTGAGAAAACTACTTGGGAAGCTGAGGAGGATATGAAGAAGATATATCCATATCTCTTTGAGCCCAGAGAAATTTCCAGATCAAGGTACTAATTTTTTTCTTAGTACTCTTTAATTGATAAACTGAATGTGTTAGATTTGCTTGTTAGGTGTTTGAGCTGAAGGTTAGATGTTACACCCTTAGTCTACTAATAGTAATCTCATTCAAGGACAAATGTTCCCAATGGGGAGATATTGTAACACCCCTCTATTTAAAAGAACTAGAATTAGAAAGAAAGCAACTTTTGGAAAGATCAAATTTGGAAAGTTTGGCAAGTTTTGCTAAGTATTAGTTTTAGGTCAACTTCAAACAACTATAACTCTCATTACAGAGTGATTTAGGAGTTCCATAAGATATAAAATGAAAGGTATTTGAATTATTTTTCCAACGCCATCGAGTTTGCTTATATTCGAGCTCGTATGAGGGAGATATGCCCGTTTGAGGTCAGGTTGTCTAGCTAAGGAAAGTTACCCAGATTTAAGAGGGGTATTTTGGTCTTTTCCATAACCAATTAAGTTAATTCGTTTTTGGTAAATTAATTGGGGTGTAAACTTATTTAGTTCAGTTTACGCTTTACAAAATTATGCTAGGGATTTGAGAGAAGAGAAAAGATGAGAAAGGCCAATGTTCATCATCGTTCTTGAGGTTTCGCTTGCGGATTTCGCCAAGGGTTAATCCCTAAGAGGTATGTGAGATCACATAGAGTTGGGTTCATTCACACATGCACCAAACATGATTTATTTCAGCGTATTTACGTTCTTGAAAATAGAGTATTTGAGTTCTTGATGGATTTTGTTGAAGTTTCTATTGGGCTCTTGATTATTGATGTTGTTGAGGAGTACTTGAGTTAGTTTCATGAGATTTGAGGTTGCTTTTGAGTAGATTCTTGTATACTTTGGTTGGGTATTCGAATCTAAGTGTTTGGGGAAGGAACCAATCGAATCTAGATGAATTAGGGTAAAAAAATGAACAAGAAAATTCGTCAAAAATTTGGGGAAAAGGGGTGGGGCACCGCGACACTCAAAGCGCCCCACATCAGTGTCTGAAGTTTGGGCTTTAGGGTGGTGCGCCACTCAGAGCGCCCCAACCCAGGTTCTGTAGTTAAGGCTCTGGCACTCGGCACCACTCAGTACGCCAGGGTCGTCAGGTCCTCTACCCTTTCCCACTTCTTTCCGTTTGAGTTCCCTTGAATCGTACCTATGTTTTCTAGTTGATTTATACTCTCTAAGGTACATCTAAACATCGTGATATCATCCATAAACATGAATCATAACCTTGAATCCATAAATTCAAATTCAAGAAAAGTTAAGGGCCAAGTCTAGAGTGTTCTTAGAGTCTTTTCAAAAGTCTTTTGCAAATGCTTTAAACTTGTTTTAAGACTTGAGTTCTGAGTTGAGTAAAGACTAAAAAATGAATTTCATTTTCTTCAAGAGAGTATATGGGAAATATGTATTCCCAAAGAGTAAATGTTTTCACATTTAAACAAGAAAGGAAACACCAATTTCCAAAAAAGTCTTTGAGCTAGTTTTTAGCCAAGAGTAAATGTTTTTCACATTTAAGCAAGAGAGGAAATACTAATTTCCTAGAGAGCCTTTGGGCTAGTTTTTGAGCAATTATCTCAAATCATATATAGAGTTATGTTTTTAAATATATGAGCTAGTTACATTTTTTGGGAGTAGTATTGAGCACCGATTTGGGGGCAAGTTGAGTTCAGATAATTCATGGTCTCCATAAATCATGTAGCCAACATGGGTAGAAAAGGGTCATACTTTTTAGATGATTCCTTAGTGCTTTTCAGCATAGACTAGTGGATCCACTTAGTAGTTAAGTTCTATACCCCTGATAAGGTATAGGACGGCCTTAGCAGCGTGAGGCAAAATGTTGTATCATCACATAGCTCATAGTGATGGTTGTCGGTTAGAGAAACTCCCACAGTGATATTTTGTATTCTCATATACACAAAGTTTACTTGTATTTTCATATACAAACAAAGTTTATATTGTATCCTTGCATACAAACTGAGTTATTATTGTATTTTTAATACATAGATTTGTTACCCATAATTTAAAAGTTTTCTTTATATTGCATTTATATTATTGCTTTATATTGAAATAAGTTGAGAGCAGGTATGTTCCTTCAGTTCCTTTCAAGCTTATGTCTTGTTTTAGTATTCCCCTCGCATGCTCGTACATTCAATGTACTGATGCCGGTTGGCATGTATCTTTTATAATGCAGATACAGGTAACCAAGATCATCATCCAGTGTATCTTGATCCAGTTGAGCTTTAGAGTAGTTCGTGAGCCTACTTGCTTTCGAAGGATCCCTTTTTTTTATTGTTTTTAGTATTTTAGTTCATTAGGATGGCGTGGGTCTTGTCCCAATGTCCATCTCAGTTATTAGAGGCTTCATAGACAGTTAGATATTTGTTAGTTCATGAGTCTTTTCATTTTCAGTTGTTCATGTTGAGACTTGAGTTGCCATTTTGGCCAGCTGAATGTTTATCTTTAAAACATTCTAAGTTATTCATTAAGATAATTTAGTTATGATTATATTTCAATACTTTCTTTAATCATGAGTAAGTCTTCTGCTAAGAGTTAAGCCAATACAAGGGTTTGCTTGGGGCCAGCAATTATTCTCGAGTTTTAATCCCGCCCAGGGTGTAGGCTCGGGGTGTGACACCAAATCTCAGACTCATCAAGAGGCATCAGGACTTGGGTATTATAGGCCTATTAAAGTTGAGAAGGTGAAGCATGTTATTTGTTGGATGGAGAGGGGAAAAGCGAGATGACCAGATGAGATCCTAGTGGAGTTTTGGCAAAGCACGGATAGAGAAGGTTTGGAGTGGTTGACTAGCTTGTTTAATATCATTTTTAAGACGACTAAGATGCTTGAAAATAAAGGTGCAGTATAATGGTTTTGTTGTACAAGAACAATGGCGATATATAAAATTGCAATAACTATAGGGGTATGAAGTTGTAATCCACACTATGAAAGTTTGAGAGAAAGTGGTGGAAATGAGAATGAAAAGGGGTGTGTTTCTTTCCAAGAATTAATTTGGATTCATGTCAGGGAAATCGACCACAGAAGCCATCCAGTTTGTGAGAAGACTGGTGGAAAAATATCGAGAAAGGAAAAGGGATTGACATATGGTGTCTATTGACCTTTAGAAGGATTACGATGAAGTCCCCAAGAATTCTTGTTGTGATGCTCGAAGTCAAGAGGTATATTAGTAGCCTACACTTGGACAATTAATTAAGGACATGTACGAAGGAGATAAAATGCGGGTAAGAATGATAGGAGGAGACTAGGAGTACTTCCTTATGGAGATGGGACAACACAAGGGATCAAATCTTACTCCATTTCTATTTGACTTAGTGATGGATGTTTTGACACAAGACTATCAGGATGAGGTGTTGTGGTGTATGTTATTAGCGATTTCATAGTAATGATTTATGAGATGCACAATGTTGTTAGTGATAAGTTTAAGGTATGACAACAACCTTTGGAGGTTGAAGGATTGAGGTTGAACCGAAACAACACAGAATATGTGGAGTGCGAATTTAATGATGCGATGCACATAGTAGGTGTGGAAGTGAGGCTTGATATAAAAAATATCCCCAGGAGAGATAAATTCTAGTATCATAGGTCAATAATTTAGGTGAGTGGAGACATCGACGATGATATCACACACCACATTGGTATGGCGTGGATGAAGCAGAGGCTTGCCTCTAGATTCTTGTGTGATAAGAAGGTACCACTAAAACTCAAAGGTAAGTTAGATAGAGTGGTAGTTCGACCAACATTGTTGTATGAAACATGTCCAAAAGATGTACGTTAAAGAAATGAGGATGTTGGGGTGGATTTGTGATTATACTAGCTAGGAGAAATAAAATTAAAAATGAGGATATATATGATAAGGTGGGAGTGGCCTCCGTGGTGGATAAGATGAGGGAAAAGAGATTGATATAGTTTGGACATGTGAAGATGAGATGCATAACGCACCAGTGATGAAGTGCCAGAGGTTGGCTATTGGGGGTATAAGTAGAGGTAGAGATAGGCCGAAGAAGTATTGAGAGATGTGATCGACAGGATATGACGTTGCTTCATGTTACCGAGGATATGACCCTAAATAAAAGGGTGTGGAGTGCACATATTAGGGCAGAAGGTTTGAAGGTACTATAGTGTTATTTTTCTTAGGGTAGCTGGGTTTGCAATGGTACTAGATATACTATTGTAGTCCTTGTTTTTAAATTTTTATCATTGTTGATTCTTTGTTTTTGGAGTTTCGATTATCACATGTTTTTATTGTTATTTGGGTTCCTCTTTGTAAGACTTCTGCATTGTTGCCTTGTTATTTGTTATATTTTTTCCATTGTTGATTATTTGTTTATGGAGTTTCGACTATCACATCATTTTATTGTTGTATGAGCTCCTCTTTGGTAGACTTTTGCATTGTTTTACTGTTATTTGTTATATTTTTTTCATTGTCTCCTTTTTCTTTATACTGGTATTTGTTGTTCTTGAGTCGAGGGTCTTTCGAAAAAAGTCTATCAACCTCCACGAGGTAATGGTAAGGTCTGCATACACCCTACTCTCCCCAAACCTCACTTGTGCAATTTCATTGGGTATGTTATTATTTCATATGGGAAAGAAGTAATTCATAAAGAAGATAATTGTAAATTGTAATTTTGTTTTCCCTTACGTATGTTTAGTATCTTCAATTTTCTGATCCAATCATAAAAAGGAGAAAAATAGATATAATTAATATTGAAAGAAGATTTCATCTTAAAGAAAAAACATTGTAGGGTAAAAAAAAAAAGGAGTAATAATTTCACTTACCATGTGAAATTTGAAAAAAAAAATTATTGAAATGAAATGGAAGAAGGTAGAGTGTCCCCCAAAATTGTACTAGCAACTTTCTTTAGGTGGTAGCTTTAAAGTGGGTCAATAATACAGCTATATTACTTGTCTTTTTCTTTAGAAAAATACACTAAAATCCCCCTAAATTATATCATGTTTGCTAGTTTCATATTTAAACTACTTACCTTTTAGACATTTGCTTAGTATGCGTTTAAATATGCGATTTTACTTCATGATTTCTAATCATCAGAGGAAATCAACGCTTATTTAGACATGTGATTTTATTTCATAATTTTAAATTATGAGATGAAATTTTAAATTCTCCAAAGAGTTTGATTTGAAAATTTTATATCATGATTTCATATTTTATAAAATATTAAAATTGAACTACAAATTTATATTTTATTTTAAAAATACCATTTTTAACCTACCAAGTACCGATCATTTATTTCATATATGTAAACAAATTTTATACTCCTAGTTAATATTATTACTCTTACCAACTTTTAAACCATTTATATGGTATATATTACTTTCACCAACCAAATTTATAATTACTAATATTATTACTCTTCCCAACCTTAAAACCATTTATATCGTATATAACCACTAGGCATGAACCAGACAATTCATTGGCTTGAGCACTTGAACAAATAATATTCGTCTTTGCTGATCTAGTTATGGAATCAGTAATATGCTAAGGCAGCAGTGATCCTATTTTTTATCATCTTTGGTTCTGAGATTTTTGTTATATCGTATTGTCTAATATTACCCTTCACTTGTTCTTCAAGCTATAAACATAGTTGAACAAGTGTTTGAGGCATCTCAAATTTTCCACGATAACAGATATATTAATCCAACATATCGTTGGAGCTTTCAATGTCTCGTGAGCAATTAATGTTGGGTTCGAAAGTGATTAGGATGTCATGTGAAGCTTACAATTGCAAATCAAGATAGCGATAAATTAGATGACAAAAAACCTATACTAAAAACATCGTATTATTATATGAAAATTAATATAAAGAAAATACTAAAACTGTTGAGAGAATACCCATAAACAAAACTCTTTAAACGACTACATTGTGGATTCTAATGTGTTATGCTCTAAGAATATGGATCTTCTTCCAATTTTTTCTTCTAAGGAAAGAATAAACCAACTATGAAAGAGAATTTTATTTTCATTTCAGAAAAAGTAAAATCAATTATGGTAATGCTTTAATTTTTTTTCAAGGGAAAATAAAAACTCAAATATGATAAGAAAATCAGGACAAAATCCTAACAACTAAAAGCACGGGTGTTATCCATGAAACAGGGGTAAGTGGTGATCATGTCCATATCTGTGTTGTTCTTGTCAATAGAGTGCATGCATGGTACTTCAACATCCATTCTGGGTAAGGTGTTATCTCCATTTTGCTTTTTCTCTATTGATTTTTTTTCTATGAACTTGCCTTCACCTATTATTGGTATGTGTGCTTATAATATTTGCAAAAGTGAAATTATAATGTTGCCACCTTATGAATATAAACATACATAATTATATGTTCTCAACAAACTCTCTTCATTGTGTGGGGCCTGATTCTTTTTCATGAGCAAACATGTGAAAATTATTTTTGATATGAGTGTTGATGAGATTCAATCCTAGGATCTCTGTCTACTCTGATACCATATTAATATGTGCGAACATCTTTTCAAAAATCTTAAGTTATTAAAGAGAACACACTTTTATTAATTAATTACATTCTCAACACTCGTTACAACTTACCATTATTTAATTAATTTAATGAAGTAAAAACAAATATTAATTAATCATAATTTAAGTAAAACAACTTTATATTCAAACAATGGATGCATGCCCATTTAATAGCTTCCTAGGGCCTAGAGTCTGACAGGTCCTGGAGTTTGAATTTGCCTTTGAAATTGAACCAAATTCATATAAATATCCATTCAATATTATAATTAGAGCTTTTTATAAGAGTCCTTCTCTATAATAGTATTTAACAATAAGAATCATTTTTTTAGGAATCAATCATTCATGTTATGTTATATTATATGTTCATTGTAGCAAAATTTACTATATCAATAAAATAAAAAAATCAAAACAAACAATGTTATTATTGAAATATTTGATTATTGTACCAAATATAAGATAAATATCCAATCAGCTTGCATCTTGATGTGATCTTTTCCAATTCAACTGATGCATCTTTGTCAGTTTCAAGTTGCCATCTTCTTTTGTGACCACAAAATCTTAGGCCCGGATTCTATGTTTATTTCGTCAAGACTCACAATCATTGTGTGGCACGCTTCTTTTTCCTCTTTCAACCTACACAAACTTTGATTTTGCCTAGGTGGTTGTAAGTTATGAGTATAAAAGAGAAATCACGTGGTGCAGTGGATGTGGCTACTCCTTCCTTAATTAAGGGTTGAGGGTTCAAGTTTTGACCTTTGGGTTCGATTCATTTTCTGTAATAGTATTTCACTCAAAACCACAACATTAAGAACATGTTATCAAACAACAATATAAAACAATCTTACTAATGTCGTCCATCATGACGGTAGGACTCAAACCCAATACGTCTGATTAAAGAAGAAACAATCGCATCCACTACACCACATATTTTGATAAAGTATCACGAGTGTATCTTAATTATGAATTGTTGAACTAATGTCAACAAGTTTGTTTCCTGTTCCTATATGCATATGCCCATGCTACTACTCTTTCAACAAGATGTCAAATTTAGTAACATTCCAATGCTGGAAATATCTTTTCTATGAGTTCTATTTTCTACACAACTAATGCATAGTTCTACGATTGTAATAAAACAAAAGACTGTTTGATGACTTTGTTGATGCAAAAAAACAATTATGACTTTTTTTAATGATAAAATCACCGTGTGTGAAATCAGTCAAATAAGCAATCACCACGTCATCAAAAGATCATATCCACATTAAATAGAATGGCTGAAGCCCAAATACACACTATAACGCTGGAATTTTCTAATTTAATGTTCCTAACTATAGTTGCATGATGTGCTAAACCCTGCAACTATAGTCTATAGAGGGGACCTAGAATGGTTACGTTGTAGGTATGGGATATGATACTTTTATGGCTTGACGGTATTTATTTGATCATTTTATTTTATGTGAAGCCAAGTGTTTGTATTTTGATGTTTTGATAAATTAATGAATTATGGAGTAATGGGATATTTGGTAGAAGGACTTGATCCTTCGAGCGGTAGTCATCCAGGATAAGTCAATGAAGTGCAGCTGTAAAGCCGGCAAACCTATTGTGGTAGGTGGGCACGACAACAAAAGCGTAGAGCTCTCATCCAATATAATGACGTGTTACTAAGTTATTTTTGTCTCTCATGCATATACATGGAAGATATTGACAAGAAGCAATCTAGTTTTTCTAATCAAAAATATCGAAAGCAAAAGTCGTTCTCTCTCAAAGGCAATTACACTCATAATTACAACAACGAACCTGATTGAGTGACCTACTAAAGTCTTAATTAAGTTGTTATTTGAGTCTAGTGTCTTGTGTTCATGTATTGTAAGATCTATTTCTATGTTATAAAGGAACATAGATCATTTCAGTTGTAATCTTTGTAAAGTCAAGTTCATGGCTTAGAGTTAGTTGTGTTGTGTTTGGTTGAAATCTATGTTAACTAAAGGTAGTTGATATAGTGAATAATAGGGTTATTGTTTCTTGTAATAGAGTTGTTACAAGGTGTAAGGTTAAGAGTTTAGTCATTTGTGATTACTAGAGTCTGTATTCACAAATTGCTTGAAGTTAGTGTAGTTGTTGAGAAATCCTGTGCAGTAGGTTGTGGTCTTATAATTCTCTTGAGCAAGGAGAATTCCACGTAAGTTCCAGTGTTCCTTTACTTTAAGTATTTACTATTCTTCCAGTTATTAGTATAGTCAAGAGACCAGGTCTCTTAACTTGTGGTAAACTCATATAAGCTAACACCAAGTTTTGTTGATTTTTACCATCGAGATGGACGAATTTTGTTCAACTTCCATTTTATTCTAAATATCATGTAGGATGGTAAAATAATCTCATGAAAATATGACATGCTCAATTCATTCATTTATTAGCTTAGTTCATTTTAACCAAATCTAAATTTAGTTTAACTCGCCTATATATTTGACGTTAACCCTGCAAAATATATAAAAATAAATAGTTGAGGTTATGTTCTAATTACAAAATTTCACTACCTTAGCTTATTGGGTATTATAATAATCATGAAATTAAGTCGTTCTAATTACCCAATAGAGAAGTCAAGTTGCAATATGTATACGAAACTGCAATGGGGAGTGCGGAGCTGAGAAGAATATGTTAAATGTCAAAAGTGACTTTATGATGTCTTACCTAAAAAGGTATGTATGGCCTATGGGGGAGACAAAAAGCTATGGCTCTCACTCAAGAAAAGACCTATATCTATCATTTTCTTCAACTCCACCAAACAATTCTACTTGGCAATTGGATCGTTTCTATATCTAGACGGTGTAAATATAAAATTATACAATCACCTTACTATCAAGACACCCATAAAGTTTGATATTTTCTTTATTTTAATTTGTTATTCTTACTTGTTCTTTTTATAGTCCGTTTAGTCGGGCTATTAAAATAATTTTACATAATAATTGAATAAACATGTGCTATATATTTACTATACACAACTATAATTTAAAAAATATATATATTATGTAGCTATATATTTAGGATTTTATAGCATTTTTTTCCTCTCTCAAACTCTCCCTCGTCTCTCTTCATTTTTCACTCCTCTCCTTCTCTGTCGTGCCTCTTTCTGCTTATCCCATCTCGTGCTTATTAGATAAATATATATTAGCTGATACACTTGATACAAAGTGAATACATAAGGAATTGATACACTTGACATTCATTGATAATACATTTGTATTTATTGATACAAATTGTATACGATAATACACTTGATACAATTGTATTCATTGATATAAATTAATTGTTTTCATGATAAAACCTGATAAAACGAATACATCATGTATTTATCCTCTCGATCTCCCGCCCCTCTCTCCCAAATCTCGCGTGTGTTTCTCCTCCCTCTCTCAATCTTGTTCTTCTATCTCCTCCTTCTAACATGTAGCTATGATTCGTAGTTAAACAAACTATAGTTATAGATCTCTAATTAAACCCAAACTATAGTCATTTTTTGAAAGTTACTCCTTTAAAAAACGTTTTCTAAAATATTTTTGGTGAAAGTAATTATTTGACCAATAAATTTTAAAAGCATTGAGCATCGATTAATGTTAGACCAAGCTTCTTCAAAGTGTTTCTAAGTGTATTTTTCTCGCAGTACTCTTGGGAAAATCTATTTTTTTAGCTTTTGAAAAAAAAAACTTTCCCTGATCCCAAAAACACTTATTTTCTACCAAAAACTTCATCAAATACCTTTCTTTTCTAAAATAAATATTTTTTACCTTCCAAAAGCTTGGTCAAATATACTATAGTCCATACAAAAAAATGCTTCTTTTTTATTTTTGGCAACTAATTTTAAATTTTAATTTTTCCACATGAATTGCTTAAGATCACATTATTATTAAAAGGAGATTTTGGTAAAATTCTATATATCATTAGTTTAAGGTAAAAAAATTCAATATTTTTTACTTTCTTAAACTTTGTGTCAAATCAAATAGAAAAATTAAATGAACTATGTAAACCTAAACTCTATGTTATAGTATTATATATTAGGAATGTCACGACCCAGAGCATCGTGATTGACATCCACACAAACCCTCCAGTGGGAGAACCATTACTACAACCCAAACTAACAAATTTTATGAAAACTAAGGCATTTAAAGATACAGAAGCAGGTTTAAATGACAATAAAAATGGAGTCCCCATAAACTTAAAGGTTTTTAACAAACAACTAACCAAACTAATGCACAAATTCAACCCCTAGAACCTGAAAGTCATTGTACCAAAACTCTACTAACGACAAGCCTAAGAACAAGGGGTACAACCCCGAAGCTAAACAAAACACCTTAAACAAATAGTCTGAGTCCGAAAAGAATGGACTTAAATAAGAGAGATCCATGGCAGCTTGAAAGAACTGGCTTACCCTTGAATCCGGTCACGCTCAATAGTCACTTAGCTAAGGTCTATCAATAGCCGCCTAAAGATGCCCTGTACTCAACAAAGAACAAGCAAGTGCAGTATCAGTACATAACCACAGTGTACTGGTAGGATCACGCGGCTATCCCAATAAGTGAAACACATGCAAGTAACCACAAACATTATAAAACATGCGTATACCGAACATATACAATATTAGTCATCTTTTCAGGATCAATGTAGCATCACACATTCTCAATAACACACATGGTTATCAATTTAGAGCAACATACAGTCTTCCAATATCAATCATCATTAGATATGAACGTAATCATCACAAGTAGATACACAACACAATTCAATGGTTCTCTCATGGAACCCACACCCAAATTGTTAGCATACCGAAACATGGTACCCAATCCAATGTTTATGCCGAAACGTGGCAACCGATCTCATATTTATGTCGGAACATGGCAACCGATCCCATGTTTATGCCGAAACGTGGCAACAGATCCAATGTTTATTTCGAAACGTGGCAACCGATCCAATCAACAAACCACAATCACAATCACAATACATATTCTCACAATCATACAACAAGAGGTGATTCATGGCATACAATTATTCAATTATCCTCATTTACGATTAGGGTGATCAATAATGCAACATTCGCATACATACATGCATTATAATGAGTAATTACAAACATATATCAGACCAACATGAAATCACAACCATCACATATCTTGAATCCCCTAAGGCACTTGAATCTTCCCTTTTCAGATTTTTCCCGCTTGTTTGTGGTCTATAAACATGCAATTAATGCAAGAATCAATAAACGAGGCCTAATTACCCAGATTATAATCAACATTATCAACCCTAGGCCAACCAAAGATCTCAATATCCAAATTAGGGCTTCTTCCACCATTAACTTCAGATCGATCAAAACTTTTAACCAATGATAATTACCCAAGAAACTACATTCTACGGATCAAAATACAAATTCAGGGAGTAAAAACTTTACCTTTAGCCTCAAGAATGGTGAAAAAGGGTCAAGAACTTGTCTGGGGTCGTCTCCCAGCTCTCAAATTCAAAAAGTGCAGAATAAAACATTTTTAGGGTTTTATTTTCGACCTAAGTCGCGTCTATCCCGCTACGGTGGGACCCATCCTGCAGGAACGGCCCCACCCTGGCGGCAGAAATCCCCACCATAGCGGCTTGCACGGAACAGTGAGCAAAAATAATAAATCCAAGACCCCATTTCACAACACACCTTCAACCAACGACATTCAGAAACTACCCGTTCACGCCAAGATCAGTTTCGGAAGTTCTACTCACCCGAATTCAATTTCGTAAAGTCGTACGGTTTCCTTAACGACTTACCTATCTACTCACGTGATCGAATTCATAAGTAGATCACCCGATTGCTACCAGATTTCCCCAGACCTCACAGACTCCGATTTTGTCCAAATTTGGACTAGGTTGGAAAATCTCAAGTTACTACGAAAATTTTTCTGACCCCAATTCTTTCTCCATTGGATTTTCCTTAACGACGGAATCAGGTCGTTATAATAGACACCAATTTACCCATCACTCATTCCCGAGTGATCAACTAGGGAAGATTGGCTAAAGTAAGGGTAGAGTAGTATCTGAAACGTCGAATTACTGGAGATACTTGTCTCGCATGTCCTTAGCTTCTGGACATCGTGATCAAGAATATCAATTGGTTCTTCCTCACACCGAAGGTCTTGTTTAACAACATTGAGTCTCACTTTATGATATAATCATCATCCCCAGCCAACAAATTGAACACCTACACATCCTCCCATACAATTCCTCAATGAAGTCATCTCAATACTCGAGTGATAAATATTGTTATATGTAAACTTAACTACAACAAAAGTGATTCCCAACAACCACCAAAGTTGATCATACACATGTCTACAACATGTTATAAAGGACCTTGACACAATCATCCGGACGAATCCTTTAGCACTTAAGCATGATAAAATTCCAAGTCAATACTCGCTACAAATAGAAGTGAATCTGAATCAACCAACACACACTCATAATACCCAAACAATCATAGTTCTTAACAATATCTCCATCCCACAACATAAATTCCCATGAGCTTAAGTTATAACAAATTTGATCTGTAGAAATCAGATACTCATCGAGGGATATGTCCAAGCATACAACCCCTCCAACAACACTATTAAAATTGTAGATTACCTCTTAAGAACGGTAGAATTGGACCCAATGATCCCCATATTCAGCCACACATAATCGATACATGACCTCGATGACTAGAGGAGTATTAAGATTGTCGGACAACTACAAATACGCATGGTAGCTCTTCTATAAATTATCATAAGCAAGGTGGTCAATGTATAACCACTAAAATACTTTAACAACTCCAAGACAACACCAATTATGTCATTCGAAATAACCAAATCTTCCCACTCAACCAAGAGAACATTGCAGGCTTTGGTACCCATGATCCACCACTAAGGATCCACCCACAAAAGTGAAAACACACTAGATCATAGCTAGTGAATCATACTCACAACACCAACAATCATCATAAACACTCCGACCTTTTACCTTATTATAAACCAACATTTTTAAAAAATCAAACCTTTCTTAGGTACTTAACAATCAATAGTAGTAAACTTAGGACTCACCCAGGTGTAAGTCATTTCAAATGCTCAATACCGGATACAATTAATCATTTCTCACCTTGCGAATTCATACCTTGACAAAATACATCACCACGAATATAGACTCACAATAAAAAATCTGAATTGTAATTTTCGTCATATAACACAATCCCTTTCTCTATTAACATTAGCTTGTACCTTAAACGTTTTTATGAATTCATGGATCTCCGCTTATCATTGATT
This sequence comes from Solanum verrucosum, assembly GCF_900185275.1. NCBI lineage: Eukaryota > Viridiplantae > Streptophyta > Magnoliopsida > Solanales > Solanaceae > Solanum > Solanum verrucosum. The sequence goes on along the minus strand of NW_026019996.1, from coordinate 2,367,921 downwards.
GCATCTCCATTTATCTTACCATATATTTAGCTAAAATTTCAATCATACTCATTCAAACAAAACCAAGCACTTGTCATCACACTCAAGTTAATGTCCGCACACTCATTTCTCAAGTCTTTTTCGATAGTTTTTGACCAACCTGATGGATTCGTGACACTATTATCATAGCCACAACAAAATGGATGAAATCATGTGTCTCTAAACCCAATTATCTATCCCTCTAAAGATATATCTTTAGCCTTTGCAATCAAATAAAATATTCTTGCTCTAGCCTCTCTCTAAAGGATGTACTACATCCCATTATTCTTCTTCACTATAACTCTAGCTCTTTAAAATTCGGTTCGAATGGTGTCCCACCATCTCTTAAAACTTTCCATACAACCACGTTACTCACCAAATAATAGGAAACCACAACCTTAGATACTCCCAAGTCGTAATTATTGTACAAATTTCACTTAACCAACAATCTTATTATATATTTGCATCCCGTCACAATCTACCACGAACTCTTATTACTATTATGCTCTGTTATCCCTGCCTATAACTACGAAGTCAACCTTTTCATCAATACGACACCTCAAACTTAGGTATACTCATCAAATTCAAAGGAATAACTCAATTGCTATACGCGCTTTCTTACTAAAATCTTCAAATTCATTCACCCAAGTATATTCAATGGGACATTCTTTATCTATAAGCTTGTCATTCCGATATCAATCCACTCGTTTAAAACTTAAAATAAAATCATCAATCTTCATACTACCCTTCTTCTTCTTAACAAATAAGACAAGAGCACCCCACGGGGAAGCACTAGGACGGATGAACCCTTTATCAAGAAGCTCTTGCATTTGAGCCTTAAGCTCTCTTAATTCTGTTGGAGCCATACGATATGAAGGGATGGAAATGGAGCAAGTGTCAGTTTCCAAGTCAATGCAGAAATCTATATCTCTATATGGAGGCATACTAGGCAAATCCATAGGAAACACTTTCTTAAAACTCAGATGCCACAGGAATAGACTCAATAGAGGGAGACTCAACCTCAACACCTCGAACATGAACCAAACAAACCAAACAACCCTCCCCTACCAGTTTCATAGCCCAAATGGAGGATATGATCTTAGCTAGCTTAGGCTTGTACACCCCTTCTCACTCTAATCTTTCCTTACCGGGGATCTCTAGAGTTACCGACTTAGTATTATAATTAAGCCCGGTATAATAGGGAGACAACCAAGTCATGCATAAGATTATATCAAGTCAGTCAAATCCATCATAAGCAAATCAACCCATATCTGAAAATCCATAAACAAAATAGGACAACACGATATACATGGGTGACTATGACTGACTCTTCAACTGGGGTAGAAACATGGATGGGGGCATCAAGTATATCACAAATCATATCAAATTCAGAGGCAAATCGCACAGACATATAAGAATAACTAGAATCCAGATCAAACAACACATTAGCTATCCGATCACAAACAATAATAGTTCTTGTGATCACTGCATCAGATCCTCAACCTCGGTCTTGCCCGGAAAGGCATAAAACTATGCCCTGTCATCTTGACGGGCAACCTCCTTGCTTGGTTGCACTACTCCTCTACATGTATTATCATTTCCCTGGCCTCCACGGCCTCGCTAATTTCCTCCTCATATGCAACATTCTCCACAATTTTAATACACCTTATAACTTATATTCGATTGTTGAACATTGAATTAAATCGCGGGGGTTAGTTCGGGTACGATTTGGGGTCCATAACTATGACTAAGGGAAAACAGGGCTGAGATTATGTCTCACCCTGTCCCGCTTTGACGAGAGAAATCCCACACTGGCGGTCTCGCCGTGGAGAGAAAAATCTCGCCCTAGCGGCCCTGACGAAAATAGAATCCCTACCAACAATTTCTGGGGTCCTCTCCTTTCTATATTTCCCCTAGATTTCCCAGCTATAACTAGGCATTTTAGAAAATCCGTTTAGCTAGGACAATCATTGTCTACCCTCCCCGGTCAACTCAATGAAGTATGCACTTTAGAATCCTTTTACATTGTTTCAACACTACCACATACTTATCCCCAGGATATACCCAGACTTTCACACGCTTATCAGTTGGTCGTAACGCACGTTCAGATTTCTTGCTTACGAACCACATCGTAATTTATCTAGACCTTTGCAAGTAATCTCGTAATGACTTTCTTTTCGCATCAAGTTTCACGAGACTCGAGAAGTTTTAACTTGAAGATAAGTCCAAATTCTTTAATTAGTTTCTTTCATAGACGACTGTTACTGATCATCTAAGCCTTATACGGCCCCTAAGACCAGATACCAATTGGAACCTTCTGTAACATCTCGCAACTAGAAAGCAGTTTAAAATCTGGAAATAGTTATTTTGGAAAGTGTAAGGAAATCTGGAAAATTTCAAATAAGTTAAAGTTGAATTTTTGGTCAACTTCAGACAGCCATAACTACTATATCATGATGATTTAGGTGTAGTTCCAGATATGGTTGATAAGATCTTGGAATGGTCTTTCCAACGCCGCCAATTTTGCGCGATTCCGAGTTCGTATGAGCAAGTTATCCCCTTTGGAAGTTGGGTTGTTAGATTAAGGAAATGTCCAATACGGGATTTCAAAGGGTATTTTAGTTTTTTCACTACCCTATTATTTTAGTCCCATTTTAGGAGTTTAATAAGGGTCAAGATTGAACTTATTCAGTTTTAGAGAATCAGAATTTTCACGCTAAGGCTAAGGAGAAAGGAGAAGATAAAAAAAGTAAGAAGAAAAGGGCAAATTCATCAAAAACGTTGGTGTTTTCGCTAAGGATTTGTTTCGATCAAGTATGTGATGCTCTCATAGCGTTGGGATCATTCTCCCACGTGCCAAACATATTTATTTCAGTTTGGATTCATCCTAAAAGCATTTGAATATTGATGATCTTGATACCTATTCTTCAAATCATATATTGTTCTTGAATTTGACTGAGTTGGGAAGTTTTTGAATTCGTTATGTCACATCATAAGGTCATTTCGAGTTAGGTTCTTAGGTACATTTCCTAGGTATCTATATCTAAAAGTAATTTAAGAAAATGAACCGAGTTTGGGTGAATTGGGGTTGGAAAACGAATAAGAAATTTCGTCGGACGAAATTTGCAGGTAATCGCGTGTCGCGCTCTTGGTCCCAGATTTTGAAAATTTCTATTTTGCGTCACGGAGCTGACACGAGGTGTTCTGCCTCAAAAGTCATTTTCGAAACCAAAATTTAATTATGAATCCGCATCGCAGACCCACCTTCGTATTTTGATTTTCGATCTTTTCTCATGTTTAGCTATCTAAAATCATTCCTAAACAACATGAGATCTTTCCAGTCACAAATCTTAATCCTTGAATCCATAATTCAATTCAAGGATCGGTTAAGAGTCAAGTCAAGAGAAGTCAAGATTCAAGTTAAGATACGTTCTTAAAGTTTATAAAAGTTTTTCACATGTTTTAACTTTGTTTTAAAACTTAAGTTTTGAGTTCAGTAAAGAGTAAAATTGAAGTTCTTTTCTTCAAGGAAGTATATGGGGACTATGTATTCCCAAAGAGATTTAAAAATGTTTTTCACATATTAAATAAGAGCGAAAACTGAGATTTCCAAAGAGCCTTCGGGCTAGTTTTTAGAAAAGAGTAATAGCTTTCTAAATGAAATAAGCAGGGAAACTGAGATTTCCAAGATAGCCTTTGAGCTAAGTTTTTGAGCAATTATCTCAAATCAGCAGAAAGAAATATGTTTTTTAAAAAAACATAAGATCCAGTACATTTTTTGGGAGTAGTATTGATCACCGAATTGGGGGAGCATTCAAAGAACCCACAGCCCTCATAGAACCATGTAGCCACCATGGGTAGAAGAGGTTCATACTTTTTAAATGAATCATTTTCAAATTAGACTAGTGGATCCATTAGGCAGTTCAGGTTCTATACTTTTGGTCGGGTATAGGATACTCTGGCAGCGTGAGGTCGATCGTTGTATCATCAATATAGCTCGTATGTGATGGTTGTCGGTTAGAGAAACTCCCACAGACGTTATTATATTTTTATATACATCAGCTTATTGTATTTTTACGTACATCTCAGAGTTTTATGTATCTTTCCATACACACAGAGTTGACCACATGTTTTTAAACAGCTTTGCTTTATATTGCACTTGTCTTAAATTGCTTTATATTGAAATGAGTTTAGTTATATTGAGCTGAGAAGAGCCAAGGTAAGTGTTTCTTTAAGATTCTCTTTCAAGCCTAGGATTGTTTTAGCATTCCAACTCGCATACTCATACATTCAATGTATTGATGTCAGTTGGCCTGCATCGTCTTATGATGCAGACACATGTAACTAGGATCGGCATTTCAGCACACCGTTGATCCAAAGAGCAGTTCAGAGTCAGTCGGTGAGCCTCCTTACATTCCGAAGGATCTATTTTCATTGCTTTCTAGTTTAGTCCATTAGGATGTTGTAAGGTTTGTCCCAACATTCATCTCAGTTGTTTTAGAGGCTTCATAGACAGACAGTCAGTTAGTTATTTCAGTTGTCTTTACTTTTCATTTCTTATGTTAAAGACTTGAGTTTGCCTAAATGGCCAGTTGAATGTTCCTTTATGACATTCTAGTTCCTTCATAAATGTTTATGTGATGAGTTAAGTCTTCCGCTGAGTTAAGTAAGCCATGTCAAGGGTTCGCTTGGGGTCAGATGGCCTTCGAGTGCCAATCCTGCCCAGGGTGTAGGCTCGGGGTTTGACAAACTTGGTATCAGAGCCCATGGTTCAAGAGTCCTAAGGAGTCTATGAAGTCGTGTCTGTAGAGTCCTAGTTATCGGTGTGAAGCGCGCTACATCTATAATTAGGAGGCTGCAACATTTAGGAACTATCTCACTTCTTTCACACTTTTTTCGTGCATTAGAGTTTATCTCTAAACAGTTTCCCTCTAATTCGTTCTTGCACGTGTTTTCAGATAACCATGCCTCCACGAAGAGCCATCATAGGTCGTCCAGCTAGGAGGAATGTTGAAGAGCAAGAGTTACCTAATGCACCTGAAGTGCAACCGCAAGGAGATGTCTCTAATGCTGAGTTTAGAGAGGCTATAAGGATGCTTATACATGTTGTGACCAATCAGGTTGGGCAGCAGAGAGGAGTTCGGCAAGAAGAGGTCGACACTTCAAGGATTCGTGAGTTCTTGCAGATGAATCCCCCAAGTTTTACTGGTTCGAGCACTGCAGAGAACCCAGAGAATTTCAATGAAGAACTGAAAAAGGTGTTTGATGTGATGTATATTGTTGATACTGTGAGAGTTGAGCTAGCTGCATATTAGATGAAGAATGTTGCTAGGACCTGGTTTGATTAGTGGAAAGGGGGTAGAGTTGAGGATGCACCACCTGCGAGTTGGGCCTGTTTTGAATAGCCTTTCTTTGGGCGTTTCTTTTCCCGACAACTAAAAGATGCTAAGGTACGTGATTTTCTCACACTAAAGCAGGATTTTTTAAGTGTGCATGAGTATGGGTTGAAGTTCACCCAACTGTCTCGCTATGCTCTTGAAATGGTGGCGGATATGAAGAGTAGGATGAGTTTGTTTGTTGTTGGTTTGGGTCGCCTGTCAAGCAAGGAGGGTCAGGCAACAATGCTTATTGGGGACATGGACATCTCGAGGTTGATGGTCTATGTGCAGCAGGTAGAGAAAGAAAAGTTAATGGATAGAGAGGAGTTCAAGAACAAGAGAGCTAAGACAGGGAATGAGTCAGGGAAGCAGAAGAGTAATGCAGATCGATCATTTTTCCAACAGAAACAAAAGGGACCTGCTCCAACATCTGCTAGTGCACCTGCACCTAAGAACAAAAGTGAGTACTATGGCCAAAATTCCACAGATAAACCTACCTATTCACAGGGTAGTGTGGCGCAAGGGGGTAGTAAGCCTCCTGCCAGTGCCAAGTGTGGTAGGAACCATTCAGGTATTTGTCGTGAAGGCTCCACTGGTTGTTTCTAGTGTGGTCAGAATGGACAGTTCATGCGAGAGTGTCCAAAGAACAAAGGCAGGGTAATGGGGGCAATAGAGCCCAGTCTTCTTTAGTTGCTCCACCAGACAGGGTTGCACCTAGGGGAGCTACTTCTAGTATTGGCGGAGGAACAAACCGTCTTTATGCAATCACCAGTCGTCAAGAGCAAGAGAACTCTCCAGATATTGTTACTGGTATGATCAAAGTCTTTACTTTTGATGTTTATGCTTTACTAGACCCAGGAGCAAGTCTATCTTTTGTAACCCCTTATGTTGCAAATAAGTTTGATGTTCTTCCTGAGAAAATTTGTAAACCCTTTTGTGTTTCTACACCTGTTGGGGAGTCTATGCTAGCAGAGAGATTCTATCATGATTGTCCCATTTCTGTCAATCACAAGAATATCGTGGCTAATTTAATTGAGTTAGACATAGTAGATTTTGATGTCATTCTTGGTATGGACTGGCTTCATGCCTGTTATGCATCTATAGATTGTAGAACTCGAGGTGTCAAGTTTCAGATTCCTAATGAACCAGTCTTAGAGTGGAAAAACAGTTCAGCAATGCCTAGGGGTCGTTTCATTTCATACCTTAAGGCAAGAAAGTTAGTTTCTAAGGGGTGTGTCTATCACTTAGTCCGAGTTAGTGACTTAAGTGTTGAGATACCTCTTATTCAGTCAGTTCCAGTAGTAAAAGAGTTTCCAGAAGTCTTTCCAGATGATCTTCCCGAAGTCCCTCCTGAAAGAGAGATAGACTTCGGTATAGATCTTATTCCAGATACTCGTCCTATCTTTATTCCGCTATACAGAATGGCACCAGGTGAGTTGAAAGAGTTGAAAGAGTAGTTGAAAGATCTTTTAGATAAGGGCTTTATCCGACCAAGTGTCTCACATTGGGGTGCTCCGGTCTTGTTTGTGAGAAAGAAAGATGGTTCCCTTAGGATGTGTATAGATTACCGTCAATTGAACAAGGTTACCATCAAGAATAAGTATCTTCTTCCAATGATAGATGATTTATTTGATCAACTTCAGGGAGCCACCTGTTTTTCTAAAATTGACCTCAGATCAGGCTACCATCAGTTGAAAGTTAGGGAATGCGACATTCCAAAGACAGCATTCAGGACTAGATATGGCCATTATGAATTATTGGTCATGTCCTTTGGTTTAACCAATGCACCAACAACGTTCATGGACCTTATGAATAGAGTCTTCAAACCTTATTTAGATATGTTAGTTATCTTCTTCATTGATGACATACTAATCTATTCAAGGAATGAAGAAGATCATGCTAGTCATCCCAGAATAGTTCTTCAGACTTTGAAAGATAAAGAGTCGTATGCCAAGTTCTCTAAGTGTGAGTTTTAGCTTGTGTCTGTGGCATTCTTAGGCCATATTGTGTCTGGAGAGGGAATTAAAGTTGATACTTAGAAAATTGAGGCAGTGCAGAATTGGCCTAATCCCACATCTCCAATTGATATTAGGAGTTTCTTGGGTTTAGTTGGCTATTATAGAAGGTTTGTAGAGGGGTTCTCGTCTATTTCGTCTCCTTTGACGAAGTTGACTCAGAAAGCAATGAAATTTCAATGGTCTGAAGCTTGTGAGAAAAGGTTTTAGGAATTGAAGAAGAGGTTGACTACTGCCCCGGTGTTGACCTTACCAGAAGGTACTCAAGGTTTTGTGGTGTATTGTGATGTATCTAGAGTTGGCTTGGGTTGTGTCCTAATGCAGAATGCAAGGTGCTAGCTTATGCCTCCAGACAGTTAAAAGTTCATGAGAAGAACTACCCAACCCATGACTTAGAGTTGGCTATTGTAGTATTCGTTTTGAAGATATGACGTCATTACTTGTATGGTGTACATGTTGATGTATTCATTGATCACAAGAGTCTTCAATATGTGTTCACCCAGAAAGAGCTTAATCTCAGACAAAGGAGGTGGTTAGAATTACTCAAGGAGTATGACATGAGTATTCTTTATCACCCAGGTAAGGCTAATGTTGTTGCTGATGCCTTGAGCATGTTGTTTATGGGTAGTACTACCCATGTTGATGAAGAAAAGAGAGAGTTAGCAAAAAATATGCATAGACTTACACGCTTAGGAGTCCGACTGATGGATTCCACAGAAGGAGGAATAGTGGTGACGAATGGGGCTGAATCATCACTAGTGCCAGAGATGAAGGAAAAGCAAGACCAAGACCCCATTTTGCTTAACTTAAAGGCAAATGTTCAAAAGCAGAGAGTATTAGCTTTCGAACAAGGGGGAGAGGGTGTGTTAAAATACCAAGGTAGATTGTGTGCACCAATGGTGGATGAACTCTAAAAGAGGATCATGTAGAAAGCTCATAGCTCCAGATATTTCATTCATCCGGGTTCCACAAAGATGTATCGCGATTTGAGATAAGTGTATTGGTGGAATGGCATGAAGAAGGGCATAGCAGAGTTTGTTGCCAAGTGTCCAAATTGCCAACAAGTGAAAGTAGAGCACCAAAGGCCCGGTGGTTTGACTCAAAATATAGAACTTCCAGAATGGAAGTGGGAGATGATAAATATGGATTTCATCACAGGGTTACCAAGGTCTCGCAAGTAGCATGATTCTATTTGGGTGATTGTCGATAGAATGATGAAATCAACCCACTTTTTACCAGTAAAGACTACCCATTCAGCAGAAGATTATGCCAGGTTATATATTCATGAGGTGGTAAGAGTTCATGGGGTCCCAGTCTCCATTATTTCAGATAGAGGTGCACAGTTTACTGCATAATTCTGGAAATATTTCCAGAAAGGTTTGGGTTCAAGGGTGAACTTGAGTACTGCCTTTCATCCTCAAACAGATGGGCAAGTAGAGCATACTATTCAGACGTTAGAAGATATGTTGAGGGCATGTGTGATTAATTTCAAAGGTAATTGGGATGATCACCTACCTTTGATTGAGTTTGCTTACAACAACAGTTACCACTCTAGCATCCAAATGGCTCCATATGAAGCTCTTTATGGGAGAAGATGAAGATCTCCTATTGGATGGTTTGAAGTTGGTGAAGCAGGGTTGATAGGACCAGATTTAGTTCACCAAGCTATGGAGAAGGTGAAAGTGATTCAAGAGAGGTTGAAAACGGCGCAGAGTCGTCAAAAATCCTACACTGATGTTAGGAGAAGGCCGTTAGAGTTCGAAGTAGATGATTGGGTATATCTAAAAGTTTCACCCATAAAGGGTGTTATGAGTTTTGGTAAGAAGGGGAAACTTAGCCCCCGGTATATTGGGCCTTATTGAATATCCAAAAGGATGGGCAATATAGCTTATCAATTGGAACTACCACAAGAGCTAGCAGCGGTTCATCCGGTGTTTCACATCTCCATGTTGAAGAAGTGCATGGGCGATCCTTCATTGATCATACCAACTGAAAATATTGGGATCAAGGATAGCTTATCTTATGAAGAGATTCATGTTCAGATTTTAGATCGCCAAGTTCGCAAGTTAAGAACAAAAGAGGTAGCATCAGTCAAAGTCCTTTGGAGGAACCAATTTGTTGAAGAGGCTACCTGGGAAGCTGAAGAGGACATGAAGAAGAGATATCCACATCTCTTCAAATCCGGAGAAAATGCAGAACAAGGTACAAATTTTCTCCTTAGTACTATCTAAATTATGAGTAAGCATGTTATTTGTTGCAATTGTTTGTTGGGTGTTTGAATTTGATGTCACTACCCTTAGATTAGTAAGAGAAAATCTCATTCGAGGATGAATGTTTCCAAGGGGGATATATTGTAACATCTCGCAACTAGAAAGAACTAGAAAGAAGTTTAAAATCTGGAAATAGTTATTTTGGAAAGTATAAGGAAATCTGGAAAATTTCAAATAAGTTAAAGTTGAGTTTTTGGTCAACTTCAGACGGCCATAACTACAAGATCAGGATGATTTAGGTGTAGTTCCAGATATGGTTGGGAAGATCTTGGAATGGTCTTTCCAACGCCGCCAATTTTGCGCGATTCCAAGTTCGTATGAGCAAGTTATCCCCTTTGAAAGTTGGGTTGTTGGATTAAGGAAATGTCCAATCCAGGATTTTAAAGGGTATTTTAGTCCTTTCAATACCCTATTATTTTAGTCCGATTTTAGGAGTTTAATAAGGGTCAAGATTGAACTTATTCAGTTTTAGAAAATCAGAATTTTCACGCTAGGGCTAAGGAGAAAGGAGAAGAGAAAAGAGGAAGAAGAAAAGGGCAATTTCATCAAAAACGTTGGTGTTTTCGCTAAGGATTTGCTTCGACCAGGTATGTGATGCTCTCATAGCGTTGGGATCATTCTCCCACGTGCCAAACATATTTATTTCAGTTTGGATTCATCCTAAAAGCATTTGAATATTGATGATCTTGATACCTATTCTTGAAATCATATATTGTTCTTGAATTTGACTGAGTTGGGAAGTTTCTGAATTCGTTACGTCGCATCATAAGGTCGTTTCGAGTTAGGTTCTTAGGTACATTTGCTAGGTATCTATATCTAAAAGTAATTTAAGAAAAAGAACCGAGTTTGGGTGAATTAGGGCTGGAAAATGAAGAAGAAATTTCGTCGAACGAAATTTGAAGGTGGTCGCGTGTCGCGCTCTTGGTCCCAAATTTTGAAAATTTCTGCTTCGCGTCTCGGAGCTGACACGAGGTGTTCTGCATCAAAAGACGTTTTCGGAACCAAAATTTAATTATGAATCCACATCGCAGACCCACTTTCGTATTTTGATTTTTGGTATTTTCTCATGTTTAGCTATCTAAAATCATTCCTAAACAACATGAGATCTTTGCAGTCACAAATCTTAATCATTGAATCCATAATTCAATTCAAGGATCAGTTAAGAGTCAAGTCAAGAGCAATTAAGGTCAAAGTCAAGAGAAGTCAATAGTCAAGTTAAGATAAGTTCTTAAAGTTTATAAAAGTCTTTCACAAATGTTTTAATTTTGTTTTAAGACTTAAGTTTTGAGTTCAGTAAAGAGTAAAATTGAAGTTCTTTTCTTCAAGGAAGTATATGAGGACTATGTATTCCCAAAGAGATTTACAAATATTTTTCACATTTTAGATAAGAGCAAAAACTGAGATTTCCAAAGATCCTTCGGGCTAGTTTTTAGAAAAGAGTAATAGCTTTCTAAATGAAGCAAGCAGGGAAACTGAGATTTCCAAGATAGCCTTTGAGCTAAGTTTTTGAGCAATTGATACGCTCAAATTACACCTCCCTAAAGAAGTATAAGCGATCGTTATCAAGTAAAGAACCCAACTTGTAGGTTGGGGTCGATCCCACGAGGAAAATGGTTTAGACTTTACTTTAACCAACAATTATATTCAATTAGCCAAAATACTTCAGAAGACAAGAAATAAAAATGGGGGATTTGTGAAACAAATTGTAAGAATTCAGTAAGTAATCAATAAACAAAAGTCAATTTCGGTTGTTATCAAGATGAGAAAATTAACTAGGGTAGACGTGTTCCCGACAAGCTCATAACGCAGTAATCCTAATAATCGCAATCATTTCCTAGTGTGTTACATGCAAAGTGATAAGTTAGGTATCTCTAAGTCCTTGATCCGGCATCTAGAGAATTTCACCCCGCACTTTGATCCGGCTGCGTGTGTATAATTTACTAACCCTTACATTTACCTCATATTAGACATCATAATCGATGTTTGGCTTAGTTACTACTTCGCACCAATTGATACTAGCCTATTAGATAGTATCACACTAAATCTATTTTGATAACTCTTTTCTTGTTAATTACCTCCTTGATCCGGCAAGTAGCAACAAGGCGAGTTATAACGCGTGCATTCGTTAAAAAGACTTTTAAACGAAAAAATTATCAATGCATGCAAAACACTATTCAAGAATTACTTATTTACTATTCATACTTAGTTAATCGCTCATGGTTCCCACAACCCTAGTTGTGGATTTAGTTACTCATATTAGCAAGAACACAATTCATAATATTTGATGAATAAATCATGAACTTACGAAACGAGAACAATAAACCCAGAATTTCAACTTGAATTGCAAAGCCAAAATCTTCAAAACGAATGTAGGAAATCAATAATTTCTAGGGTTGCAACTTAATCTCCAAAGTCACAAAGTAAAAATAGAATAAGAATGTCTAACCCCCAAAAACGAGGTTTACATGCCCTATTTATAGAAAACAAATCCTAAATTAAAAGGGAAACAAATTAAGGAAAGTTGTTCAGGTACGCATCTTCAATCCACGAGACTGACGTACGGACCGTCGATGGATCTACGGTCCGTAAGTCACTTCCGTAAGCCAGGACTTAGAAAATATTTCCGCTTCCAAAAATCAGCTTCTCTGAAGCAAACGACGAACTAGCAGTACGGACCATAGATCGATTTACGGTCCGTCAATCCCCTCCGTAGCTCCATACTTAGAATCTTCAAAAATCAGGTACTGGAACCCTTGCAGTATCACTCTACGGATTAACAGTACGGTCCGTAGATCAATCTACGGACCGTCAATGGACCCCATGGTTCCACACTTGGTTAGATTTCCCTGATATGTATGCCTGCTAATCTACGGTCATCACTTACGGTCAGTAGATCACCTCCGTGAATGCCCTGTTTCTGCATTTCTTTCAGCTATCTCTATACTTCCGCGCCTGAACATCTTTCCTGCAAAACATGATAAAAACACATAAAAACCAATATAAAAAGGCCCTAGACACACACAACTTGTAAGTGAAATGTATTAGAACTACCGTAAACTTACGGTATATCAGCAATTATCTCAAATCAGCAAAAAGAAATATGTTTTTTAAAAAAAAACATAAGAGCCAGTACATTTTTTGGGAGTAGTATTAAGCACTGAATAGGGGAAGCGTTCAAAGAACCCACAGCCCCCATAGAACCATGTAGCCACCATGGGTAGAAGAGGTTCATACTTTTTAGATAAATCATTTTCAAATTAGACTAGTGGATCCATTAGGCAGTTCAGGTTCTATACTTTTCGCCGGGTATAGGATACTCTGGCAGCGTGAGGTCGATCGTTGTATCATCACTATAGCTCTTATGTGATGGTTGTCGGTTAGAGAAACTCACACAGAAGTTATTGTATTTTTATATGCATCAGCTTATTGTATTTTTACGTACATCTCAGAGTTTTATGTATCTTTCCATACACACAGAGTTGACAACATGTTTTTAAATAGCTTTGTTTTATATTGCACTTGTCTTAAATTGATTTTTATTGAAATGAGTTTAGTTATGTTGAGTTGAGAAGAGCCAAGGTAAGTGTTTCTTTCAGATTCCCTTTCAAGCCTAGGATTGTTTTAGCATTCCAATTCGCACACTCGTACATTCAATGTATTGATGCCAGTTGGCCTACATCGTCTTATGATGCAGACACAAGTAACTAGGATCGACATTTCAGCGCACCGTTGATCCAAAGAGCAGTTCAGAGTCAGTCGGTGAGCCTTCTTGCATTCCGGAGGATCTATTTTCATTGCTTTCTAGTTTAGTCCATTAGGATGTTGTGGGGTTTGTCCCAACATCCATCTCAGTTGTTTTAGAGGCTTCATAGACAGACAGTCAGTTAGTTATTTCAGTTGTCTTTACTTTTCATTTCTTATGTTAAAGACTTGAGTTTGCCTAAATGGCCAGTTGAATGTTCCTTTATGACATTCTAGTTCCTTCATAAATGTTTATGTGATGAGTTAAGTCTTCCGCTGAGTTAAGTAAGTCAGGCCAAGGGTTCACATGGGGCCAGCAATGGTCTTCGAGTGTCAGTCCTGCCCAGGGTGTAGGCTCAGAGCGTGACACCTTCTCAGTTCCAAATAACTTTCTTATGTCCCTTCAGCCAGGACTACGGCGTCTAGTTCACTTCGTTGAGATACCAATTGAAATCGGGAGATACCAATTGGACTCAACTCATACCACAAGTGACAATAGTAGCAAGCGAGCCCCACAAAACTGCTAATTTCAATCATAAAAGTTGGTTGAACCCAATTATTAACCGCCTCAACCTTTAATTGATGGTAACCAAACCTTAAATCAATCTTAGAGAAAACCGATGCACCTTGCATTTGGTCAAAAAGGTCATTTATCCGAGGTAATGGAAACTTGTTCTGAATGGTGATCTTATTCAACTGTCAGTAGTCTATACACATCCTCTCTTGCTAATAATGGTGTTACCGTTGTTTTTGCTCTAGCTCAGACCATAGAGTGAAGGAGGAAAGATACAAATTTATATCACGCAGATACCAATTGGATTCAAGTCATAGCATGAAGGAGTAGAAAAAAGTAAGTTTTTCCTAAAGTCCTATAGCCTCTTGAAGAAAAGTACGGACCTCATCATACCGTTCCGCAAGACTCTACTAGACTCATTTTGGTACAATGAGATCAATGAACCTAGGGCTCTGATACCAACTTTGGCACGACCCAGACCATCGCGATTGGAACACTAACCCTCCGGTAGGAGAACCATTACTACAACTCAAACTAACAAATTTAATGAAAACTAAGGCATTTAAAGATACAGAAGCAGGTTTAAATGACAATAAAAATGGAGTCCCCATAAACTCCAAGGTTTTTAACAAACAACTAACCAAACTAATGCGGAAGTTCAACCCCTAGAACCTGAAAGTCATTGTACCAAAACTCTACTAACGACAAGCCTAAGAACAAGGGGTACAACCCTGAAGCTAAACAAAACTCCTTAAACAAATAGTCTGAGTCCAAAAAGAATGGACTTTAACAAGAGAGATCCATGACAGTCTAAAAGAACTGGCTCACCCTTGAATCCGATCATGCTCAATAGTCACTTAGCTGAGGTCTATCAATAGCTGCCTAGAGATGCCCTGTACTCAACAAAGAACAAGTAAGTGCAGTATCAGTACACAACCACAGTGTACTGGTAGGATCACGCGGCTATCTTCATAAGTGAAACACATGCAAGTAACCACAACATTATAAAACAAGCATATACCGAACATATACAATATTAGTCATATTTTCAGGATCAATATAGCATCACACGTTCTCAATAATACACATTGGTTATCAATTTAGAGCGACATACAGTCTTCCAATATCAATCATCATTAGATATGAACGAAATCATCACAAGTAGATACACAACACAATTCAATGGTTCTCTCACGAAACTCAATTCAATGGTCCTCTCATGGAACCCCCACCTAAACTGTTAGCATACCGGAACGTGGTACCCAATCCAATATTTATGTCAAAACGTGGCAACCGATCTCATATTTATGTCGGAACATGGCAACTGATCCCATGTTTATGACAGAACGTGGCAACTGATCCAATGTTTATGCCGAAACGTAACAACCGATCCAATCAACAAACCACAATCATAATCACAATGTATGTTCTCACAATCATACAACAAGAGGTGATTCATGACATATAATTATTCAATTATCCTCATTTACGATTAGGGTGATCAGTAATGCAACATTAGCATACATACATGCATTATAATGAGCAATTATAAACATATATCACACCAACATGAAATCACAACCATCACCTACCTCGAATCCAAGATTGAATCCCCTAAGGCACTTGAATCTTCCTTTTCCGAATTCTTCCCGCTTGTTCGTGGTCTAGAAACATACAATTAACGCAAGAATCAATAAACTAGGCCTAATTACGCGGATTATAATTAACATTATCAACCCTAGGCCAACCCAAGATCCCAATACCCAAATTAGGGCTTTTTCCACCATTAACTTCAGATCAAAACCTTTCCCCAATGATAATTACCCAAGAAACTACGTTCTATGGATCAAAATATGGATTCGGGGAGTCAAAACCTTACCTTTAGCCTCAAGAATGGTGAAAAAAGGTCAAGAACTCACCTGGGGTCATCTCCTAGCTCTCAAAGTTGAAAAGTGCAGAATAAAATGTTTTTAGGGTTTTATTTTTGACTTAAGTCGCGTCTGTTCCGCTACGGCGGGACCCATCCCACTATAGCGGCCCCGCCTTGGCGGCAGAAATCCCCACCATAACAGATTGCACGGAACAATGAGCAAAAGTAATAAATCCAAGACCCCATTTCACAACACACCTTCAACCAACGACACTCAGAACCTACCCGTTCACGCCAAGATCAGTTTTGGGAGTTCTACTCACCCGAATTCAATTCTGTAAAGTCATGCGGTTTCCTTAATGACTTATCTATCTATTCATGTGATCGGATTCATAATTAGATCACCCAATTGCTACCAGATTTCCCCAGACCTCACAGACTCCAATTTTGTCCAAATCTGGACTAGGTTGGGAAATTTCAAGTTACTACGAAAAGTTTTATGACCCCAATTCTTTCTCCGTTGGATTTTCCATAACGAAGGAATCAGGTCGTTACAATGAATCATATGGTAGCTGGTAAGAGTTATGATACATGTATTAGATGTTTTAATAGGTTATACTTCATGGACTATGTTATAATATTATTAGGGGTTGTTTAATAAATGATATGAGTTATATATGTAGTAATAATGTAGGGATTAGTTATGAGAGAATCTGTGTATATTTTATGCATATATTAGTGATATTGGTTTCTAAACATCAAATCAAACACAATATTAATTGTATACCTGAATAATTTACCTTTTAATTAGCTATTAAACGTGATACAAAATTTCATACCAGCATAACTCACCTCCAAACCAGATATCAAAGGTTATATAATTTGGTGTATATAACTTACATCCGACAATAAAATATAGGAATTGAATTAGGATATGATAGTCTGAAAGAATACCGATAATGTTGCTATTGCCCTCTTTGCGATGCAACAGTATCAATTTTGACAGCAACTTTAATTGGAGGTACCATTATTATATATATATCACTACTACCTTTGTCCCATTTTCTTTTAAGATGTTTAAATCAATGTAAATATCAAAAGTCCTTTAGAAGAAAACATCATGTCAATGTTTAAAATGTGAATGGTTCAATAAATTTGAATACCTAAGAATTGTAAAAATTGTACAAAGTTAATACTTTTAATGGACTAGTTCAAATATTTTGGGACGTCCCAAAAAATGCAAGTGTCAATAGTCCAGCTATATTAAGATAGCAAGTCTAGGTAGCCTCATCCTTCGGGATGCCTCAATTGGTTTGAAGTGTTCATTCGAAGGGTATATGATGTGGTAGAGGTTGTAGTTGCTGCCAAAAAAAAGTCTCATAGTCTCAATTCTATGTGTGTTCAACGAATTCAACCAGTACACGTTGGCAATAATCTTTTTTTTCCCTTGATTTTTTGAATTTTATTTATCATTGGCAACCTTTAGACTCAGAGGCGGAGCCAAGATTAGAAGTTTGAGGTTTCTAAATTTTAGGACACCTTTTTAGGGGGTTCACAAGTTAATATACATATATATTTCTTTAATATCCTAATACAAATACAGAATCTACAGAAAAGCTATTGGGTTCGTCCGAAGTCCGAACCCACGAACCCTCATTTAGCTCTGCCCCTGCCTTTAGTTGGCAAAAATGGCTAAATGGCTATTGGTTGTGAACTCTTTATATTTTGTTGTGCCACTCCTGAAGTTCTCCTAGAAAATACATCATTGTCAATCTTGCCAAAGTTATTTGTCTGAAATGGACTAATTAGTCGAAAAAGATCACCATCCATTATTGATGACTTTTGTACGTCTTGCTAGTTGGTTGAAGAGATATTGGTGGTCCATTCGACTTAATGAGATCGCTGTCTAACTTTCTGCTGGGGAGGTTTCTAACTAGTTCAGCTCGCACTTCATATATACGAGCGCTAAAGAAAATGAATTTTAGGTCTAATTATATAATCTAAAATTAGTTCATAAGATGATATTTTCTCAATAATGTTATATACAAATACAATCAGTTTAGGGCACCTAACTTTTGTGGTCGTTCAATATACTAGACATTTAAAGTATAATTAAACAATATAACATGAAGATATTGGTTGTTGTATCCTTCCACATGTCATATCGTTTTGAACAATTAGGAGTGTACATTGCCGGATTGATTCGGGTTTTTCAACTATCAAACCAAATCATTTGTGTCGGATTGTTAAATCTATAAACCAAACCAAACCAATAAAACTCGGGTTTTTCAACTTCGGGTTTTTTTGAATTTTTCGGATTTTCGGGTTTTTTCCGGAAAAGTATTCATACAAACATATAATTTACTTGTACTTCAAATATTTCTTTAGTCCTACCAAAATACTACTATCTAAGGTGTTTCTTAAGATAATAACACAAAATATTATATGAGTAATGATACTAAATATCCAACAAAAAATAATAATAATGAAATCGCGCAAAGCAAATATTGCAAATTAACAAGTCATAATAAAAATGATCATAATTTAAAAGTACTAAATCATGCTAAAATAAGTTTAATAAGTATTAGTTACATGACTAAATATTAAAGGAAATTAAAATTAGATTATGTATTTGAATAAACCAATGTAAAACCACAGAACAAATATTCAATATTATTGTCATTCTTAGTGTTGAATTGATTATTTTTTTTGCTTTAGTATTAATTTAATTTTGATT
This sequence comes from Solanum verrucosum, assembly GCF_900185275.1. Classification (NCBI taxonomy): domain Eukaryota; kingdom Viridiplantae; phylum Streptophyta; class Magnoliopsida; order Solanales; family Solanaceae; genus Solanum; species Solanum verrucosum. The sequence continues at coordinate 2,349,378 of NW_026019996.1, read as the reverse complement.
TAAGCTTTATTATAATTACCAATATCTGTGGACTATAATCTTTATTGAACCATTTAAAATTCTAAGTTTCAAACTTGAAATAATAATATATTAAAAGATAAAAACTATGAAAAAGTATAAGAAATATTTAAAAGTTATATCAACGTAAATATTTTTATGTATAAAATAAAATTTTAAAATTATATATATAATGTCGGGTTGGTTTGGTCTCGGGTTGGTTTTTTTAGTTAAAACCAAACCAACCCAAATATAGTCGGGTTTTTTGTTTTTCCAATACCAAATCAAGTCAAACCAACCACTAGTCGGGTTTTTTTTCTCGGTTTGCAGTTTGATTCGGTTTTCGGTTCGATTTTGTACACCCCTATGAACAATTATGACCTTATAAGCTAATTTTTTAAAATACGTTGGGGTTTAAGGTTCATTTCAACGTGCCGTGGAGCCAAATTAATCCATTTTAAGTTCTCGAATTACCAAATCTTAGGTCCCATAGCATATGTTCCACATTTCGATATTCATTTCTAAATGTACAATATGAGACATGAATTAAGTGTCCAACAATAGTTGAAGGCATGAGGTGTCGTCTTCTTACTTGTCTTGGACAAATTCTCATTTCATAAGCTTATTACTTTTGAGAGTGGGTTAAATCAAGGTCAGATGTTGTCCTTTGACTAGGGATATGAATTTGTATAAAAATTTACAAAAAATTAATAAATATTAGATCTAAAATTATAATGAAAATTTTAATATTATAAATTTATAATTATGAATATCAAGTGTTGTTCATCCGATATATTTCCTTTCCCTTATTATAATTCTTTGCATTATTTTAGTCGGTCGTTGAAGCATGAACAAAAGAAATGTAAAGAGAAAATAGGCAGGTGACCTAGATTTTGGGTCAAGGTTGTCTCAACAAGATTGAGGCCTAAAGTCAAACTTTATAAAAAGATCTTAAGTCTTTTTGTTTTGGCTGATATTTAATTATTGAATAACAATAACATATTAAGTGTAATCCTATAGTATGTTTATTTTAACATACTATAAATCCAAATCCATTCAAATTCTAGAATTACCAAATATTTAGTCCCATATCATATATATATATATATATATATATGGTTCACGTTTCGATTATTCATTTCTAAACATACATGAGATATTAAGTGTCCAATGAGTTGTTGTCTTCTTACTTGTCTTGGACAAATTCTCATTTCATAAGCTTATTACTTTCGAGAGTGAGTTAGATCAGCGGAGGATGTAGCCTTTCGACTACAAGCTCATCTGAATCCATAATTTTTAGCACAGAGTGTAAATGTGTAAAACTTTATTAAAATTTTAATAAATATATATTAGATCTAAGTCGTAATAATATTGAATATATATACACGTACATATACAGTGGATAAACTGTTGGTGTTGGGATAGTCGTTTTGATTGGAACAATTATTGTAAGAGCATGCTGACTCCAATCCTTAATGAAAATGAAAGAAAGAATTTTATATCATAAAAATAGAAGGTGCACAAGCTCTATATCTATATCTATACTATGTATGTATGTATGTATGTAGTGGGGCTTAAATATGCGGTTTCCCCCTTTGGCTTATAATGAATCATATATATATATATATATATATATATATATATTCACATAGAAGAATTTACTCATTACTAGTTACTACCAATAATGTTGTGCAACTTTTATGTGTTGTTGTTTCCGGCTTCACGGGAAGATAAGGTGCATTAATATTATTAGGACTTAGGACCAATGGTTTTCCATGTCAGTAATTATAGTGGAGAAAATAGTAGTCTCCATTTTGAATGTACTAGCTTACTTTTTTTCTATTCACATTAATTATATACTTGGATATTTCTCTGTCATTTTCCATTAATAATTCATAGGATTAGAAGTAATTTTATTAGTTATAGATATGGTTATGCAACTATTGAAAATAAGTAAATAAAGTTATATTTTCTTTATCACAAAAGTCCCTTATTTTTGCTATTTCATTTAAATATATGTGATCACTTTTTAATGACAAGCTACATAATTATTTAAGTCAGAAATAGAAAACATCAAATTCAATTCATGTTCGGCTTATATGAATCGGAACAATATTTCTCCCTTTATGAGCTAGTTTTTGAGGTTGAGTTAGCCACATATGTATGTTATATCTTTACAATTATTGCAATGGACATTGCTAGGATTACTTACTAAGTGAAATGTAGTAGGTTTGTCAAAAGAAAAGTTGCATTACAAATGTGCACAATAGCAAGAGCTAAGGAAGGGCCTTGAGAGTAGTGTGTCTTGTTTCTTGGTATTGCCTATTGGCTAGGAGACTATCTGAAATTGACTTCTGAACTGACTTGATTGTGAATTTGTGATCTACTACATACATATATTCATTAACAACCACTAATATTAGTGGTTATTCCCCTGTTGGAGGGATTGTGGGCATAACTAGTCATTCAGACGATATGATTTAATCTTGCCTTGCAACTTGACGACAGGGTTATTCCTGTAGTGGAATAGATAAGATTCGTTCACTCTTAATCATATGTCTGGAGTTTAAATTTGAAAATATTGAAGAAATTACAACCTTATATGAAGGCGTTCATCTTAGATAGGTCTTAGGTGATTGAGGCCTAAAATATAAATTAATTGAGTCAGTGAATTTTGAAATTATTCAAAACAAAGGATTATTCGTTGCTAAGAATTTTCACCGGATGTCCCTTCTTTTCTTCCTCCTCGGACCTTTTTCTTCTTGCAATAAATTATGAGCACACAATTATTACTAGAATTGAAAACAAAAAAAAAAATTGAAATTTTTGGTATAGAATATTGAAGGCCCATTGTTTTTATATGGCTAGAATTGAGCGGCTAATATTCAATTGAGCTTATATTGTTTTCTCCTAATGATTTAAATTTGTATGATTGAAAAGAATCGAAGACACCAGCCATTGTTGGGTCTTTTTTGAGTTTGAATAAAAACTTATTTCAAGAAAGTGGGGTTGGGACAAGGAAACATTTTCAATTTTCTCATGTTTAGTTAGCTTAAATATTTTGGAAAATGTTTTCTTACTTAATTTATTTTTCTCTAATTTAAGAAAAATAATTTACCTCCAAAAAGTAAGAAAAACATTTTTCAAAAATTCTTTCTCAATCACACACCTCAACTTTTTAGCCTAACTCAAGTCTAAGGTACTTAGTACCGATATGAATTCGGAATTCGACTCCTCACTTTTATTCGGGACCTGACACCTGACTTTTGATTCGGGTCCCAGGTCACGAGTCGAGTGTCCAAGTTGTGTTTAGGTTTGGAATATGGGTCCCATGTCGGGTGTCGTGGTCGGATCCTTTTTCGAAAGTCAGGTCCCAATTTAGTTGTCTGGTCCCAATTCGGGTGTACGAATCGGGTCCCGAATTAGTTTTCTGAGTTAAGTGTCGATGTCGGGGTTAGGATCAAATCTAGTTTGAATGTCGGGTTTTAGGTCAAGATTCAGGGTCATATCCTGGGTCTGGTGTCCCATACTGATTGTCGTTATCATGTCTAGGTTCAGATGTCGGGGTCGAGATCGAATTTCGGGTCGAAAGTTGAGGTTAGGTCCTAGGTCCAGTGTCGGGGTTGAATCCCAAAGCAATCGTCTGGTTCGTATTCTAGTTCAAATGTCGAGGTCGAGGTAAGGGTAGAGTCCCAGTTTGAATGTCAGGTCCCGAATCAAGAGTCGAGGTCAAGTCTTGGATCGGGTGTTGGGGTTGGATTTCGTATTGGTAGTCAGGGTTGTGTTCCAACTTGGGGTCGGGTCTCGAATTGAGTATCGGGGTTGATTTCCAGGTCAGAAACTATATTCCTAAACAGTATTTTCTATTCTCAAACAAAAAATAAAAGATATTCTCTGGAATTTATTTTTCAATTCACCAACCAAACACTAGAAAATATTTTTCGAAAAATAGTTTTACACTCACCAATCAAACATAAAAAAATAAGTTAAAAACCAACTTATTATCCAATTAAGAAAATATTTTTTAGAAAAACATTTTCCATGGAAAACATCTTCCTTTAATTTCTTCCAAACACATTAAGTTGTGAACCTATTAATTTTCGAAGGCTTGAGTTGTATTTAACAATATTTGGGAATTGTTGAATTTGATATTACAACTGTGAATATCAAATTTGGAGTCATTTAGAATTGATTTGAATCATTTTAAAAGTAAAACATGACGCCAAAAATTTTACAACCAACAATTATGACGATCATCAAGGATTTGGGGACAAGTTATGGATGATTCATTAGGATTAATTGCCAAATTTTAGATCCATAATTGAGCTTTGCGATCTTGACGAATTTTAAAATTTGTGATAAAACAAGTTTTATCTATTAATAAAATGAAAATTCTTGCCATCCATCGTGTTTAAATATGTCGTTATGTTCTAAGTTCTAACCACCAATGATGAAACTATTCTTGTAATTTTTTTAAAATGAGATTAAAATTTGAACACTAGCATTAAAAGATCCATTTTATACAAGTCGTTGCACAACTTCGACAAAGACAGAGAAATATTGAAGTTTCTCAGCCACTGTGTTAAGTTACATAAGGGTTTTATACAATTTTATCTAAAATTTTATATTATCAAATAAAATTGACGTAGAATAATATGTTATTCTTTGTAGTAAATTTGATTGTTATGATAATCTCAAAATGAAAAATAACTTGTTATAACTAATTAAATTAAGGGTCGTTTGGTAGCTAAAAAGAAGCAACTTATTCATATATGAAATTTTGTATAAGCTTTACAACATTGGGTAGTTATATAATTAGAAAATAAGTTATTCATATATAAAACTCATATAACGTTTGTTTTGCAATTCACAATCCCATATAACTAATTCATGTATAGATTATAAGGATATTTGTGTATTATGTTATACGGGATAGAAGATGAATATAATGTGACTACCAAAACAACTCCGATGTATATTATATTGCTTAAAATCTTCATTTAATTCATACTTGTAGAATAAGAAGATCAAGGATAGAAAAAAAGAGAAAGGAGATCTATTGATTTGTCGTATATACGTATATAATATTCAAGTGTGGTTTACGCTGTTGTAGTGGGATTTGAAAGAGGTATACCAATTAGAATGGAGATAAGTTGCTATATTTAATTTGTGTGACCAACTACGTACTACTATATATGATGATGAAATATTGTTGGGCTTCCTATGTATATTTTGATTCTTTTTGCATTTCCTCTTTTTTTTTCCCATCATCTTCTTGGTCAACAATTCATGATTGAATCTATGGAATCTGAGTGAATGGTGGGGATATTCTTTTAACATCATTTGAATTCAGAAATTTAAGTCTGAGTGATCAGTTTTTTTTATTATTATATATATATTTGGATACCATTATTAAGGAAAAAGAAATATGAATTGAACTTAAGGGTATTTAGATTGACTTTTTAAAAAGCTAAAAGTCATATATCTTAACTCGTAAACACTTAAAATAAGTCAATTCAAACACTATTTTACACATCTTTCCGATCATTTAATCTTAATTGTCCTGTTCCTACGTATGAAAGAATATGTATGTAACTTGTAAGTGGTGCCGATGATGTTTCAATAATGATTTTCATAGATTAAATTATGACCGCCTATTAAACATCTCTGATAGTAGATTTTAATTTGAAGGCGAATTAAAATTCTGTTGGGCTAACTAAAAACATACCTAAATGAAGTATGGTAGGTAGAATACTCACGAATTATGAAAGAGCACACCTAACGTGGTTGCTACTTCACAACTAAAACGTGAATCCATCTTTACTTGCAACATTTTAAATAAGTAATCTTTAGGCTCATTCAATAAAAAGAATTAATTAAAAAAATTATATTTATTATATAACAAAATTTTGTACCTCGTCAAAAGTAAAATAAAGACCAGAGTTAATTATCCTATAATGTGATGCCTTGTTCTTCCCTTTTCTCTTAATTAATTTTGTCCTTATATATATATTTTATAGTTAAAAATTATTCTCAGGATCCCTAAATAATTGAAAAGGAACTTTGTGGTGAAATTTTAACCGAGCTAAAGTGAATGACAAAAGTTTGGATATTTACTTACTGAAGTTGTACTAATATTTAGGCAGAATTAATTAAATGATGCCCCAAAATTGTCTCCAAGTGTTTGATGTCTTCAATTTCCTATGTACATCTTTTTCTTAAATTTTATTTTAAATATTTGATTGTAAATTATATAAATAGTATATTGTTAATTTATAGTGAAGAAAAGTGATTTTGGTAGGATATATATATATATATATATATATATTTCATTGTTATCTTAAAAGAACAAAAGTGACTTTGGTAGAATATTCTCATGAATTTCTTATCCAAAAAATATAACTTTAGTAGAATATTCTGATCGACCATTCAAAGAAATAGGTAAAGTAACTAAAAGAATTTTACATCAGAGGGATAATATAATATAATATAATATAATATAATATAATGATAGGGACAAGTATATATGGTCCATGACACCTAGTTGTACTGTAGCACCAATATATTGCCTACATATAAGCCACCTCCTCTGCTTCATTTCTTCAACTAATTCATTATATTTATGTAATGGAAGCTAACAATGATTACACACAAGATGGCACCGTTGATCTTCGTGGTCATCCTGTCTTTGCCAACAAAACTGGCAAATGGAAAGCTTGTTCTTTCCTTGTAGGTAATTAAACCTCCTTCTCTATGATTATTCATATATGTTGTTAGTTGTTACATCTCAACCGGTGCCATAGCCATAAAATAACACTATACTAAAAGTTTTCTTTATATAAAGGGGATTCAAACGCATGTTATATATAATTTGTTTATCAATATATAGTTTTCTGATATAGAGAATACTACTCCACCACTAATCTCGATCGGCTAATGACCAACTCAACTACTTGAGATTGTCGAATGAAAAACGTATATGGAAGGGTGGCATATTGATAAAATAGAAAAGATTAGCATGGTTCTTACGCACACAAATTAAATCAAGAATTGGTCCATGGAATATATATTTGATTGTAATTGTATGAACGATGAAGTGCAGGTTATGAAGCATTTGAGAGAATGGCTTTCTATGGAATAGCTTCAAACCTAGTGGTGTATTTAACAAGCCAACTACATGAAGACACAGTTTCATCAGTTAGAAATGTGAATAATTGGTCTGGATCTGTTTGGATTACACCACTTCTTGGTGCTTATGTTGCTGACACTTACTTGGGCCGCTTCTGGACTTTCACATTCTCTTCACTTATTTACGTCATGGTAAGAAAATACATGAATTTCCATCAAAAGATACTTATCGACTTAATATAATCATATGATCTAGCTACCATAATGCTGTGGGTTCTCGAAAACCTCCACCCGCTACTATAGATCCACCCCTGGCTTATGAGTATCTCCTTTCAGTCACGTGAGTGATAGATACGCTTTTTAATTTGTCATTCTTTAGCTAAGAACCTACAAAAGGGACCTTTCACATGATTTAATCCAACATCTAAATATATATAAAATGCACCACTAACGGTTATCTTTTATTGCCCTACATACAATGCACTATAATTACTCAACCATCCATGGCAATTAATTGTTGGGAGGATTTTATTTTTTTTCAGTAGGGCCTGTAAACAATTCCATTTTCTCTGGCTAGAAAATGACCTGTGTCTAAGTTAAAACCACATATATAATTGGTGCTTTGCCCTAGCCGTGCACCACTAACTATTTTATCATATTTAATTTTTGAATAATTAAATATATGAGAGTTGAGTGTAATTTATTAAATGCTCACTTAAATTTTAATTGATTGATAATGAGATATATGCTGCAATAATACAGCCAGCTGACATAACAATGGGACGGATCCACTAATTCTTGATCTTATATAACAACCTTTTCTCTCCCTTTTAAGGGACTTTGGACTAATATTTTCTCCGTTCTAATTTAATTTTTGGTCTTAAATAAGTCATAAATGTTTGTGTGACTATAAATCATCTTGAAGGGAATTTTTCCATTGTTATTATTTATAGAAATATGTTATTCTTTATAGATCGACTAAAAAGAAAAGTATGTCATATAATGTTGGGACGTGAATACTACAATATGTAAAAGGAGAACACTACGGTCTAATTATTGATGTGTAACTCTACGGACGTAAATAATAGTATAAACTTTGGTTTCTAAAAAAAATATAAATTTCATATAATTAATGCAGTATTTGGTATCTGCTAATAAACTCTATATTAATTATTTTCTATTTTTTATTTATTTAAAATAAAATAAAATTGGGGTAGTGGAAGGGAAAATTGGGAGGGGTTTACAATGTGGGAATCAAGGCTTCACTAAGGTAGAAGTTCATATAGCCAACCAACAAAGCTCCTCTATATTAATTACTCCATATAACTTACACATAATATCTAAAAATAAAGTATCTTTGTAGTAGACAATCTCGATACTATAGTCCACATATTATTGTTAATTGAATGACAATCCTTTCATTTTTAATACTCACATAATGCAAGTACAACTAGTATGTGAATCATATAGGAAATTTGATTTTATCATTCTTTACAAATTTGTTTTTAATTTTATGTCTTCTTAAAAATAGATTATCATGTTCACATATGCATAAAAGATTTAAATATATTATTTTCTTTTATTCAATTGGTAAATAATCATAAAAAATCACTTTCTCGAACATACGATGGGAAAGTGCTAGAACTAGTTTGAAATTTAAATTAATTGCCACCTGTATTTTTGTGCCTGATACATAAGTGGCTAATTTAGTGATCAATTTTAGATGAGAATGAGCTCTGCTGGAGTGAAAACGAGATAACTTTCTACTTCAATTTCAGAGTTTCGGTTTCGTCACCAGTCAAGTTTTGTCACTTTTAGTGCGATAGTGACTTAAATTTATTTTCAATTTTAAATTTTGTCATTTGGTTAGTACTACTTTCTCCATCTCATATTAATTGATCTATCTTACTAAAAATATATATCCATCCTAAATTACTTATCCACTTACTTTATCAAAATAAAGTTGATTAAAAATATTTCATTTTACCCCAACAATTAATACTTATCTTTTTTCAAGAGTTCATTAATTATTTTGTATCTATCATATTCATGCCCTATGCTATTAAGCATTTGTTCACAAATTATACATCAATATATGGATATAAAAGGTAAATTAGTAAAATTAATCATCTTAGTTATAATCTCTTGAGTACCGTGTAAAATGAAAAATAATCAACTTATATGAAATGGAGAGAATACTAGCTAGCTAGGATCCATATTTAATTACTTACTTATTTTCTCATTAATTATAAGAAAATGGACTGATGTAACTATAATTTTCCACCAGGGAATGGTCCTTTTGACAATGGCCGTATCAATTAAATTCTTGAAGCCAAGTTGTGAAAATGGAGTATGCAACAAAGCTTCAACATCTCAAATTGCTTTCTTCTATGCATCCTTGTACATAATAGCCATTGGTGCTGGTGGAACTAAGCCTAATATATCCACATTTGGTGCTGACCAATTCGACGATTTTAATCCACATGAAAAAAAACTTAAAGTTTCCTTCTTCAATTGGTGGATGTTTAGCACATTTGGTGGTGCTTTACTTGCTACAATTGGACTTGTTTACATACAAGAAAACATGAGTTGGGGATTAGGTTATGGAATTCCTACTGTTGGATTAATATTTTCACTAATCATTTTCTACATTGGAACACCAACTTACAGGCATAAAGTTAGAAAGTCTCAACATCCTGCTAAGGACCTACTTCGTGTTCCTATTGTTGCTTTTGCCAACAGGAAAATTGAACTACCTAATGATCCTTCACAACTTCATGAACTTGATATGCAATATTATTTCACTACCGGGAAACGACAAGTCCATCACACTCCAGTATTTAGGTAAGTTTTTATGTATTTACTACTCTATGTTTTTAATGATTCATAGCATTTGAGTATTTGTTTTTTCATTTGTCTAATCAGTATTTGCCATGTGTAATATCATTAATTACACTCCTCTACTGTTGCTTCTCCAAGAATGGTTCCTTTCCTTTTTGTCAAGTTGCTTAAGAACAGCAGCTATCACTAGTTTCTACGTGGCACACTGTGTTAATCGCCCTATGAATTTGAGTAATTACTACTCTCAGTTTTAATTTGTTTGTCTCACTTTCATTTTTAGTCGTTTTAAAAGAGAATTATGTGTTTTCTTTTTTGGTGATTTCATTTTTTCATGTAATATGTTCAAGATTACATTTTACATATCTTTAATTTAAGACTACAAGATTTAATTTATTTTCTTACAATTTCAAGTCAAGTTAAAATGAGACAAACAAATTAAAATAGATGGAGCATATGAATACTCCAATCGCTTGCATCAATAAGGATAAATGAGGGACCTAAAACACAACCAACCATAAATTTACAATGAAATCGGACTTGGAGTCTGGCCAACTGATCATTCCACATCACCATGAGCCTATCTCTATGAGTTGCCTTTACCCCAGGCAAGGCACCTTTGTCTGTTCTGATAACATGTTGAAGTCTGGACCATCTTATTTAAAAGTTTAAGATGTTAGAGAGAACACATTTAATTGTATACTCAACTCTATCAACTAAGCCTCTGTTTTATTCAGGTTCTTGGACAAAGCGGCAATGAAACAAGACAATGATACAGGGTCAAGGCTACCATGTACAGTGACTCAAGTGGAAGGAGCGAAATTGATCACAGGAATGGCCATGATATGGCTAGTAACCTTAATTCCTAGCACCATTTGGGCACAAATAAACACTCTGTTTGTCAAACAAGGCACCACTTTGGACAGACACTTGGGTTCAACATTTCAGATTCCAGCAGCATCATTAGGAAGCTTTGTGACTCTAACTATGCTATTATCTGTGCCAATGTACGATCGATATTTCGTGCCATTTATGCGCAAGAAAACAGGAAATCCAAGAGGAATCACATTACTCCAGAGGCTAGGAACAGGGTTCTTCATTCAAATTCTAGCCATCACGTTTGCTTACGTGGTGGAAGTAAGAAGAATGCACGTCATTAATATGCATCACATCAACGGGCCTAAAGAAATAGTCCCTATGACAATATTTTGTTTGTTGCCTCAGTATGTGCTATTGGGTGTTGCTGATGTGTTTAATGCCATAGGGTTACTGGAATTTTTCTATGATCAGTCACCAGAAGATATGCAAAGCCTCGGAACGACGTTTTTCACTAGTGGAATTGGGCTTGGAAATTTCTTGAATAGCTTTTTGGTGACTATGGTTGATAAAATTACAGGGAGTAATGGAGGGAAGAGCTGGATTGGAAACAATATGAATGACTCACACTTGGATTACTATTATGCTTTCCTCTTGGTCATGTCTGCCTTAAATTTGGGAGTTTTTCTGTGGGCATCCAATAGATATATCTATAAAAGGGAATCCAGGGAAATGAAGGATGAATTTCCAGAGTTGGAAGGCAAAGCCATAGACCTTCTTCCTTAGATTTGGAAGATTATTTAAGGATTAAATTTAGGATTAATCTCCATCTGTTTTTAACTCCCTGTTGTATAAGTCAATTACATACCATAGCTAATTAATATAGTGATTTTTGCATGGTATGGCATGTTTAAATAGTTATAACATAAATAAAAAAGCTTTAAGAATCTCATCTCCTCCACCCCTCCCAATTTTTCATATTGTGATTTAATTAGCATCTTGATACCGCCGTTTGGTGTGATGGATAAAATAAGTTAATCCTGGTAACTTTTAGTAGCCTTTAATTCATTGTTTGATTGCAAAGGTAGGAATAACTTATCTCGGGATTAACAATTAATCTTGCGATAAGTTATCCCTCACTTGGAGTGGTATAGTAATCCTAGGATAAGTTATCTTGGGATAAAGTGTGTAAATTAACAAAAATACCCTCTTAAACTCTCTTTTATACACCACTTTTACATTCATACATATTAACATAATTTTTAACAACATAATAACATTCACAATCTTAATTATTCGTTGTTTTTATGATAAATATATTTTTCTATTAAAAATTTACATTTTATAAATACAATTTTTATTTATGAATATTGTTGACACCCAATTTTGGCCTAACATTTTCAAAATTCGTAACTTTTAAAGTTTATTTATTTAATAGTTCAAAATAATTTTTTTATAATTTTAAATAAGTTTATCGATAACTATCCTTATTTATCAAAATTTATGATTTTTTATCAGTTAATTTTAAAATTGTATTTTTACATGTCATTAGTTACGTTCATTATATTTTTTTTAATATTAATTTTTATTTGTTACATTTGTTAATATTCATTTTGATATTTTGCACAGTCTAGAAATTTATCAAATCCAAATAAAATTTGTATACACAAATTGATCGATGATTTTGGACCGCAATCCCAAGCTCATAATTTGAGTCTATTGCATAATTATTTTCCTATTTAAGTTTTACTAGGTCAAAAAATAAGTGGGGAAAAGTTGGAAAATAAGGGGGAAAAATTCAGATTTTAGCAATTAAAAGGTAAAGAAAAAAAAGAAAAATTTTGGTCTTCCAAAAAATGGCCTTCAAAGACTGTCTTCTCCGGCTAATGAACTGCCGGAACGAGCAGCCAACACCCACCACAAACGACCCTGCTTCTCCATTTTTTATATTTTTTTCAGACCCCAACGACCCTCTTCTCTTCGCCGGAACGAACCGCCTTGCTAGACCTCAAACTCCGGCGGGACTCAAAGACGAAACAACCAGCAAAACGCCGACCTCCGTAGCTCCGGCAAACAAGTAATTCTCTATATTTTATTTTTGTCGTAACTATCTTACTTCGTTCATTATTTTTCCAGATCTGGCCGGAGTTTGATTAAGTTTGTCTTCTCCGATTAGTTGTGTTGATATTATACCGTGTTATTTTGCTTTGATTGTTTATTCACAGCTATTGATTTGCTGTTTGTTTTGATTCTTACAGTGACTATGCTTTGATTTTTTTTATTTAAATTAAATGTTTAATGGTTAAAGAATTTTTTCAATTGTGATTTCATTCCCAACTTATGGATCTTTTATTAGGATAGTTCCTCTCATTATTTTATATTGTTAATTCTTTATAACCTTATTCATTTGTTGACATCGAGTTATTTGTTTTAGTGTTAGTTTTGTCCTTATTATGATTATTTTATTGATTGTTCATTTGTTCCTTATGCTTATCTTATTTTTGATTGTTGTTTACTCTATTAATTTAATAATTTAAATTAGATTTGTTATATTTTGTTGGATTTAATGTTATTATTAACAATGGTGTTGCCTTCGGTAAATTTTATACTTTTTATGTTACTGTTACTTTTGTTAATGTTAAGATAATTTTTTGTCATTTATTATTATTTTTAATTGATATTGAATAGACTTTATTTGTTAAAATTGGCTAATGAAATAATCTCTGACGATTTTGGAGGCCTCCACATTGTAAAAGACGAAAATTTAGTTTAAGCTCGTATATATTTTGTATGTTAAAATTGACCAATGAAAAAATTACCGTCGATTTTCAAGGCATTCTATGTTAATAAGACGGAGTTTATTTTTAAGTTATTGTTTGAGTTATTCATATTTATTTGGCGAAATGGTCTGGTGGACCCTTGTATTTGTATCTATTTGTATTCTGGACCTTTCTACTTACCATTTTGTCATCTGGACCCCTGAACCCATCCAGACACAACATTTTAAACACAATTTTTAATGTGGCATCCTATGTGGAAAGACTCCACATGGAGCATGTGATATACACAAAACAAGAGCGTGAGACATCTTAAAAAGACAGTAACAGTCAGATTTTTACCTTTAAAGACCATCTCTTCTTTATTTTCACTCAATACCATTGTTGGACAAATTTGAGCTTTTTTCTTGTCTTTTTCTCGATCTTGTCTCTTCAAATTTCTTCTCTTTTATTTTTTCCTTCGATTTACTCATCTTTTTTTTGTGTGTGTGATTCTATTGTATTTTTGTTGGTCTCCACGATGACAGCTCGATGTAATCAACCTAATCTTGACAAAAGTATTTAGCTAATGTCATGACTCAAATAAGACTAATATAAATTACGTGATGACAATTTTACCATTTCTTCAAAGCCTTGATTAAACCCTATTTTACCAAAAAAAAAAATACTAGAAAAAGAAAGTAGCAAAAAAAAGAAAACAAGAATGGTCAGTGCCTCCTTTCTTCATCCGTCAAAGATTCAATTTTTTTCATCATTTCAATATCTTATTCTTCCATAGTTTCTCTCTCTACACCTCTGTTTCCATAAAAATATATAAATTTATCTGAATTTCTTCTTCTTTTTGTTCTTCATTTCCATATATACACCGTCTCTCTGTATATCTGCAAAAAAAAAAAAAAAAGAATATCAAAAAATCAAAAAAATAATTATAGTACAATCATTTTCCAGGCAAAGAGAGAAAAGGGGAGGTCCAAAATATGCAATCTTGGAACCCCATTACTCCAATTATTCACTTCCTTTTTGGTGTACCTTTTTTTCATATTTGGCCAGCTTTGCATAACCCTTTTTTCTTTTGTGTTTTGAATACCCTTTTGATTTTTCTTCTCTGTGGAGGGAGAGTTTTGCTACATAGATCTCTCTGTAGAGAAGGAATATGTGTGTTTTCTCAATCATTTTGAGGGTTTTTGATCATTTGGGGTTTTTTGATTGTCCTTGCCCAGATCTTGTTTTTGTGAATTGATGTGATGTGTTTATTTTGGTCTAATTGTTTTGTTGTTGTTGTTTTTGAATAATCTGATGATTAAAGATCTTCAAGGTTTTTTGGAAACAATGACTATTCTTTTAGTACGTATGTGGAATATAATATTCATACGTGGATTAAAATTTTATTTTTTTTGCCAACGTGTACGTGTTTGTGCAACACGCATCATACCACATCAAAAATTGTGTTTAAAATATTTTGTTTGGATGGGTTCAGGGGTCTAGATGACAAAAGGGTAAGTAGAAGGGTCCAGAATACAAACAGATACAAGTACAAGGGTTCATCAGACCATTTCGCCTATTTATTTAGTACTAATACTTTTATTAAGCGTCTTTGCAGGTACACGGAGTTGCTTCCCATTGAAGCTATTTGAACGGAGTTTGAATTATAATTTTGTATATATTGATGTTAGACAAATTTTAGGCCGTGTCTTATATTATTGGGTGTATACACTATTTCTGCAGGCTCTCATTAAAAAATAGGGCAGGTTTGGGCCAAAGCCCAGATTAATCCGTAGCAGTTGTTAGGCTCAAAATCAGCTCAAGCGGACAGACTTTTGATTTTGAGCCCAATAGGCCCATTTTTTGGTATTTTTGATAATCTGGAAATTTTACTATTATTGAATATTTGATATATTTTTTGTCTACTAATTCTAATCCTTTTATTTGATTTGGTTTAACTTAATTGAATTCCCCAAAAGTCGAACTATATTCTTTATGTTAGTTTATTTTAATAAAATTTATTTTATCAACTCTTATATTTTTATTGAATAACTTTAGTCAAAAAAATTTATTTATTTTTCATTTAATTTAAAATAATTTTCATACTTTTAACTAATCAAATCGGTGTAAATTATTATTAAAATGATTCAAATAAATCCAATTTTATTAAAATTTTAATCACTTGTAATTAATTTCAAATATTCTAATTAGGGTCCCTTTTTTCTTAAAAAATAAAAATTGTTCTTTTAACTATTTTCTCAAAGTTAATCAAATATTGTAAATTATTATTGTTTATGTTAAATTTTTTTTAAAAAAAAAATAGACAAAATATATATTAACCAAGTCGTAGGATAACTGCGTGTTAGCGGGCGCTTCAAATGCCTTAAAAACGTTCTTGAAGCGTAAATAAGAATTTCTTACCTATTTTCTCTAAATTTTTAAAGACTTAATCTGTTAGATTCTTTTTAAATTAAGTTTTCTTAATTTCTTTAAAAAATTAAGTGGTGACTCATTTCTAAGTATTTTTCTGAAATTGTATTATACGTAGAATGTTTCTAAAAGTGATTTTTCTAAAGGTTAGTAAAATTACGGTATAACAAATATATTATAAGTTGAATTTATTTGTGTAATTATTATGTTTATTTATATTTTGATTTCTCATAAAATGTCACTCCACTACTAAATTACATATTTTTCATTAAATAGTTTATTACTCACTTAATAATTATATTTTATCTATAATTAAAATGTAGATAACTTTAATAATAATTTTTTTTTTTTACTTTAATAAACTTAAAATGAAAGTTTTATTTTTAAGCTAAATAAGACGAAAGTTTTATTTTTAAACTAAATAAGATGAAAGTTTTATTTTTAAGCTAAATAAGATCAAAATCTTATTTTAAGCTAAATAAGATGAACATTTTATTTTTAAGCTAGATAAGATGAAAGTTTAATTTTTAAGTTAAATAAGATGAACGTTTAAATTTTAAAACATACGGCACAATCATGAAAATGCACACACAAAAATATTTAAGCTAAATAAGATGAAATTTTTATTTTTAAGAATGAATAACTAAAGCTTGCAAAGAAAATGTAAAAAAAAAAAACTAAATAAGGTGAGGATATTTTTGTAAACAAACAACTTATTCTAAAAAATTATACAATGAATATTAGTTTGAATATAACAAACCAAACAAGCAGTAAAAACTAATTACAACATAACTTATCTCAGCATAACTTATCCCAGTATAACTTATCTCAACATAATTAATCTCAGCATAACTAGTATTCAAACCAAACGACCCCTTATAGTTATTACAGTTTTAATGCCACTCTTGTTCTTGAAAACAACCTTAAACAACTTAGTTAGTCGTTCCATACCTGCTCTACGTTAGCTTTTCCAAAGTTATACGGGGATCTCGATTGGTCTTGTTTCTCTTCCCCTACGCATCCTATGAATAGAATCCTTAACCTCCTTTAGTACCTTTATACACCTATAATATCCAAAATCATGACACCTCTTTGAGTACTTAAAACCACTCATCATATTGTTTATGTTCCCTTCTTCATTCAAGAGTTTATGAAAGTAAGAGTACTGCCATCTCTGACTAATGAGTGTTTCCCCCCATTATACTTTGTCGTCCCTGCTCTTGATGCACGTCTTTGGTCCAAGTCTTGAACCTTCCTCTCTCTCACCTTGTCCAGCATGTACAACTTCTTATCCCCACATGTATCCTCTAATTCAACATACAAGCATTGCCATTGTAACCACTCACTTTGCCTCCTTCGTCATTTTTTACCTTTTCCAATTTACTCGCTTTTCCTCCTTGACTCTACTCTCCACCAAGTTTGCATATGCCACCTTTTTTGCCTTGACATTTCCTTACACACACTCATTTCACCATCAATTTCCTCGATGATGTTGACACTCAATTTTGATCGAACTATAACTCATTTATAGATTGCTATTTGATTAAACATGTATTTTAAAATCCATCTCTTTTATCATATTTAAATTTTATTTTTATCTAATTAATTATATACTTTAGTATTCAATTTATGAAATTCTTGTTATTGTTATTATTTATCTCATCGACCCTCATTTTTGAAATAATGATTTTCATACTATCAAATTCTTACAAATTTATTTGGTATAATATATAGGTACAATCTTATGAGATATGTATTTCTTTTATATGAAAAGTTATTTTAATAAAATTTATAGTGATATTATTTATCTAGTTTTTATTAATATATATAGTTCTTGTCAGTGATTCAATATTACTTTCAATCTATTTAAAATGTAACCACTTTCGATCAATTTGTTGTCAATTGAGGCCAATTTGAACCAAATCTGGCCCAATCTTGAAGGCCAAACCCCCAATTTCAATCCAGAGGAATTGAAACAGACACAACTACTATACAATCTATCTATCTATATATATATATATATATATATATATATATATATATATATATAAAAGAGGAATATAGACAATGTGATGTGGCACCTCTCTATGACCTCCATTCATATTATCTTTTTTTCTCCTTTTTTGACCATTTTTCTTCATTTAATTATTTGTTTTATTTTTTAATATCTCATAAAATCTTTATATTCAAGTACTCAACTTTTCACCTCCCACTATAATATATCTTCTTTATTAGATATAATGTGCATATATTCATAACTCTCATTATTTTCAACTTTTCATATTCATAACCTTTAAATATTATTGGGAAACTTATATAAATATACTATATTAAATTTTTTTTTACCATTTATAGTAATAACATTTTCTTTTCACTTGATCACTTTTAATACATTTATAATACAATTTTAATACATATTACAAAAAATAATTTATTATTCACATATAATACAAGTTTTATTGATGGATAATATATTTATCATACATTTTAATACACTTATAATACAATATGTCAATTTCTTACCAAATAAGAATAATATATTTTAAAAAAATAGTTATAATACATATGTATTGCATACATAATTCACTTTTAATACATATTGCAGATTTAACATAGTATTGCTATGTATTGTTATAAATTGTAATAAATAAAAAAATATCGCTAAAATCAGTAATTATTTATTAAAAGGTATTCATCCAAGTAAATTTTTCAATATTAAATATCAAAACCTTATGGTATTCCTCCATTATTTTCTATATAAATTCATATTTTTTGTTTCATGATATTCTATCCAAAGTTACCCTTCATTTTCACCATAGTATTACATTCATGCTTTTAGTTGGCTTGAAAAAGAAGAAGAAGATTCTTAAATGGTGATAGGCTTGTGAAATTGATATTGATAAGAGCTTAGATAATTATGTATTGATTTCTTTTCCCTTCTATTTTTTAGTGATATGTGTATTGTACTATTTCTTTTTTTCTTTCTTTATTTTTTCTCTCTCTTTTTATTCTTATATATCTCTATGATGCCTCTTAAATTTAATCTTTATATGAAGAAAGTTTTTGAATAGTGATAGATTTGTGAAGTGAATATCAACAAGAGTGATATCTCTCTACCTTTGTTTGACTTGAAAAAGAAGAAGAAAGCTTTGAATATTGATAGGCTTGTGAAGTGGATATGACAAGATCTTAGACAATTATGTGTTGATTTTGTTTTTCCTTCTACTAAGAATTTTAATGACTAAAGTCGCAATGATATGTGTATTGTATTATAGTTTCTTTCTTTCACTCTTTCTTTCTTCTGTATTTATGATGCCTCTTCAGTATATTTTGTATACGAACTTAAAATTTAATTCGAAGCAAGAGTAATTAAATTTTAGAAGTATGAGAGTTATTTGTTGTATAATTTCTATTTATATAATTTGGTCTCTTGTTTTTCCTCATAAAATGTCAATAAAAAAGTAATAAAATAAAATATATAATAATATTATAACCAAGCAACACGAAATAACCGTTTAAAATATATATATATATATATATATAAAAAAAAAATTAAATTACAATTACTAATATGAATATATGAACACCATTTAAATAAGAACAAAAGGCTGAAAGGCTTATGCTACTCTTATTTTCTTGGAAATAAATATTAACTTTTGTTCTTCAATTGACAAATTTTCCAACATTTTGTTGTAATAAATCTATAAAAAGGTATATGATTCTTTTACTCATATTTAATTTTTTTATAGCTATTTTTATATCGGAATACTGATATTATAATATTTTTATTATATATAATTATGAAATTACAACTTTTACTATAACATATTTATGAGTCTTATTAATGAGTTTTAATAATGAAGTTGAATCACTACTACTTTGTAGTTTGTATACAATTCTTTTATCTTCTTTTGTTTTTATATGTGTTCTTTTACTTGTACAATATATAGGGAGAAAAAAGAACAAAACAATAGTAGAGGCATTAGTGAAGAATAAATGATAGGTAAATAGTATATGCCAGAAAAAAAATGTAACTCAATGGTTGTTTTAGTTTCTTTTTAATTTTCATTTAATTTTTATTTTATTTAATAAGTAACAATTATAGAAAATACTTTTTTGACTTTTATTTAGATTAAAAGAAATTAAAAGGGTCAATTGCCAATAAATGCTTGTATGTATGTGTATCATATCAAATATTTGCTATGTACAATAGAAATGAAATTAATTAAAGGATATATATATATATATTATAGCTTATTTCTTAAGAATAAATTAGCTCTTATGTTCAATATTAATTGTTAAGTTTAACAAAAAAAATTATGTTGGTAATTATCTTGATAATATAATATAATTAGCACAATTAATGATGTTATAACTGGAGAGAGAAAAAAGATATGACATTGATAGAGATCAAAAATTATTTTTTTAATTAAAAAAATGGAAATAATTTCTTTGGATTTCGCTCTGTAGTTTACAATATTACGCCTACATTCCTTATTTTATTTTTTTGTAACCATTCTTTAAAATTATTTAAAATAAATATAAATCAATTATAACTTGACAAATTTGTCCTTCTTTGTATTAAACTCTTCATATTAATAAAAATATGACTTATTTAATAAATACTTAAAAATAAAATCAACACAAATAAGTCTATACTATCATATATATTATATAAATATATATAAATGTGTCCATTTTTACCAAACAAAGATTCACACTTCTTTATATTGATTTATTTTTAAAACTTTCATTATATAAGTCATTTTTTAAATTAATGTGGATTAATATGAAGAAATTAATACAAAGGGACAAAGTTGTCAAATTATAATTAATTTATATTTATTTCAAAAATATTTAAAGAATGGTTTAAAAAGAATCAAAATAAGGAAGATATATGTAATATTGTAAATCACATGGGAGGTGAATTTTGTAAAATTAACCCTTAAAAATTTTAACCATGCATGAAGCGCGGACAAATTCCCTAGTTGGCAACATATAGCCCAATATTAATTAACAATTAATAGTCCAAAAAAAAAAAGCACGTACTAGCCTAAAAGAAATATAACATACTTTTTATAAAAAAAATTAACCATGTGCAACCAACCGATATTAATTAAGGAGATTTGAAATTATTTTTTCTTCCTTATTTTTAACTCCTATAATTAAGGAAGTTAGCTTTTCAATTCCTTTAAATTCTCAAACTCAACTTTATTATCACTCTATTTTAAAATACTATTACAACAACATATATATATATATTTGATTGTAATTTTATGAATTATTTGGTTACTGACCGACAATAATTAGTTTATTAAAAGAACCGTTGCCTACTTTTAAGAAATGAAAAACATAATATTTATCAATTAACCCATTAAAAATGTGAATTTTTAATTCTTTAATTAATTTATTAAAAGGCTGTGACTACTTTTAAGGTAAGAAAATATATTATTAATGCTCAATTAACGTGTATTAATTATCAAATAATTGACAATAATTAATCAAATAATATAAGAGACAATTATTTTTATTAGAAACGGTAATAACACGTATGCAAAAATTATACAATAATTGAAGTTGCAATTACACAATGTATACATTACAAAAATATTATATGTGTACCCAAAAAAATCATTCATAAAAATAGGCGTTTAAATTTTAATGTAGCATGTATACATAAACTTTATAATGTATACATAAGAATATTACCAACAATTATATGTATAACTATAATGAATACAAGAATGAAATTAATATGATACATGTACAAATTAAATTTTATTCATAAATTATACATGTGAATTTGTTTATGTATACGGTAACTGCACTATGTATACATTGATTCGTATTCATCTGTGTATTTATTGGTTTGTATTCACCTAATAAATGTTTATACATTTATTCAAATTGAGATTGACATTTATTAGTATACTTGGTTTGAATTTATCAAAATCAACATTTTGATTTTTTACGAGGATCTTATGAGAACATTTCTTATCCATTAGATTGAAAACAAAAATTCCAAATACTATAACTTGAATTTGCCAAAAAAAAGTTTAAAATTTTTTAATTCCACAAATCACGAAATTTCAAAATTAAGTGGTAAGAACCGCTACATAAATTATATATTAAAAGAAGATTTTGGGAGAACCAATGGATAAACATGCATCTGATTTGTATAAACAAAGTAAATGAGGGAGGATAAGAAAAAATTTAGAAGAGCAACAAATATACATATGAAAAAGATTTTAGAATGTTAATAAAAAAAGGGATTGATAACCTAAATTTTCGCAAAAACAAAATTGAAAAACTTCAATTCCACAAATCATGAAATTCAACAATTATTGGACAAGAACAAGATTATATATAAAATATGATTATTGGAAGTGTCCATGAATAAACATATTGTTATATTTGATTTTCACAAACAAAGTGAATTAAGGAGAATAATAGAAAATTTAGTAGAGAAATAAATATACGTATTAAAAGAATCCAAAAAAAAAGAAAAAAAGGAGACAAAAAGGAGAAGAAGTCTATTTTAAAATGATTGACAGATAAAAAAGGAATAATAAAACAATAATTTTTTTCTTTTAAAGAAAAAAAAGAGTAATCAACGTGTTTAGAGAAAAATAAGGGAAAAAAAATACATTTTTTAAGGAAAAAAAACAAACTATTAAATTCCAAATAAATAAAATGAAATCTTTTTTGCTGATAAATTAAAAATGTATTTATTGCCAATTTAGTCATGCAGTGCCATTTAGTCATTCCGTTTTTCTGACGACCACCGCACCTCAACCTCTTTTCTCTCCTCTCTCAGCCTCGCCTCCACACCGCTACACCGTCCTCTTCCCATCAGAGAGCAGCTGCCGCCACTCCTCCTTCTCCACACCAGCGAACGCCACCGCGTCACCTGACTCCAGCTGAACTTTTCCTCCTTTAATTTGCCTTTCAAAATCCAAATTCCCAAAAGTCTGTAAATCTCCGATGGTCTCCAGCGAAGTAAGTTCCTGAATCAAGCATCGATGGATCCCAACAGTGGTAATGACATTTATCATCTTTGAGTTTATTTAGCTTGTAGCCGAGCTACTAATCCACAAGGTTAGATTATACAGTTTTGTGTGATTTTTCTGGATTATCGATTAGATGGGCTCCTGCTAAACTATGCACTTTGTTTTAGTCTAATTATTTGATTGATCTATTTCGATTACTGATTGTTTGTGCGTACTCATACTTTAGATATCTGATTTTGAACTTTGTGGATTCTACACCTACTGCTCTATTATGGTCTGCTTGTTTGCTGCATTGGAACTTTGTTTTTCTAAAAGAAAAATATTCTTTCATATATTTCAGATCAATTATATGGTATATTTAGTCGAGTCAGATTCACGAAAACTTCCTCTATGGAAAATGTTGTAGTCTTACCTCATTTAATTCACAACAGCCTTAACACTTTGTGGTTTATGAAGGCAGATTGATTTTATGATAGATTAATTAAAGAAGTTATTGATTTTATGCCTAAATTGTGATTAATTTCCTTAGGCATTCATAGTACTTGCTAATATATGGTAATTCAACCTTTATTCCACTGTTAAATTGACTGAAACACCTCTGAATATATAATATTTTTCTTAAACGTACGGTTGTTTCCTTGCAACTAATTGGTTTAATTATATGACAGCTTTGGTAGTGGTTCAATTATGGTAAGTTGGGATTTATATTATCAGTTTCCCTTCTGTCCTTGTTGGCCTGGATCCGAGAACAACCTGTAATACTTGTTTGTTTCTTGGGCGAATATTGTGATTAGCTGATTTGGTGGTTATTTTTTCTCTTCATTTCCTTGATTGACAAAAGATTTTAAGCTATATAATAAAGAGCTCTTTTCTTCTGTAACTGATCACTTCTTTCCGGGAGACATCATTTGAGCTCTTACGGATCACTAGTCACTGGAAAGGAGCCTTTCGAGCTTTCCTCCTCAAAATCACTGATCACTGGAAGAATTTCCTTAACTTCTCTTTCGCTCTAAAAAATAAACAGCATCGTCTTTGATATCGAGAAAAATATCACTTTTCTCTCTACTCTGGTGGCTGCTAAGCCTAAACAGCCCTTGTTACTTAGCCTTAACATTCTCCTCGGCACGAGCACTATTCTTGTGATCTTGATGTGTCGGAATTGGATACTGAATTTTGCTGCTTAATTGGATTATTGCGGTTTCTGGACCGTTTCTTCTTAACTGGTAAGTATTCTAACAACTTTTATATTAGTTATACATAGTTGGAAAGCTCGAATGTCTTGTGCATTTTGTGGAAGAGCATACAGGTACGTTGCTTTAAACTTTAGGAGTAAAATGCCTAAACTTCTAAATCTTGTTGCTATAAATGGGATTGTTGAATTTCTTATCATTTATGATAGTAATTTATAAGTTTTGAGTAATGAGTTCTGGTATTTAATGTTGCAATCGAATCTGCCTCCTTTGTGTTGTTGGTTGTACCGCTAAATATGCCTTATAAGCACATGGTTTTGAATTCGTTTTTGTAGGAATATATGAATCTGAAATAGGTATATATGTATTGCATTAACAGAAATTTAGATCGGATGTGGGCCAGGGACTTTGGAGTGGTTGGAGGCTATTTAATTTATAAAAGTTTTCATCCTTTGCTCAAGCATGCTTCTTATTTGGCTTGTAATATTTTGTAATAAGCACGCTATAATAATAAGGATTCGGGGCTTCTATCATTTGGGGGAGGAATTATATGCTATGTGTTTTTTTACTTCTTTTTCCATGTCTCACTTTCTTATTTTCCTTTTAATTATTCTTATTTAAGTATTTAACTCAAGTTTCAATTGTTAAAGTTGTTTCTATCTCTCTTTGTCAAAGTCATTGTTCAATTCTGTTTTTTCATAATTTGGATCGGATATGACATTTTCATTTTTAATTATATATATATATAAATATTATCTCCTAACCTATAGTTAGTGGGAAAGTAAAGGGAATTATAATGATTAATTCCAAATTTTCTAACTAAGCCGACGCGTCCCCGGGCATCACCTATCCAAGATGTCTTTCAAAAGGAATTATGTGTACTTATGTGTGTATATATATGCTTATATTTAAATCAAATTTTTCATCTATTTTTTGAATATTATATTATTTTTTTAAGACTGACCTTAAATAAAAATATTTTTATGATGGAGGAGTGCGATTAATAATATCGTTAGTATCATCCCAAAAAAATATTTGTAGCCTCCTTGAATTCTCTTACGGATTGGTTTGAATTCTAAAGTTTTAAATGCTTACAAATCAGCTTTTATAATTATGTTTATTTTTGTTGGGTAGATTAGTTTTCAATTCGATCTTATGATTTTTGTATCTTTTGGTGTTAATTCTCTTCTCTTGCTTATCTATTTTATAATTAATTATTGCCTTACAATTGTGATGTTTAAAATAATTAGCCTTACATGTCCATATTTATTAATAATAAATAAGTTTAACTTGTCTTATCATCTTATCACCCAAAGATTTAATTTGTCTATCTTATCACGTTTTGTTTTAATTAATTGAATAATTAATGACCTTTGGTTATTTTTTTTAATTTATCGCTTAAATGATAAAAATGTTAGATTATTTTAATGATCTAATCATCTATATTTGTCAATTGGCTTTAAATAAAATTTGCTTATTTTATCGCATAATCTGTTCAATTGATTAGATAATCAATGCTCCATTGATTGTCTCTATTTTTATTTATCGCGTTAAACAGTACCATGATAACTTATGAAATCACCTAGACTTATATTAGTTTATTAAAAATCAACTTTAGATGCTTATTTTTAAAATAAAAGTTTCTTGTTCTTTATCACTTAGTTTTTCTTAAATTAGTTAATTAGAGACCTTATTTGCCAAATTGTAACCCCCACATAAATTGTATGAGATATGACTGGGACCCACATTTGTGGACCTCGAGGGGTGCTTAACACCTTTCTCTCGAGATAATTTGAACTCTTACCCGAGTCTATGGTTTTGTAGGCCCTTTAGTTAAAATTAGTTAGTTTAGATAGGTGCCCTAACATGCCTGTAATTCGTTAGATAACAACTTTTCTTTTTTAAACAAACCTAAAAAAGTTGTTAGGTCGTGTAATAAACTTGTTTTGAGAAAAAATGTGGTGCGACAGAATGGTCTGGATGGAGTTGAAGTCCAATTGTTGATGGCATCCTTTGCTTCCTTGTTTCCTCTAGGTCCCCTTTCTCCTCTTCGTTGATCACAACATTGCAACTCTTCTCTTCCTCCTTGGTCAAAGACAAACCCTTCATGCCCTCTAGAACATCATCAGTGATACTACTCATGAACCCGATGGATCGAAATGATTGGTGCAGTGGGGGTATGAGTTTCCTCAGTGGGTAATAGTATCCTTCTGTAAGTGGTTGCCAATCAATCCATTCTTCAGTATATATGTTCTAAGCCAAAAGTGATTGAATGATGAGTGGGTTGTATGAGTTCAACTATTCCTTGTAATTTACCCCCCAAACCTTTCCCAAGTTCAAAACCAAACCAGAGCATCATGTCTATGATTTTCTGGCTATACCATGGTTGTACTTCAATATTGCCGACAAGCTCCACCATATGAAACATCTCTCAGTCTAGATGATCTCGCCCTTCGACTGCATATATATGATGTTCTCTTTCCCCGTGGACTACCACTTCTTTAGATCCCATTCAAATTTCAAGCACCGATGAAGAGTAGAAGGAACTGCTCCAACCATGTGAACCAGGTGCAACCCAACAATAGATTGTATGAGGCTGGAGTGTCCATGACTTAGAAAACTATGGAAAAGGTAGTAGGACAAATGAGCATGTCTAAGGTTACCTCTCCACTAGTATCCCTTTGAGAACCATCAAATGCTCTCACACTCATCTTTCAAGTTTAGACCTTTGAACTATCCATATCTAGTCTTGTTAGCGTTCTCAGAGGACAAATGTTCAAACCAGAACCTGGATCAACCAAAGCTTTGGTGACTACCTTATTTTTTTTATATTGGGTAGAAATCCAAAGCTTGACGTTTCTTCAAGCGGTAGCTCATCTTCATGAAATGATATCATGTATGCTTCGAATATGCCCAACCATTTGGGCTACCTCTCATGAATGATGCTAGTAGAGACGTACGCTTCACCTAAAGCCTTCATAAGAGCATTTGGATGAGTTTCTAAAGATTGCAGCAAAGACAAAATGGATATTTGGAATGGGATTTTACTCAATTGATCAACAATAGAGTAGTCCTTGGCTTGCAATTTCTTCTAGACACCTTGTTCTTCCAACTCTACAATCGATGGCTTAGATTTGCTAGAGCTACCTTGAACCAAGTTTTCGGAAGTATATATTCTCCTAGATCTGGTCATTCCTGTCGCAACATCTGTTTCTTCCACCTTTGCTTTTCCTTTCCCATAATCCCACAGAACAACATAGGTATCATACTTGATAGGCGGAGGAGCTCTATGAACAATAAATGGAGGGGCATGACAATCTCAACCTCAAATGGAGCATGCCTTTGCACTACAACATGCGATTGGGTGGCAACAATTATCTCTCTTGTGGCTTGAGAAGCCAAATAGATCCCTCCAAATTCACCATATCACCAGTTTCTACCATATTAACCTGGTGGTTTAGGAAGAGGATTTCTTGCCACATTTGGCACAAGATCCTTAGCTGGATGACCTTTGTATCAATAAGCTTTGAATCTTGTCTTTCAAAGATCTGCAAACTTGAGTGGTATGGCCCTTCATTTCTGAATGATAAGCATAAACTTTGTTAGGGTCGTACCACTTGACATGGACATCTATGAGCAAAGTAGGGATTGGGGTAACGTAGTCAACTTCTTTCAACCTTTCGTAAAGTTGAGCTATGGGTTTGGCTAAAAGGGTATAAGTTTTTACGAGTCTTCTTTCAAAGGGAGGTCTGTTTTTGTAGCTTGGTGGTTGAGTGGGTGGTGGGGATTGAAAGTATGTAGGTTGGGCATTATAGACAGGATAGTTGATTTGTTGATTGTGGACGAGGATTTTGGTAGTATGAATGCATTGGATGGGGAGATTCAGGATATGGAGCTTGTAGGATATCGAGATGAATGTGGGGTTGTCATTTGGTATTTAGAGGGGGTTTAGATTCCCCGAGCCATCATCACATAACATGTTTCCTTTTTCTTCTGATTCTCCGCTATTCCACCGGATTGCAAGACTTTATTGGCGTCTTGCAAAGCCTCCAGGTTGATGATGGTTTCATTCTTAATGTCTTTTTCAATTCTTTCACCCAACTTGATGATGTCTGCAAAACTTTTCTCAGCCACGAGGATCATTCTATCATAGTACTGTGGTTCTTGGGCGCGGATGAAGTAATCCTTCATCTGAGACTCTTATCCTCTATAGCAGCTCTAGCTTTAGCCGCCTCGGACCTCCATCTAATGGCATAATCCCAGAAGGATTCCCTAAGCCTTCTCTTCAAGTTTTGGATATAGAACCAGTCAGACGCATTTTCCACGTTGAATCCAAACTTTTCATGAAATCTATAGCCATATTCATCCATTCGACCCATTTGTGAGGGTCTTGTTCAATGTACCATTATAAGGCTTCCCTGGTGAGACTCCTCATGAACAACTTCATTCGTATTTTTTCGTCTCTTCCTACTCCTACAAATCTGTCACAATACATACGCAAGTGGGCTTTGGGATCTCCGATACCATTGAACATCTCAAACTTTAGGTGTTTATACCCCTCAAGTAATTCCACATCTGGGTGCATGTATAGATCTTGATAGTTCAACCCTCCTAGCCTTTTGCTTCCCTCTACGTGTTTCACTCTACTAGCCAACTTATCCAATCTCTCAGACATGACTTTTATCAAAATATCCTTTTGATAGGATTCTGACTCATGGTAATCATGGGTTAAAGAAGCGGCTTCAACATATATAAGGTTAAGAGTCATGTGATTTCCAGGAGTATGGGCATATGAGGGGTTCGTAGTGGGTACATTATGGTTTAAAATTGGTTTATGCATGTTTTGCTTGCTTTGATGGTGGTAGTGATGAGGTGGGAATTGGGTATTTGGAATAGGCATATAGGTGGAGCTTGGCTGCGTTTGGGTGTGCGGTGGTGGGAAATTATTTGGATGAGTGGAGTTAGGCGGGTAATATTAGGTGGATGATTATTTGGTAAGGTTGTTTGATTGGTGAGGGGTAGGTTGTCCATGTTTTCCCCAAAAGGGGTATCGAGAGAAATGGATAATTTGGTCAAATCGCGCATGTTGGCCACCTCTTCCTCTAACTCTATAATTTTGCATTCAAGTCTCAAAACCAAATCATTAGAGAGTTGTCCACCCTCAGAAGTTTCAACCCTTTCATTGGTACTATTGTTATCAATCATTTTTCCTTTGTCTTTGTAACTTGCTCTTTGAAGAGGAGGAGAAGAAGGGTCCCTTTTGATCTTGTATGGGCCAGAATGAAAGACAAATCAACCTTAGGGAATGCGAAAACAATAGAATCAACAGAAAAATGATGTTAGGAGATTATAACAATATTATAATAATAACATATTGTTTGAAGTAAACACCCTAAATGCAAAGGATCTCGTTGAGCCAGAGGTAAGTTGACACATAAGTGATGCACAATGATTAATTCAACGCTTATTTTCCAATTTGGAGCTTAGAGTTAGGAAATAAAGGAAAACAATCTTTATTTATTGAATAAGATTCAATTTATTACATCATAATTAAGAAAGATCAAATATGGAAATAAACTAAAGGGGAAAGGGATAACACGGGGAACCAAAGCCCTAAAAACAACTTCAATGAGGTTGGTCTCAATGTTGGGCACAATCTGCTCTCTCATCTCTGGAGTGATATCATAGTCGTAGTTAAGGAGATTGTGATCCCATCTTCTCGCCCTTTCATCACCAAAACCAGGAAGACCTCATTCGCTAAAATCTCTATATTTCGCATCCTCCAAGATCCACACATAATACTCGGGTGTACAAAAAATTCGTTGCTCTCGAACATCAATAGTTACCACATTTTTCCACCTTAACTGTATAGTGTCCACTTGTGGGATGTTGGGCCCAAAATTATACTCATAATGACCCATATGAGATCGCAAGGGTATCATTTGAATTTGTCCGAACTGACGAAGAACTCAGAGAAACACGTATGGTTAAACGCCACTCAGACCAATAATCTCGATAAAGTAAAGCTCATTACCTCTTATGATGACACAACGAGACCTCAACCAATAATACTTCCATTGAATTTGAACATTTGAAAGCCCTCTCAAATACACGAACCAGTCTTTCGTTCCTACAGGGGCAGGAAAAAATTTCATCCTTTCGGGATGACTAAGAATTTTGTTCCCTACAACTTTTAAAATATCTACCAATTCGTCCCTCTTGTAAAAGTGTTCAACAACCCAAAGTTGCAATTAGAAATTGCACCCATCGAAGTATCTCTTACCCTTAGTGCATGCAGACAACGCCCTTATTATTTCTGCTAGTAGCATGGACACTATAGCCTTCTTGTGTTGGAGCTTGCCTCGAGCCATCATGCGAACCACATAACATAGGCTAGTGTGGATTTTTCCCTTTAAAATAGGGTAAACTAATGAACCTAGCAGTGCATTAGCAAACACATTGAGACGATATATTTCCCATTTTGCAGCGGAGCAAGCAAACTCCCTATTAAAGCTTTTATGGCCCATTCGTCTATAAAACATGAATATATGAATTCTATAGAAATCCATCCATCCTTTAAATAACTTAACTATGGATTATGGTGCATTCCCATTTGCTTTAGAAAGACCTCGGGGATGGTTTGTATGGTACAATCATCTTACACTTCTTGTAAGGAAGGTCGAGAAACCCGCCAACTTCCTCAATTGTCGGGGTTAGTTCAAAGTCCCTAAATTTGAAACCAACCTTTTGAGGTCCAAAAAATTTAACAAAGCCTTGATCAAATAACGATCAGACTCGACGGAGATGAGGGAAGTAAGGCCGCCTGGTAATTCATGCGTCTCTAGTTCTCAATTTCTCTTAATATCTTTCCACCAGTTCCTTAGGATACGACTTACTCCGATCACCATTTGTGTGTTGGGGAATGAGAAAAACCATGACTCTGCAAATAAACAACAAACAAATTCTAAACTCCATTTTGACATAATTTGGCTTGATTTAGTTATTATGATCACATTAACACGTAATATGACAAATTGCATATTACGTGTCAATGTGATCATAATAATTAAATTATGTCAAAATGGAGTTTAGAATGTGTTTGTTGTTTGTTTGTAGAGTCATGGTTTTTCCTCATTTCCCCAACACACAAATGGTGATCGGAGTGAGTTGTATCCTAAGGAACTAGTGGAAAGATATTAAGAGAAATTGAGAACTAGAGACGCATGAATTACCAGGCGGCCTTACTTCCCTCATCTCCGTCGAGTCTGATCATCATTTGATCAAGGCTTTATTAAATTTTTTGGACCTCGAAAGGTTGGTTTCAAATTTAGGGATTTTGAACTAACCCCGACAATTGAGGAGGTTGGCGGGTTTCTCGACCTTCCTTACAAAGAGTGTGAGATGATTGTACCACATAAACCATCCCCGAGGTCTTTTCTAAAGCAAATGGGAATGCAACATAATCCGGATTTAGGTTGTTTAAAGAGAGATGGATTTCTATAGAATTCCTATATTCACGTTTTGGAGACGAAAGGGGTAATTAAGACCTTAATAGGGAATTTGCCTGCTTTGCTGCAAAGTGGGAAATATATTGTGTCAATGCGTTTGCTATTTCAATGTTAGGTTCATTAGTTTTCCCTATGGAAAAGGGAAAAATCCACACTAGCCTGAGTTATGTGGTTCGCATGATGTCTCGAGGCAGGCTCCAACATAAGAAGACTATATAGTGCCTATGATACTAGCAGAAATAATAAGGACATTTTCTGCATATACTAAGGGTAATATATACTTCAAAGGGTGCAATTTCTTATTGCAACTTTGGGCTGTTGAACACTTTTACAAGAGGGATGAATTGGTAGACATTTTGAAAGGTGTAGGGAACAAAATTATTAGTCATCTCGAAAGGATGAAATCTTTTCCTCCCCCTGTAGGAACGGAAGACTGGTTCGTGCATTCGAGAAGGTTTTCAGGTGTTCAAATTCAATTGAAGTATTATTGGTTGAGTCCTCGCCGTGCCATCATAAGAGGTAATGAGCTTTACTTCATCTAGATTATTGGTCTGAATAACGTTCAACCATACGTCTCTCTGAGTTCTTTGTCAGTTCGGGCAAATTCAAATGATACCATTGCGATCTCATATGGGCCATTACAAGTTTATTTTGGGCCCAACATCTCACAAGTAGACACTATACTGCGAGGGTGGTAACAATTGATGTTCGAGAGCAACGACCTTTCTGTACACCCAAGTATTATGTGTGGATTTTGAAGGATGCGGAACGTAGAGATTTGAGCGACGAGAGTCTTCTTGGTTTTGGTGATGAAAGGGAGAGAAGATGGGCTCGCAATCTCCTAAACTACGACTATGATATCAATCCAGAGATGAGAGAGAAGATTGTGCCAACATTGGATACCAACCTCATTGAAGTTGTTTTTAGGGCTTTTCTTTCCCAATGTTATCCCTTGCCCCTTTAGTTTATTTCCAGTTTTTGCTCTTTCTTAATTATGATGTAATAAATTGAATCTTATTCAATAAATAAAGTTTGTTTTCCTTTATTTCCTAACTCTGAGATCCAAATTGGCAAATAAGTCTTGAATTAGTCATTGTGCAACACTTATATGCCTACCTCTAGCTCAATGAAGTCATTTGCATTTAGGGCGTCTTCAAACAATATGTTTTTATTATAATACTGTTCTAATCTCCTAACATCCTTTTTCTGTTGATTCTAATGTTTTCTCATTCCCTAAGGTTGATCTGTTTTTCATTCTAGCCTATACAAGATCAAAATGGACCCCTCTTTCTCCTCCTCAAATAGCAAGTTACAAAGACAAAGGAAAAATGGTTGATAACAATACTACCAATGAAAGGGTTGAAACTTCCGAGGGTGGAAAAATCTCTAATGATCCGATTTTGAAACTTGAACGCAAAATTATGGAGTTAGAGGAAGAGGTGACCAACATGCGCGATTTGGCCAAATTATCTGTTTCTCTCGGCCTCTTTTTGGGGAAAACATGGACAATCTACCCCTCACCAATCAAACAACCTTACAAAATAATCCTCCACCTAATATCACCTGACCTAACTCCACTCATCCAAATAATTTCCCACCACCGCACACACAAACGCAACCAAGCTCCACCTATATGCCTATTCCAAATACCCAATTCCCACCTCATCACTACCACCAACAAAGCATGCCAAACATGCCCGAACTAATTTTAAACCATAATGTACCCGCTACGAACCCCTTATATGCCCATACTCCTGGAAATCACACTTTTAACTCTATATATGTTGAAACCGCTCTCTTAACCCATGATTACCATGAGTCAAAATCTTCTCAAAATGATATTCTGATAAATGCCATGTCTGAGTGATTGGATAAGTTGTCTAGTAGAGTGCTATGCGTAGAGGGAAGCAAAAGGCTAGGAAGGTTGAGCTATGAAGATCTATGCGTACACCCAGACTTGGAATTACCTGAAGGGTATAAACCCCCAAAGTTTAAGATGTTCAATGCTATCGGAGACCCCGAAGCCCACTTGTGTTTGTATTGTAACAAACTTGTAGGAGTGGGAAAGGACTAAAAAATACGAATGAAGCTGTTCACGAGGAGTCTCACTAGGAAGCCTTATCATGGTACATTGAACAAGACCCAATCAAATGGGTCGAATGGGTAGATATGACTACAAATTTCTTGAATAGGTTTGGTTTCAATGTGGAAAATGCGCCTGACTTGTTCTATATCAAAAATCTGAAGAAAAATCTTAGTGAATCCTTCTGAGATTATTCCATTAGATGGAGGTCCGAGGAGACTAGAGCTAGACTTCCTATGGAGGAGTCTCAGATGAAAGATTACTTCATCCCCACCCAAGAACCACAATACTATGATAGAATGACGTTCGTGGCTAAGAAAAGTTTTGTAGATATCATCAAGTTGGGTGAAAGAATTGAAGAAGGCATTAAGAATGAAACCATCATCAACCTGGAGGCTTTGCAAGCCACCAATAAAGCTTTGCAATCCGGTGGAATGGCGGAGAACCGGAAGAAAAATAAAACAAGTTATGTGATGATGGCTCAGAGAATCAAAACCCCCTCTAAATACCAAATGACAACTCCATCTCCACATCCCATACCTTCATATTACCGAAATCCTTGATCTCTACAATATCAACAAACCAACTATCTTGTCTATAATGTCCAACCTGCATACTTTCAATCCCTACCACGCACTCAACCACCAAGCTACAAAAACAGACCTCTATTCGAAAGAAGATCCATAAAAACCTATACCCCTTTAGCCGAACCAATAGCTCAGTTTTACGAAAGGTTGAAAGAAAGTGGTTGCATTGCCCAAATTGTTGCTTTGCCCGTAGATGTCCATGCCAAGTTGTACGACCCTAACAAAGTTTGTGCTTATCATTTAGGAATGAAGGGCCATACCACTGAAGCTTGCAGATCTTTGAAAGACAAGATTCAAAAGCCTATTGATACAAAGGCCATCCAACTTAAGGATCATGCGCTAAATGTGGAAAGAAATCCTCTTCCTAACCATCATGTTAATATGGTAGAAACTGGTGATATGGTGAATTTGGAGGGATCCATTTGGCTCTTCGAGCTAGAAGAGACGATGACTGCTACCACCCAAACGCTTGTTGTAGTGCAAGGCGTGCTCCTTTTGAGGTTGAGGTAGCCATGCCTAGGCCTTCATTTACTGTTTATAGAGCTCCTCCTATCAAGTATGATACCCATGTTGTTCTGTGGGATTATGGGAAAGGAAAAGCAAATGTGGAAGAAATAGATGTTGCGACAGGATTTACCAAATTTAGGAGAATATACACTTCCGAGAACTTGGTTCTAGGTAGCTCTAGCAAATCTAAGCCATCGATTGTAGAGTTGGACGAATAAGGTGTCTGGAAGAAATTGCAAGCCAAGGACTACTCTATTGTTGATTAGTTGAGTAAAATTCCATTCCAAATATCCATTTTGTCTTTGCTGCAATCTTTAGAAACTTATCGAAATGCTCTTATGAAGGTTCTAGGTGAAGTGTATGTCCCTGCTAGCATCCCTCGTAGGAGGCAGCCCAAATGGTTGGCAAGTATTCGAAGCATACATGATATCCTTTCATGAATATGAGCTACCGCTTAAAGGAACGTCCCACAACAAAACTTTGTACATTTCTACCCAATATCAGAATAAGGTAGTCACCAAAGCTTTGGTTGATCCAAGTTTTGGTTTGAACATTTGTTCTCTGAGCACGCTAACAAGACTAGATATGGATAGTTCGAGTGTCCAAACTTGGATGATGAGTGTGAGATCATTTGATGGTTCTCAAAGGGGTACTAGTGGAAAGGTAACTTCAGACATGCTCATTGGTCCTGCTACCTTTTTCTATAGTTTTCTAAGTCATGGACATTCTAGCCTCATACAATCTATTACTGGTTTCCCCTGGATTCACATGGTTGAAGCAGTTGCTTCTACTCTTCAACAGTGCTTGAAATTTTAATGGGATCTAAAGAAGTGGTAGTCCACGGGGAAAGAGAACATCCTATATATGCGGTCGAAGGGCGAGATCATCTAGATAGAGAGAAGTTTCATACGGTGGAGCTTGTCGGCAATAACAACCATGGTATAACCAGAAGATCATAGACATGATGTTGGTTTGGGGGTCAGATTACAAGGAATAGTTGAACCCATCCAACCTACTCGTCATTCAACCACTTTTGGCTTAGAATATATATATATATATATATATATATATATTGCTGAAGAATTGCTTGATTGGCAACTACCTACGGAAGAATAATATTACCTACTAAGAAAACCCATACCCCCGCTGCACCAATCATTTTGATCTGTCGGGTTCATGAGTAGTATCACTAATAAGTTTCTTGAGGACATGAAGGGTTTGTCTTTGACCAAGGAGGAAGATAAAAGCTACAATTATGTGATTATCGAGAAGGAGAAAGAGGATCCTAGAGGAAGCAATGAAGTAAATGTCGCCATCAACAATTGGACTTCAACTCAATCCAGACCTCACAGGGCATTTAGGTATCTTTGGAAGATGATTTTTATATCAATTTTCAAAAGTTTTCAATAAAATAGTTTTCAATTTTAGTTTCATTTTAAATGTTTTCAAGTAGCATTATTAAACTTTTGAGGTTTAACTTTGAGCAGTAAGGTCTTTTTTTCCAATTTATTTATCCTTTATTTACGTGTGCGTTATTTTTCTTCCAACAAAGTTTGTTATAAAAATGTTGAATCTGAGACTATGACAAATAATGAGGTCGCGCAACTTAACATAAATGATTTTGAAGAGGTTGAAGAAAGTGAAGTCCCTAAAGAGTTAATTAGAAAAGTTGAGGAATTCGAGGAAAATTCCAATCTAAACTTAGCAGAAACAGAAGTGGTGAATCTGGAAAATTCGGAGGTAACGCAAGAAACCCAAATAAGCATCCATATGACGGAAGATGACAAGAAAAAGCATATCAAGTGTCTCATAGAGAACAAAGATATTTTTGCTTTGTCCTATGTAGACATGTTAGGACTAAGCACTTTGATAGTAGCTTATTGGTTGCCCACAGATCCATCTTGTCCTCTAGTGAAACAAAATCTTAGAAAATACAAGCCTGAGTTGAGTTTGAAAATCAAGGAGGAAATATCAAAGCAATTAGAGGTTGAAATCCTTCAAGTGACGGAGTATCCAATTTGGCTTGCCAATGTTGTTCCAGTGCCTAAAAAATATGGGAAGGTCAGAGTCTGTATGGATTATTGGGATCTCAACAAGGCCAGTACCAAGGACAATTTTTCATTGCCTAATATACACATCCTGATTGACAACTGTGCCAAGCATGAAACACAATCATTTGTGGATTGCTTTGTTAGTTGTCATCAAATTGAGATTCACAAGGAGGATGCTGAGAAAAATGCTTTCACCACACCATGGGGTGTTTACAACTACAAGGTGATGCCTTTAGGTGGAGCTGTCAAATGGGCTTGTCCCGCTAAGCTGGCCCAACCCAACCTTTGAATTAAGTGAGGTTGGGCTTAATTTTTTCAGCCCATTTAGGAACAAGGCTTTTTAGCCCAACCTCATTTGACCCGCTAGCCTCGTAAGCCCAATCCTCAAGCCTCAAAGGCCATCCCATGGGTTGTGAATTTTAAAAAAAAATTTAAAATATAAATATTTTTAAAATATAAATATAAAATCAAGTCTTACTTTTTTGCACAACTTTTACATTTTAGGGCCATTAGCCCACTAAATTTTCTTATTAGCCCAAGATGATCGATATTTACAAGCATTGGCATGAAAAACTACCATTTACTTTGTTGGGGTATCGTACTACCATCAGAACTTCTATCGGGGATACACTTTATTTTCTGGTATATGGTAAAGAAGTTGTGATACATGTTGAAGTAGAGATACCATCTCTGAGAATTATTCAAGAGGGAGAGCTAAGCGATGTTAAATGGGTGCAAAAGCTGTCAGAGAATTTGGCATTAATTGTCGGAAGAAAGATTAACACCGTCTGCCATGGTCAACTCTATCAAAATAGAATGGTCAGAACTTTCAACAAGAAGGTCAGACTTAGACATTTTTCACCCGAGCAATTGGTTTAGAAGCGGATCTTCCCAAATCAAGATGAAGCAAGGGGTAAATTCTCACCAACCGGGCAAGGTCCATATATAGTCTCTCGGGTGTTGATAGGTGGAGCACTCATATTGGCATAAATGGATGAGGAAATTTGGCCCAAACCTATCAATTCAGATGTTGTGAGGAGATACTACATCTAAGTTTGTTTTAATGCTCTTTGTTTTGTAATTTGGAACTACGTTAGATCTGATTTCAGTTTAAAAGGATATACGTATGCGCTCCTATGGAGTTCGGTCTTATCTTAATAAAAATTATCATTTTCCCTTGATCATGTAACTGGGGCAGAATTTTTGAGAGGGTCTCAAAAATTCCATCAAAGAGCATTTCCGTACAAATCAAGACTGACCTCTCAAAAATTCATAACAATCAAGCAACAATCTACAACAAAGATCAAAATAACAGAAGTTCTATAATGGGCAAATTTTTTTTGAATGGTTTTCAAAAAATTTATGATGCGTATCAAAATCAGAAGGACCTTTTCAAATTGGACGTTGTAAAGTCTCAAATTATGCCATGGTCAAAGATTCAACAAAAGTTTGTACAACCTTAAAAAATTTATACTTTCAAAAATCTTTACAAACTTTATTTTTTCTATTTATATTTTTCGTCAAAGATAATGCCCAAAAAAGTTCTAGATGTTAAGTCAAATAGAGCACACCGGTCAAAGTAGATCAACCTCTCCCATTTATAAACTCACAATTTTCTTTGAATGAAGAAAAGATAGGTACATATATAAGTATAAATTTCAACATCACTTGAAGAATCAAGCTACCTTATACTGAGCCTGACAATGGCCAACAAATGACACACTACCCCTCAAATAAGACGAAAGGCCAAGCTACATTATTCTGAGCTCGATAATCGCCAAAAAAAGGGATATCTACCTTTCCAAAAAGATGAGGACCAAGCTACTCTATACTACAATCGCCAATAAATGACAATCGATCCTTCCAATAAGGCGGATGTCTAAGCTGATTAATGCTCTCAACTATCATATCATGCCCAAAAATTTCATGAGTCCGAGATTGCATATGCCCCAACATTGCATGTGCCCAAAGATTGCATTGCGCCAAAGAGATGCATGTGCCAGAGAATAGCATTGTGCCTTAGATTGCATGTGCTTGAGAATTACATGTGCCCATAGAATGCATTGAGCCCGAGATTCGCAAGAGCCTGAGATATTGCATGTACCCGAAGATTGCATGAGCCGGAGAATTGCATGTGCTTGAAAAATTGCATTGCGCTTGAGATTCGTGTGCCTAAGATTGCATGTGACTGAGAATTTCATGTGCCCTAGATTTGCATGTGCCCAAGAATTGCATGTCCTCGAAGAATGCATTGAGCCCGAGATTTACATGAGCCCAAGATATTGCATGTGCCCAAAGAATGCATGTGCTCGAGATATTGCATGTGCCTGAAGATTGCATTGTGCATGAGGACTTCACGTGCCCAAGAGTTGCATCTACATTGAGCTTGGAAATTATACTGAGCTCGAGAACTATTGGAGCTACTATTTATGCAAGTCACATGCAGCTAAAAAAGGAATACATCTATAGGGAGTTTCTATCGAATCAAGTCACAAGTATCACTCAATGCCCGAAGTACATCATCAAAACAAAAACACTCTCTTTACATACTATTTATATTCCAAAGGCATCATTGTCCAAAGACATCATCTTTCATGGCCTGCGGGACATCATTTCATGGCCTAAACATTTAATTTTTATTTATCATAATCCGAATGTGTCATAGTCTAAATGCATCATTTTCATGGCCTATGGACAACATTTTCATGACCTGAGGATATAATTTTGTGTATAATGGCCATATACATTATATGCTAAGACATGATCTTCATAGTCTTAAGGCAAATATCTAGTCGATATGGGTAATTTCATCATGTTTACATTTGTCGTTTACTTGATATATCTGCACTAATCACTTTATTTACTCAAATTACAAGCTACATATTTGCAGAGACTGATATATTGTAGACATGATCAATGGCCCTTTCAGATATGACTACTGACTAATATAGACTGCAATGAAGGTCTTCTCAACTCTTTGCTACTCATATGATCTCTTCTCTTACGATCCTTTGCACTATTCATTCCACCTCGTTGCTCTAATCTTATCCATTCAAGCCGCTATTGTTTTCGTTCGAATCTCATACCGTTATTTTAGTTTCAAGAGCTTCATTTGTTCCTAAATCTAGAACTACACACGACCTGATTCTCGTAATACCAGAGGTATGTAGGAGACTTAATACCAAAGTCTCAGTCATATCTTTTCCAACTCTATATCATTTCGATTGATCGTACCAACATCTTTCGTTGGTCGGATAAAATCGGCTACTCAATCAATGTTGGTTGCTCGACAATTCATCCTTCATTCCCAAGCAACCAAAGGGCAACTGTTGACTCCCGATTTTGACCGATCGATAGCCATTCCTGAATGGCTATTTGACTGGATATGTATTGTAAAACCTTTTTCCCTTATTTTAAGGGTTCAAAATTGAAAGTAACTTTATGTAATTAATTATATTTTAATATTCATAATTTACAAAGTTTATTGTAATTATTTTCCTTATCAAAACAATAATTATATTAATCGACTGTCAAAACTTGAAAAAAATTATTTTAGTTATCAGTTTAAGGTTTTAAAAAGTATGTTTATATAAAAAAATTTTATTTATGTGTAGTACATTATTAATTAAATAGCAATTCAATTGATGTTCCCTTAAATTTTTTAAATTCTAGCCCCTTTTATCCAATTTGATTTCAATTCTAGCCTCATGAAGTTAAATTTCATTTCAAATCTAGCCATATTCCATACAAGTTATTTTAATTATTGCCCTATTTGATCCCAATCTCAGATTTCCATCTTTCAATCTCACCCGTTCATCTATCCGATCAGCCCCAACCTTAAATCATGTTCGTCCATCAAATTCCATTCAATGGCCAAGATCGATCAACACTTTATCTTCTTTTTTTAAATCCCAAAAGACCAACCCTAACTTTTTTCACCTCATTTCTCCTCTCTCTTTGAGACAACAGCCGCACCCCTTGGCTCTTCTCTTGACACTGCTGCTCTCCTCTGTCAGTGAGAGCCGGTGAGAGCTCCACCGCCAAAACCTGATCCCCTCTTTTCTCCCTCTCCTCCTGTACCAACAAGAACCACCAAGGCAGCCGCCGATGAGAAGCGAGATGTTAGCAGCCCCTCGCCTCTTCTTCTCGAACAATCGGCAAACCCCGTCTCTTGCCATGCCGTTTGCGAGAACGAGCCAACAACCACCAAACAGAGCCCTCACGCACAAAGACGGCGAGGACCACCGGCGAAACCCAGTCGCCCCTCGCTTCCTCTCTTTCTTCTCTCCTCTCCAACAAGGTCGAGGAATACAACAAATCCAAGACCCGCGAAGCTCCGGGCAGTAGAGATTGCTCCGACCAACGACCTCGACTCCAGCTCCGGCGAAGAGCACCGCAACCGGCAAAACACATTGACATCAAGTATAACTTTGTGAGAGACATAGTAGCAAGTGGAGAAATAAATTTGAAATACATTCCTACTTGTGAAATGATAGTTGATCTTTTACAAATGTAATAGCTAGAGACTTATTTGAGAAACATGTTAAGGCTCTAGGTTTACGTAGGATATGATAATATTTATGTATTGTAAAATAACTAGGTAGTTATAATATTTTCATCAATATATGACTATTTTGAATTTATATTCATATATCATATGCATGTGATATTGATTTTAGAAATAAAGTATGTTGAACGAGTCACAAGATTGTCTCTCTCACACGAGCAATCGCCTCTTACATCGAGGAACATGAAGAGAGGAGTTTCACCAACATGTTATGACTTGTTTTATTAGCCAGATAAGAGTCTCTCTAAAAAGATGAATTTAAGGATCATATCATTGAAAAGAAAATCTCGGGTTAGACATCTAGAGGTATCTAAACCAAGATCTGTACGATGTTTGAATGATTAAAAGAATGAGACACACAAACCAATATAAGGTGAGAACATCGTAGCACATGTTTTGTACCACGTGTATTAAGTAATCAATGGGCTAATGAAAGAATGGTTTTTTGCTTCTTCACTACGTGAGACCCCAAAAGGTTAAATTAATTTTTCATTGGAATACCCTTTGACCTTTTACTATTTCTTGAAGTTTCGATTGATGTTGCTACTTTAGCATGTTGCTAATATCCATGATTGATTCGGCAATGCGTCGTATGTCTAGGACAACAATTGATACAGAACCGATAGATTCGAGTAGAAAGAGGATTAAAAATGAACAATATAACTTGTATACACAAGCCGGCTATTACAATCGAGTGTAATTATGTATATAAAGTTAAACATGAACTCGAGTTCATCTGTTTACGAGGATGAGAGATCAAATAAATTACTACTGAAGTAGTGAAAGAAGTATGGGGTATTGTGAGTAATACCGTCCTCATATTAGTAGTGAATTATTTCCATATGTGATTGAATTCTTGTACGGAACATGTAAAATCTAATAGGTAAACTCTTGATGCTCACCGATCGCACGAGCTGTTTATCATATGAAATTGGGTGACTAGTTGATGTCGAATTGGCTTGGGTCTTGACCACTATGTGCGGAGTGGGAGATGTACGTTATTT
Source organism: Solanum verrucosum (assembly GCF_900185275.1). Classification (NCBI taxonomy): domain Eukaryota; kingdom Viridiplantae; phylum Streptophyta; class Magnoliopsida; order Solanales; family Solanaceae; genus Solanum; species Solanum verrucosum. Next base: position 2,306,903 of record NW_026019996.1, on the reverse strand, counting down.
TGGGTCATGGGTCATACGTCACCCATGTGGATCCGATCCGACCCGATAATGTTTTTGAAAAAGAAAATAAACAATATTTTGAAGAAGAGTGGACATTGTTACATTGTTTAACCCTAACATCCACTACCTTTAAAATAGTTCTTCACGCTTAAAGAAAATAACGACATATCAGAAACAAAGACACTAAGAAAAGAAAAAAGACAGACCATTTATTTCTTAAGATTTACATCAAACAATCCAAGAGGATACTCAGTTTGTGGTGTTACACTTTCTTTTCTTGATATTCAAAGTTGGATTTGGAGCAAATTATTCAGTTCCTGAATTTCATTCCGCTGCAACAATCAAAGATGCACAAATCTTGTATCAAATGTTGTTTAAGTCTTACCAAATTCAAGATCTGTTAAAAAACAATTAACAGTTTTATTAATAAGAACAATTCTAAAATTGAATTTTCTACAAAAGCCCACCATAATTATTTTTCAAATATTAATACTTACACGAAATGTAATTTTAGTTTACAATTATAAAAATACATTATAACAACTATTCATCAATTCAAAATTAGTTAGGGTCAATTATGAATCTCCTATATTCATTTCATTCTATTTGAATGTGTGTCATCAATAATATTATTGCTTATAATAATCAACTAATCATGAACTTTATACATATTAACAAAATAAAACTAAAATAGTTTATCTCAGGGTTATCTTCTACTATTAAGACCAAAAGAAAAAAATTAAGCTGGAGCAATAATCAAATCATAATTAACCACTAAGATAGTTTTTTTAAAGTTTCAATCTCTTAGCATTAACATTAGTTATAGTAACTTGTATGTTGTATAACTAAGTGTATTTTTGACTTTTGGTTTCTTTTCATTAATTTATTAAGCATTAACTTAAGTGTAAATATTTAATTGAAAGTTAATTAATAAGTAAATTCTAAAAGCTTTCTACAATTCTATCAAACTCATTAGCTAAAATGCTAGTAAAAAACATATGTTCGTTCTACTTTTCATAGATGTCTTGATTACTGTTGTTTTTTTAAATTTTTTTGATACACCTGATAGTAAAAAAAAAGTTGCTTATTTAGAATTTGAACATCCTTCACGAAATTTCTTTACTGCTCCACTAATTAAATGGAATATATATAGAACGTAATTTTAGAAAAAAATTTAATAAAACTAATGTATTGGAATGTATTTTAGAAAGGACATACTAAAATAGGGCAAATAGCATTTTTGGCCCCTGAATTATTGTCTTATTCCGATTTTGATCCTTGTGTTATTTGGCTAGGCATATTAGACCTTCAATTAAGTTAAATGTGTGATTTTTCTCCTTTAAGCTAATGGATGTTAATAGTTAATGAAATTCAAGTTAAAAAATACTTTTAAAAAAATTCTTTAAAATAGTACAAAAAGAGAGATCTGAATCTACTTCCTTTCCGCCTATGCTTCATCATGCATCATGGTTGATCTTTGAGTGTTGGAATTATGACCTCCGTTAATCACTTAAGGAACACGTATGAATTATGTGTTGCTTAATAAATTAATGTTTAAAGTTAAGCGAGATAGTAAATAAACAATCAAGTAATATTTAACTTCAAACTTCAATAAAACAAACTTCGAACTACAAAAAATTACACAACTATGTAATCAAAGGAATTATAAACTCTAATTTCGTAACTGAAAAACACAAACCCCCCAAGGCTTATGTTCCTATAAGATCTCAAAGTTGCACCAACTAGAAGATCAAACTACACTAAGTAATCAACTTGAAAACAACTTCACTCAATAATCTCACGAAATAAAGCTTTTCCTAACGGTCTTCGCAACACCTCGAAATAATCAATCAAAACTCTCTCAATAACTAATTGTGTTTTACTTGTCTCTCTCTTTGTAAGTGCGCAAGTCTTTTAGATAAAAACCCTTATGTATATATGGACTTACTCATCCTTCCTTCTTTTACACGTGAATTTGTAGTGCTTCCTACTTATTGTAGGACTTGGAAGTACTTTAAAATACATCCACACAGTTTAATTATTCGTTGCCTTCACCTTCTCCTAAACCTATTCGGAATATAAGTTTATGTTGACACAACTTGTTCCATGCATCTGTTCCTATTTTGTCGATCTTCAAAATTCTCATTTATGTGATCTAACAAATTCCCCCTTTTTGATGATGACAAACCATACACCATTTTAGCTTTGTGTGTTCATGTTAACACATATAAGATCGGGTGAAATATGCATGGAAGGGGTGAGTACCAAATCAAACGGTACTCAATAAGAAAAATATTAAACACCATGTTAAGAATATAGAAAATGGGTACCCCTTTCACTCCAACCGAACCTCCACTACAACAACCTGTATAAAACCAGTTCAACCTAATAGCACACAATTTAAATAGTTCATAGCCAAAGTATAACACTCCGATAATTTCAAAACAACAATACACTAGATAAAGTCATCAATCACAAGATCCACATAAAATCACTCACAAGTTCACCATGGTAAATAAATACAATACAATGAAATGCAATGTCAAGTATGGTGATGCATGCCTAACCTAGTGATACACACCCGTTGGATCTCAGTTCAAGACTCATGGGGTACTTATCAGTACATACATCCGTCGCGGCATGCCATACGTCCTTTGATAATAGAATTTGTCGTGGTGTGCGACATGTCCCTCAATAATAGAATCCGTCATGGAATGTCACACGTCCCTCGATAATAAAATTCATCGTGACATATAACACATCCCTCGAATCATAATATATGTTGTGGTGCGTGATACGTTCCTCGAATCATAATATATGTTGCGGTGCGCAACACGTCCCTCGAAATGGTACATCATCTTTAATTTATTACTCTTCCTTAATTCACATAACAGTTGCCATAACCATGTCTTAGAACCAATGCAAATGAAATGTTCACACAATTAATGAGAAAATGACCATTTCCAAATCAATGCACAATTCACAACAATTCAATCGTGATACAACATCAAGAATGAATCAATAAATCTTTCCAATCATTCTCAACACATCACGCATCAATGTATAATCATATTGTCTTTTTACCCCTTTCCTCATTATTAATACTATTCAATATGAACAAGTCAACCCATCATCAAGTGTAACATCTCGCAAATTGAAATAACTAGGAAGAAGTTAAGAATTGGAAATAGCCATTTTTAGAAAGAGTATAAAAATTTGGAAAATTTGTTAAGTATGTTAAGTTGAGTTTTGAGTCAACTTCAAACGACCTTAACTCCTAGCTCAGGATAAGTTAGGTGTATGTTCAGATACCGTAGGAAGATCTTGGAATAATTTTTCCAACACAGTTGAGTTTGCACGATTCCGAGTTTGTATGAGTGAGATATGTCCATTTGAAGTTTGGCTGTTCAAATAAGAAAAGTCTAATCCAGATTTTGGAAGGGTATTTTAGTCTTTTCCTTACCCAATTATTTTAATTCGTTTTTAGGAGTTTAATTGGGGTAAAATCAGAAAAGAGAAAAGAGGAAAGAGGAGAAAGGAGAAGAGAAATCAATAATCGTCAAGAACGTTCGAGTTTGGTTGTGGATTTCGTCAAGGATTCAATCCTACGAGGTATGTGAGATCACATAGCATTGGGTTAGTTCACACACGCGCCAATCATGATTCAATTCAGCGAAGTTATATAGTTTTGAAAGTAAATCCTATGAATTCTTGATGATAGTTCGATAAAAATCTTGTGGGTTCTTGTTGTTGAAGTTCTTGAGATTGATTCATGTATTTAGGTGTGAGTTTGAGTTAAATATTGCATATAGATGAATTAGTTGTTTCTAAGTGTTTGGGGAAAGAACCAAGTGAAAATAGGGGGTTTAGAGTTGAAAAACGAAGAAGAAAAGTTAGAGGCACCTGGGCAGGGGCCTGGGGCGTCGCCCCTCTCATAGCCCCAAGAAAACTTCTATGATCTTTTGCCTCTGGGGAATTGCCCCTCTCAGATCCCCAAGTAGGGGTCTCTGAACTTTGGGCTCTGGCGCCCCACGCCTCTCAGAGAGCCAAGGACGCGAGTTTACCCCATTTTCCCCTCTTTTTTCCGTACTAGTTCCTTAGCAACATACCAATGTTATCTAGTTGATTCCAACACTCTAAGGTACGTCTAAACATCATGAAATCATCCATAAACATGAGATCATGAACCTTGAATCCATAATTCAATTCAAGGAAAGTTAAGAGTCAAGTCTAGAAGTGAAGAAGCAAGTCAAGAGAAGTTCATAAAGTTTTCAAAAGTGTTTCGCAAACGTTTTAACTTTGTTTTAAGACTTAAAGTTCAAGTTAAGTAAAGAGTAAAGATTGAAGTTCATTAATTCAAAGAAGTATATGGGAACTATGTATTCCGAAAGAGTTTAAAATGTTTTCACATTTGAGCAAGAAAGGGAACATCTATTCCAAAAGAGCTTTTAAGCTAAGTTTTGAGTGATTATCTCAAACCAAAGAAATGAGTTGTTTTAAAAACATATGAGCTAAGTACATTTTGGGAGTAGTATTGAGCACCGATATGGGGACCCGAGTTCATAATAACTCAAGTCTCCATAAACCATGTAGCCATCATAGGTAGTAAAGGATCATACTTTTTAGATGATTCCTTAACTGCTTTTAAGCATAGACTAGTGGATCCACTTAGTTCAGACGTCCTATATGACGGCAAAGTATAGGACAGTTCTAGCAGCGTGGGCAAGACGTTGTATCACTACTTAGGCTTATAGTGGTAGTTGTCGATTAGAGAAACTCCCACATAAACTATATTACTTTATTAAATGAGTAAAGTTAAGTTTCTTATTGCATTTTGTTTAACGAACTAAGTTGTTTTCCACTGTTTTACAAGATTTTCATATATTGCATATGTTTTATTGCTTTATATTGAGTTAAGTTATTCATGAGTTGAGAAGAGTCAAGGTAAGTGTTTCTTTCAGATTCCTTTCAAGCTTATGTTATATTTAGTTTTCCCTCGCATACTCGTACATTTAATGTACTGATGCCAATTGGCCTGCATCATTTTATGATGCAGACACAGGTAACCAGGATCATCATCCAGCGCCTCGTTGATCCAGTTGAGCATTCAGAGTCTGTTGGTGAGCCTCCTAGCTTTCCGGAGGGCTCCTTTTATAATTTGCTTTCAATATTTCATTGTTAGGATGATAGGGGGTCTTGTCCCGACTTCCTTCCTTGTTTTAGAGGCTTCATAAATAGTCAGTAATTTAGTTGTCTTTACATTGTTATTTCTTATGTTAAGACTTGAGTTGCCATTTTGGCCAAGTTGAATGGTTGACCTTTAAACGTTCTAAGTTACTTTATTAAACAGTTGTTTAGAAATGCATTTGATCATTGTAATAATGCTTAGAGTCTTCCAATGAGTAAGTAAGACAGGCGAATGGTTTGCTTGGTGCTAGCAATGGTTCTCGAGTGTCAGTCCCGCCTAGGGTTTAGACTCGGGGCATGACAAACTTAGTATCAGAGCCCAGAGTTCAAGAGTCCTACGGAGTCTATGAAGTCGGGTCTGTAGAGTCCAAGTTATCAGTGTGAAGCGCTCCACATTTATAATTAGGAGGCTGCAACACTTAGGAAAAGTTCTTACTTCTTTCATGCTTTAGAGTTTGATCTCTAAAAAAAGTTTCTTTCTAATTCGTGCTTGCACATCTTTTTCAGTTAATCATGCCTCCACGAAGAGCTGTCAGAGGTCGTCCTGCTAGACGTAATGTTGAGGAGCAAGGGTACCCAATGCACCTGAAATGCAACCCCAAGGAGAAGTTTCCAATGTTGAGTTCAGGGAAGCGATAAAGATGCTAAGTCAAGTTGTGACTAACCAGGTTGGGCAACAAAGAGGGGTACAACAAGAAGAGGCTGACACTTTGAGGATCCGCAAATTCTTGAGGATGAATCCTCCAAGTTTCACTGGTTCAAGCACTACTGAGGATCCAAAGAACTTTATTGAGGAACTGAAAAAGGTATTTTATGTTATACACGCTGCCGATGCTGAACGAGTAGAACTAGTTGCATATCAATTGAAGGATGTTGCTAGGACTTGGTTTGACCAGTAGATGAGGGGTAGGGTTGAGGGAGCACCACCTGCGAGTTGGGGATGTTTTGAGGAGGCAATCTTGGGGCATTTCTTTCCCCGAGAACTGAGAGAGGCCAAGGTACGAGAGTTTCTTACACTTAAGAAAGATTCCCTGAGTGTTGATGAGTATGGGTTGAAATTCACCCAACTATCTCATTATGCTCCGGAGATGGTTGCGGATTTGAGGAGTAGAATGAGTTTGTTTGTGGCTGGGCTGTCTCGTCTGTCGAGTAAGGAAGGTAAGGCAGCAATGCTAATAGGTGACATGGATATATCAAGGTTAATGGTATATGTGCAGCAGGTTGAGAAAGAGAAGCTGAGGGACAGGGAGGAGTTTAGAAACAAGAAGGCTAAGACATGGAGTGAATCCGGGCAGCAAAAAGGTAATGTGAACCGTTCGTCCTTTCAGCAAAAGAAAAAGGGGCCTGCTCCATCATCTGCTAGTGCACATGTACCCAAAAACAAAGGTGAGTATAACAGTCAAAATTCCCAGCACTTCAGAGCTAGACCTGGACAGTCTCATGGTAGTGTGGTACATGGAGGTAATTGGGCTCCTGCATGTGCTAACTGTGGTAGAACCCACCCGAGTAAGTGTCGCGATGGCTTCACAGGTTGTTTCAAGTGTGGACAAGAGGGTCACTTCATGAAGAGTGCCCTAAGAACAGGCAAGGTAGTGAAAATCAGGGCAATAGAGCCCAATCTTCATCAGTTGCTCCACCAAGTAGGGCTACACCTAGAGAAGCTACTTCCGGTACTGGCGGAGGAGCAAACCGCCTCTATGCGATCAATAGTTTCCAAGAGCAAGAGAACTCTCCAAAAGTTGTCACTGGTATGATCAAAGTCTTTACTCTTGATGTTTATGCTTTGCTATACCCAGGAGCAAGTTTATCTTTTGTAACTCCTTATGTTGCAAATAAGTTTGATGTTCTTCCTGAGAAACTCTGTGAACCCTTTTGTGTGTCTACACCTGTTGGGGAGTCTATCCTAGCTGAGCGAGTTTATCGTGATTGTGTCATTTTCATCAATCACAAAGACACTATGGCTGATTTACTTGAGTTAGACATGGTAAATTTCAACGTCATCTAGGTATGAACTGGTTTCATGCCTGTTATGCCTCCGTTGATTGTAGAACTCGAGTCTTTAGGTTCCAAATTCCTAATGAGCCAGTTATAGAGTGGAGTAGTAGTTAGTAGTGCCTAAAGGTCGTTTCATTTCGTACCTAAAGGCAAGAAAGTTAGTTTCCAAGGGGTGTGTTTATCACTTAGTCTGAGTTAATGACTCTAGTGTTGAGATACCTCCTATTCAGTCAGTTTCAGTAGTAAAAGAGTTTCCAGAAGTCTTTCCAGATGATCTACCCAGAGTCCCTCCTAAGAGAGAGAAAGTCTTCGGTTTAGATGTTCTTTCAGATACTCGTCCTATATCTATTTCGCCATATAGAATGGCACCAACAGAATTGAAAGAGCTTAAAGAACAGTTGAAACATCTCTTTGATAAGGGCTTTATTCGACCAAGTGTCTTACCTTGGGGCGCTTCGGTCTTATTTGTGAGAAAGAAAGATGGTTCTCTTAGGATGTGTATAGATTACCGCCAGTTGAACAAGGTTACCATCAAGAACAAGTATCCTCATCTAAGAATTGATGATCGTTTCGATCAGCTTCAGGGTGCTACTTGTTTCTCTAAGATAGATCTCAGATCAGGCTACCATCAGTTGAAAGTGAGGGAATGTGACATTCCAAAGACAACATTTAGGACCTGTTATGGTCATTATGAGTTCCTAGTTATGTCCTTTGGATTGACCAATGCGCCTACAACATTCATGAACCTTATGAATAAAGTATTCAAACCTTATTTTGATATGTTTGTTATCGTCTTCATTGATGACATACTAATTTATTCGAGTAATATGGAAGATCGTGATAGTCATCTCAGAATAGTTTTCCAGACTTTAAAATATAGAGAATTGTATGCCAAGTTCTCTAAGTGTGAGTTTTGGCTTGAGTATGTGGCATTCTTAGGCCACATTATGTTTGGAGAGGGAATTAAAGTTGATACTCTGAAAATAGAGACAGTTCAGAATTGGCCTAGACCCACATCTCCAACAGTTACTAAGAGTTTCTTGGGTTTGGCTGGCTACTATAGAAGGTTCGTAGAGTTGGCTGCCGTTGTATTTGCTTTGAAAATATGACGTCATTATCTTTATAGTGTTCATGTAGATGTGTTCATTGATCACAAGAGTCTTCAGTATGTGTTTAGTCAGAAAGAACTTAATCTCAGACAAATGAGATGGTTAGAGTTACTCAAGGATTATGACATGAGTATTCTTTACCACCCAGGTAAGGCTAATGTTGTTGATGATGCCTTGAGCAGGTTGTCTATGGGTAGTACCACCCATTTTGAGGAAGATAAGAAAGAATTATCAAAGGATGTTCATAGACTTAATGGATTCCACAGAAGGAGGAGTAGTGGTGATGAATGAGGCTTAATCTTCGTTGGTGTCAGAAGTGAAGAAAAAGCAAGACCAAGATCCTATTTTGCTTGAATTGAAGGCAAATATTCATAAGCAAAAAGTATTGGGTTTTGAACAATGGGGGGATGGAGTATTGAGGTATCAAGGGGAGATATTGTAACATCTCGCAAATTGAAATAACTAGGAAGAAGTTAAGAATTGGAAATAGCCATTTTTGGAAAGAGTAAAATAATCTGGAAAATTCGTTAAGTGTGTTATGTTGAGTTTTTGGTCAACTTCAAATGATCATAACTCCTAGATCATGATAAGTTTGGTGTATTTCCAAATACCGTAGGAAAGATTTTGGAATAATCTTTCCAAGGACACTGAGTTTGTGCGATTCCGAGTTCGTATGAGTGAGATATGTTTATTTGAAGTTGGGTTGTTCAAATAAGGAAAGTCTAATCCAGATTTTGGAAGGATATTTTAGCCTTTTCCTTACCCAATTGTTTTAATTCATTTTTAGGAGTTTAATTGGGGTAAAATAAGATTTTAGTCAATATAGAAAAGTTGAAGTTCACGCTAGGGCTTGGAGAAAAGAGAAAAGAGGAGAAAGGAGAAGATAAATCAATAATCGTCAAAAACGTTCGAGTTTGGTTGTGGATCTCACCAAGGATTCAATCCTACGAGGTATGTGAGATCACATAGAGTTGGGTTAGTTCACCCATGTGTCAATCATGATTCAATTCAGCGAATTTATATAGTTTTGAAAGTAAATCTTATGAGTTCTTGATGATAATTCGATTGAAATCTTGTAGTTTCTTGTTGTTGAAGTTTCTTGAGATTGATTCATGTATTTAGGTGTGAGTTCGAGTTAAATCTTGCATATATTGATGAATTAGTTGTTTCTAAGTGTTTGGGGAAAGAACCAAGTGAAAATAGGGGGTTTAGAGTTGAAAAACGAAGATGAAAAGTCGGAGGCACATGGGCAGGGGCCTGAGGCGTCACCCCTCTCATAGCCCTAAGAAATATTCTCTGTTTTTTTGCCTCTGGGGCCTCGCCCCTCTCAGTGCCCCAAGAAGGGGTCTCTGAACTTTGGGCTCTGGCGCCCCACACCTCTCAAAGCACCAAAGACGCTAATTCACCCTATTTTTTCTCCTTCTTTCCGTACTAGTTCCTTAGCAATTTACCTATGTTTTCTAGTTGATTCCAACACTCTAAGGTACGTCTAAACATCATGAAATCATCCATAAACATGAGATCATGAACCTTGAATCCATAATTCAATTCAAGGAAAGTTAAGAGTCAAGTCTAGAAGTGAAGAAGCAAGTCAAGAGAAGTTCATAAAGTTTTCAAAGGTCTTTCGCAAACGTTTTAACTTTGTTTTAAGACTTAAAGTTCAAGTTAAGTAAAGAGTAAAGATTGAAGTTCATTTATTCAAAGAAGTATATGGGAACTATGTATTCCGAAAGAGTTTAAAATATTTTCACATTTGAGCAAGAAAGGGAACATCTATTCCAAAAGAGCTTTTAAGCTAAGTTTTGAGTGATTATCTCAAACCAAAGAAATGAGTTGTTTTAAAAACATATGAGCTAAGTACATTTTGGGAGTAGTATTGAGCACCGATATGGGGACCCGAGTTCATAATAACTCAAGTCTCCATAAACCATGTAGCCATCATAGGTAGTAAAGGATCATACTTTTTAGATGATTCCTTAACTGCTTTTAAGCATAGACTAGTGGATCCACTTAGTTAAGACGTCCTATATGACGGCAAAGTATAGGACAGTTCTAGCAGCGTGGGCAAGACGTTGTATCACTACTTAGGCTTATAGTGGTAGTTGTCGATTAGAGAAACTCCCACATAAACTATATTACTTTATTAAATGAGTAAAGTTAAGTTTCTTATTGCATTTTGTTTAACGAACTAAGTTGTTTTCCACTGTTTTACAAGATTTTCATATATTGCATATGTTTTATTGCTTTATATTGAGTTAAGTTATTCATGAGTTGAGAAGAGTCAAGGTAAGTGTTTCTTTCAGATTCCTTTCAAGCTTATGTTATATTTAGTTTTCCCTCGCATACTCGTACATTTAATGTACTGATGCCAATTGGCCTGCATCATTTTATGATGCAGACACAGGTAACCAGGATCATCATCCAGCGCCTCGTTGATCCAGTTGAGCATTCAGAGTCTGTTGGTGAGCCTCCTAGCTTTCCGGAGGGCTCCTTTTATAATTTGCTTTCAGTATTTCATTGTTAGAATGATCGCAGGTCTTGTCCCAACATCCTCCCTTGTTTTAGAGGCTTCATAGACAATCAGTAGTTTAGTTGTCTTTACATTGCTATTTCTTATGTTAAGACTTGAGTTGCCATTTTGGCCAAGTTGAATGTTTGACCATAAAACGTTCTAAGTTACTTTATTAAACAGTTGTTTAGAAATGCATTTGATCATTATAATAATGCTCATAGTCTTCCGTTGAGTAAGTAAGCCAGGTGAAGGGTTTGCTTGGGGCCAGCAATGGTTCTCGAGTGTCAGTCCCGCCTAGGGTGTAATCTCGGGGCGTTACACCAAGTCTCATTACTCTTCAACACATACCATAATGAAATACATTTTATACACTTAATAAGGGTTGAGAAATTCACCTGCCTCAAATAATCGAACAATTACTCTGGGACTTGAACCTTCCCCTTTCGTTGAGCTTTCAAATCAATGCAATTTATTCAAATATATAATCACAATAAGATTTCAAAACTAACACCCCTACTACTATATATCTAGCCTAGTCCCTAAAACTCACCTCAAACTTATAATCAAGTTCCTAATCTTGATATCAATTAACATGTCAGCTCTCATATTTCCCAAATTTCAAGCATATGATTAAGTCTCAATTTACCAAAATAAAATTTGAAATATTGAACTACATACAAAACCAACATCTGCCAAAAACTACCCAATTCATCGAGTCAATTGTTATCCATTCCTCCTATCCTTAATCCACAATCATTACCTTACTAATGACTTCAATCAAATTGATCATCATAACCTTGTCCGCACTGCCCCAACCAAGGCAGTACACCCATTTTCCAACTTCACTATTTCAATTCTTTACCATTTCAATTAATATAATACTAACCAATACATTATATATCCTATCACTCATTATTCATAACTTAAATACATAGGATCTCTTACCTGAACAAGAATTGATGGCTCCCACACCATTCGCATATGTGAGTTTCTGCTTCCCTTTTTTTTTCTTTTTTTTCACAAACTTTACGGATCAACGCTCTCCCTTTTCTTTTCCTTTTTCTTTCTAAATAAAATAATTATGTATTAAAAGTGACAAACTCTAGTAACTTATTTTAATAAATATGGGTCAAGTGGTATATAGTTTTAAATAAATTATAGATTTAACCCATTAGCCACAAACTAAATTAATTATCTTAAGATTACCCATCAATAATTAACTATAGTTAAACGAATAGTTCAAAATTCTCAAATTAACTTCACAAACTTATCAGAAATGACTGGAGGCAACTATCGGGAGGAATGAAATGGTAAACTTATAAAAAATTCCAAAAAGTCATAATTCATAGTCTTCAGTTTAAATGAAGTTCTCCATTCTTGCATTCCACCATGAGTAGTATTGCCCATTTAACAATGGTGGCCTATTGATGTGTTGCCCTTGACCATGCCCAAGAGGAGGTGCAGAATTCATACTGATTTTATCTTGAGTTATTAGACTCTTGTTAAGATGACCTGCTCTGATACCACTTGTTGGAATTATGACATATGTTAATTACTTAAGAAACACGTATGAATTATCTGTTGCTTAATAAATTGATGTTTAAAGTTAAGCAAGATAGTAAATAAACAACCCAACAGTATTTAACTTCAAACATCAATAAAACAAACTCCGATCTAGAAAAGATTACATAACTATGTAATCAAAGAAATTATAAACTCTAATTTTGTAACTAAAAAACACAATTTCGCCAAGGCTTATGTTCCCAGAAGATCTCCAAGTTGCACCAACTAGAAGAAAACTACACTAGGTAATCAACCTAAAAAAACTTCACTCAATCTGACGAAATAAACTCTTTCGAACGTTTTTCGCAGCACCTTGAAATAATCAATCAAAGCTCTCTCAATAACTGATTGTTTTGCTTGTCTCTCTCTTTGTAAGTGCGCAAGTCTTTTAGATAAAAACCATTCTCTATAGATAACTTATAGACCCTTCCACTACTAAAAAACTGTTGAAAAACGATGGCCAAAAGCGATTGACTGGGTCGCTTTCTTGGTCAAAATCGACAGAAAAGCGATGCAATCATGTTTGCCACTTTTTGGCTCAACGATTTTCAAAAAGCAACGGATAGTATCGCAAAAAAACGATCGACTGTGTCGCTTTTTAATTTTTTCAGAAAGTTTTTTTGGATAAGCGATGGACACCGTCGCTTTTTTTATATTTTTCAATTTTTTTAATTTCCAAAAAGCCCCGCAATCCGTCGCCCATTTTTAATTTTATAATATTTTTTAAATCTAGAAAGGCGACGGACAATGAGACGCCATCAGTCGCTTTTTTGAAATTTAAATTTTGAAGATCCCAGAAAAGCGACGGACTAAAGGACCCTGTCCGTCGCTTTTCTGGAAATTAAATTTTTGAAAAATCCAAAAAAGTGACGCTAAAGGACCCTGCCAGTCGTTTTTTTTTCTGTTGCCCACCTGCAAATTAAATTAAATTCAATTCAAATTAAATCATCTCAATTAAACAAAATACATTATAAACATCCCACACAAGATATAAAACAACAAACTTAAATTAATCTTCAAAAATATCTAAATCACAATTCAAAAACTTATAGAGTCATTCAAAATTTTAAAAAAGTTTATGGAGTGCAATCTATATAATCATCCTCCTCCTCACTGTCGTCGTCAGTGCACTTGGCAGGGGACGATGTAGATGTAGGTCGACAAGCGAGGTTTAGCACTTGTTCTTTGATTTTCTGAACGGTCGCATTCATGTTTTCTTGTTCAGCTACTCTTCTTCGCTCAGACTCTTCCAGTGCTGCTCTCAGTTTTGCTATTTGTGCCGACATAGCAACAATCTGAACACTTGACGTGACGTGGCTTGACGTGACGATCCAATACCTTTTAAGCCTGACATGAGTCGTCGTGCATCATTTCGAGAGCCTCGACCATAGACTCTATCTTTGTGTGTCCCCCTTATCACTTATTCTGTCCAAATTTGAGTGGACAGTTCAGGTGTCATTTGGAACGAACTATCTAGATTCTTATTCACATACTTCTAATACTCCTCATGTATATTAAAAATAAAAATTAGCATCAATATATATATATATATATATATATATATATATATATTCACTATTGATATTCATTATTCATATTAATTAAATAACTTACAAAAATTTGTTCGGCGATTTCCTCCACCCACACATCCGAATCTGACTCATTTTCTTTCTTCTTCACATGAGTCTTCTTGAAAACCTCTGGTGCAAGGGGAGTGCACCCCATTTATTTTTTCTATAAATAAAAAATGAAATTTATATTATAACGATATTAATCAACTAATTATTTATTTAAAAGTGTTAATTAGAACTTACCATCTCTCTTGTAATTGTTCCAACGCTCTTTGCACCTCCAATGTGAAATGAGTCACCCTTAAGACTACCTCTAACCTTTTTGGCTTGTTCGGACATCGCCTTGAACTTATCTGTGTTCCAATATTAGCACAATTCATCAAAAATATAGGCAACATCCAACTCGGACACTAATCAATATCTTGGGCTTTCTTTAGCTAGCTAGACAGTCTCACGAATGCCCTCCTCTCAAATGTGGTCGAAATGACCATATTATACCTCGGTTTCCAAGTACATATAGTCTGAAATGAATAGTGTTAGATCAATAGTAATACATGGGTTTCATCCCACCTTGAACCCCGAAAGCATCATTGATCATTTCATGAACCCTATCATGTTCATATCATGTTCAATCCTATCATCATGGTCAACCCTAATTTGGCCATGTGGTGAAAGCATATTATAATTATCCATAAGCATCGAATTATAAAACATATCATTCAATCCATCTCTTTCTCCATGATCAACCCATACAAACTATCTAGGCTCAAATCCATTACGATACAAATGAACCATGACTGTATCGGGTTCAAAAACTTTTAAGCACCTACATGCACTACAAGGACACTTAACCAATTCATTCTTGAAAATATCAAGGGTCATTGTATGTTCAATAAAACCCCTAACACCGTCAATAAACTCAACTTTCAAACCACCACCAGTTTCATAATGCATATTATACATCTACAAACGATGATCCATCTACAAAAATGTATATAGATATTCAATTATAAATTAAATTTAATAATAATTTAACTACATTAAACTAATTTATATTGTTAATATTATTTATAATTACTTAATAATTATATTTATTATAACTTATATATCTAATTAATTAGTTCATAAATACTACATTTCAAGATCTACAAAGTTCAAGCTTAATTAATTCATAAATTTTAATTAAGTTTAAGATTTCAAATAATTAATTATATTTCTAATTAAGTTCAAGTTATTATAAATTAAGTTCAACGTTCTAATTAAGTTCAATTATTAAGTCCTAATTAATTAAGGTCATCAAGAATTAGTTATATTCAAGTTCAAGTTCAAGTTCTAAATTCAAGCTCATATAAAAGTTATTAGTTATATATAAACTTCAAATCCAATAATTAGTTATATTCAAGTTCTAAGTTCAAGTTCAAGTTCTAAATTCAAGTTCATATCTAATTTCTAAACTTAGTTATATATAAACTTCTAATCCAAGAATTAGTTATATTCAAGTTCTAAGTTCAAGTTCAAGTTCTAAATTCAAGCTCATATAAAAGTTATTAGTTATATATAAACTTCAAATCCAATAATTAGTTATATTCAAGTTCTAAGTTCAAGTTCAAGTTCTAAATTCAAGTTCATATCTAATTTCTAAACTTAGTTATATATAAACTTCTAATCCAAGAATTAGTTATATTCAAGTTCTAAGTTCAAGTTCAAGTTCTAAATTCAAGTTCATATCAAAGTTCTAAAATTAGTTATATATAAACTTCAAATCCAAAAAATAGTTATATTCAAGTTCTAATAAGTTCAAGTTCTAAATTCAAGTTCATATATATCTAATTTCTAAACTTAGTTATATATAAACTTCTAATCCAAGAATTATTTATATTCAAGTTCTAAATTCAAGTTCATATAATCTCTAAAATTAGTTATATATAAACTTCTAATACAAAATTAGTTATATTCTAGTTCTAATTAAATTCAAGTTCATATCCAATTTCTAAAATTAATTATATATAAACTTCTCATCCAAGAATTAGTTATATTCAAGTTTCAAGTTCAAGTTCAAGTTTTAAATTCAAGTTCATATCTAATCTATAAAATTAGTTATATATAAACTTCTAATCCAACAATTAGTTATATATATATTCAAGTTCTAATTAATAAAAAAACCTCATCGATCAATATATATTCATGGCATTCAAAACATTCATCCTATATATTCATGACATTCAAACATTCAAATTTCATCAATTACTAACTTCTAACTTCAAATTAACAATTCACTAACTAACAATCAATCAAATTCAAAAAAATCCCAATTCACAATCAAATTAAATAATTTCAAATTCAAACTAGTACCCAAATTAATCCTAAAGAACCCTAATTCATTCACTAACAAACAAAATCAATCATTCAATAAAACACAAATCCAATAAACTAATTAACAAAATCAAATATAACTCAAATTGAAAAAAATTAAACTAATTTGATAAAATCCTAACCTTAAATTAAAGGAGAAAGAGACAATGGAGAATGGAGAGAGGAGATGGCGACAACAACGGCGGTGAAAGTAGTGGCGGTGACAGCAGCAGTGACGTCGGCAAAGGAGGCTGCGGCGTTGTTGGCTTCTGTGTTTCAGATCTTAGAGAGAAGGATCAGAAGGAAAATAGGAAAACATTTGCGTCTGGTTTTCAAATATTTTAAGAAAAGCGACAGATAAAGTCTCTTTGTCCGTCACCTTTCTTTTAAATAGTTGACCAACATTTTGACCAAAAAGCGACGGACAAAGAGACATTGTTCGTCGCTTTTTAAAAATATTTGACCATATATTTTGACCAAGATGCGACGGACATAAAGATGTTGTTTGTCGCTTTTAAAAAAATAATTAATAAATTTAAATTAATTAAAAACGACGAACGGCGTGGTTATTCTTTAATTTATATATAATTATTTTTAATAAGAAGCGACGGACAACGTCTATACCTATATTAAATAATTAATTATTAATTAATTAATTTATATATATATATATATATATATATATATATTTGGTGCAAAAATCGGCGAAAAAAGCGACTGAGTAAGAGAAGTCGTCTTTTTGTAAAATAATTTTAAAAATAATTATTTTTATTAAAAAGCGACGTACAGTGTGACAAATATCGTCGCTTTTTGCAACGACGCCGTCCGTGGTTTTTTAGTAGTGTTCCTTCTTAGACTTGATCTTGGTGAATTTGTAGTGTTTCCTACTCCTTGTAGGACTTGGAAGTACTTTAAAATACACCCACACGATTTTAATTATTCGCCGCCTTCACCCTCTCCTTAACCTATTCGGAATATAAGTTCATGTTGACACAACTTGTTCCATGCATCTGTTCCTCTTTTGTCGATCTTCAAAATTCTCATTTATGTGATCTAACAATGAGAATCATAAACCCATAAAACTCCATTTCTTTTGCCTCCTTTTTAGTGCGATGATTAGAATTGTGATTTTTTTTTAATCCTTGGCTGGTTATCCAATTTCAACTTTATTTTGTTTAGCTGCAAAAATATTTATTGTGCTAACATACTATTAATAAGAAGATTCGTGTTATAAGTTGTTCACTTAATTCTTTAGTTTTGTTTTCATGCTCACGAAAGAGCATAAGAGAGAGAAACTATTTCAATTGTTGATGGAACTTTTATCATTTATATCATATGATTTTTTTCTGGATCTATGCTTATGAAAGTAAGCTTTGGTGATGATGGGAGAAAATAGATTTAAATCTTCCTTTCTATTTGTTTCTTTAAAAAAAAAAAAAAGATTAATAAATGTTTTAACGTGGATTCTGTTAATTATTTAATTTTGCTTAAAGGAGCAAAATCACACATTTAACTTATTGAAAATTCAATGTACTTAGCCAAATAACGCAAGAATCAAAATCAAAGTAAGACAATAACTCAGGTAATTTGCACTACTAAAATATGTCAAATGAATTAATATGTTATACATTTATTCTAGTTTGTGTATACACCTGTATATGAAATGGATGACACAACCCGTTTAATTGCATATTTAGACTATAGTAGTTTTGACCCTCATCCTATCAAATATGTCATCCTTTTCAAGATGACAAGTAACTTATTATGTTTGACTATAGATTTTTGAAATATTTTTGCTTCGTTGAAAGTTACCAGAAGAGAGGTGGGGAAAAAAGTTAAAAGAGGAAAAATAATCAAAGATCATTAAAGAGATAATGACATAAAAACTATATTCGTGAACCTGAAATTTCTACGTCGTTTACTGACTAATTGGAAAAAAAATTCTTAGGTTTTAATTAGTTAATCGAACCCTTACAAAATGTTCGTCTGATAATTCACCAAATTACTATTTCTATTGATATAATTCCTGTTCTTCCAAGACGAAAACGCACTGCAAAATTGCTCTTAAAGCATGTTTCGATTGACTTATTTTAAGTGTTTTCTATTAAAATAATTTTGAAGTATATTTATAGTGTTTGGATAAAGTAAAAAAATGCTTTAAAGAACTTGGTTTAAATCAAAAAGGAAAAAATAAGCCAAAATCATATGTTAGAATTCCTAACTTATGATTTTTGACTTATAAGACAAAGATAAGCACACCAAATAGTCACTTGAGTGTGTCCAACAAGAAGGAAAATATTTTCTTCGAAAATGTTCTATATGAAAATAAGTAAATTTCTTATTTATTTTTTTAGATTCGATACATAAGTAAAAAATATTATTTTAAAAACATTTATATATAATATAGATAAATACTAAGGTAGAAATATGATGACAGGTGAGGAGATAGTGGGAATCAGGGCTATACGGCGTGGGGGGTAAAGATGGGGTGTACGTGTGTCGGCGTATGGAAAGAACATAATCAATGTAAGATGTTACTTGTAAAACTTGCTTACCTTACTTTCATTAGAAATGTTATTTTCTTCGTTTTAAAAAAAAAACTTATTTCCATATAAAAAATATTTCTACGTACCAAACACCCACCCTTAGTTAAGTGGAGATAATATCTCAGATGGTCACTCAACTATGAATTATTTTCTCAGAAAGTCACTCAACTTTGGTTATTAACTGAAAAGTCACCCAACTATGAGTTTTTTTCTCAGAAAGTCACTCAACTATGAGTTCTTTTCTCAGAAAGTCACTCAACTATGAGTTCTTTTCTCAGAAAGTCACTAAACTTTGATTTTTAACTCAAAAGTCACTTAACAATGATTTTTTTACTTACAAAGTCACTCAACTATGAGTGTTTTATTTACAAAGTCAATTAACCAATTTAATTGATTTTTCATTAAAATTTACCAACATAAATTTTTTACTTTTAACCAAAATTATAAGAAATAAGAAGATATTTTATTTGCAAACATTTTGCTACTACCAAGCTAATCACCACTCAAATTGGAAACAAGTTATATTATTTGGATTATCATATGATTTCCAAAGCAGATTAGCTTAAAGATCACAAGTCACGACAGAGTCGATCATTTCCTTATCTTGCTTCTTGGTTTCTTATTATTTTTTTCAAGAAAAAAAATTAGATGCAAATCGAGTAGTTATTTTGTATCACCACTTACTAAATTATATAAATGAATATCTTTTTATTTCTTAAAATTTTGGTTAACTTTTTTTTATGTTAATAAATATTAATGAAAAAATAAATTAAATTGGTTTAATGACTTTGTAAGTAAAATATTCATAGTTGAGTGACTTTGTAAGTAAAACACTCATAGTTAAGTGACTTTTAAGTTAAAAATCAAAGTTTAGTTACTTTCTGAGAAAAGAACTCATACTTAAGTGACTTTCTGAGGAAAAAAGTCATAATTGAGTGATTTTTGAGTTAAAAATCAAAGTTGAGTGACTTTCTGAGAAAAGAACTCATAGTTGAGTGACCATTTGAGATATTATCTCTAGTTAAGTGTAAACACAACTAAAAAAACTTAGTCAAGTGTAAACACAACTAAAAAAAACTAAAAGGAGAGCAATTAATACAACGCTTATCCTCAAAGCGTTGGTATTCAATGCAGTAGTTGATAAAGCACAATAGTTTTACTTTGTGCATTATGCTAATGACATTTATGCTTCACTTATTTCCATTTAATATTCAGTGTATAGATCAAAAGATGGTACTTTACTTTGATTAAGAGAAATTAATTTGAAATTAAAGAAAAGGAAGCTACTAATTCTTGCATCTCCATATGACGACAAAAAATAAAATAATTATTAAATAAATTTGAGAGGACTAATTGTGCTTTAAAGATAAGTAAATTTATCATTCCGTTAATTGTTGTTCGTAGAAAATCGCTGCCGGAATTGCTGACCTTCCATGTAATTCATTTGACCATTTAGCATTCACATATTTTATAATGGCGCTTTATTTACATTTTTAGTTCACTTTTATCTTTGTAACTAACAAACCTTCTTTCCATGTAATTCATTTGACCATTTAGCATTCACATATTTTATAATAGCGCTTTATTTACATTTTTAGTTCACTTTTATTTTTGTAACTAACAAACCTTCTTTCTATTTATTTATTTTTAAAAAGAATTGTAATATTATCTTGTGTTATTTTTCTTTTTGTATTTTTGAAGTGACAATTGAGGCTTAAATCTGTTTTATGCAAAGATATAATTTTTAGTTATTATTTATTATGTATCCTATTTCTATTGGACAAACTTAAAAGAGAAAATTATGTGAAGTAATAGACGTCTAAAATATATTATGTAATATAATTATTGTTTCGATTATTTTTAATCTGTGGTTACATTTCACAATAAATTGCTATTTGGTTTCCTAATTGTATAAATTCAGAATTTGTATAATTCGGTTCCTGATTATATATATCCAGAATTTGTATAATTTGGTTCCTGATTGTATAATCCAGAATTTATATATGCTTACCCTAGCTATTTGTATACGATTAATAAAAAATCATAATAAATTACCATGTTTGTATATTGGCAAGTGAAATATACAAACAGAGTTTTGAAAATTTTCTAAATATATAAATACAGAATTTGTATATACTTATCATATTTGTATATTCGTAACTCATAAGTGAAATATACAAACGGGCAAGCGAAATATACGAACCGCAACCTCCATAACAAACAGAACTATAACTATGAAGCAGAATTACCAAAACTATAACTATAAAGCCTTATCATGTCTATTATCTCTAGTATTTTTGAATTTTTTTCAGATTAAAACCCAACACACTCTAACTTTTTCATAAAACATGCAAATTTATTTTATTTATCAGCACAAAAAAATAGCAAAAGTAAAAATATATTTTTATTTATTCACCCAACTTATGATAAAACATAGAAAATATTTTACTTTTCACCATAAAAACAGTAAAAGTAAAAAAAAAAAATAGTAATGGACAAAAAGAACAACTAATAAATTTAAGGTCGTTGATTGGTTCGTAAAATTAAATTGTTATGAACTAAAAAATTATACCTAAGCATAAGATAAATTTGTGCCTCAATTGTCAGTTTTTTTAAAAATAATAAATAAATAAAAATGAGGTATGATAGTTATAACGGTAGAAGTAAGCCAAAAGATGAGCGTGGTATTTTTAGCAAATTGGGTGGATGAGGATATATTAGACCTTTTGAGATAGTTTAAGTGCGTTTTTGGCTTTTTTTATTTAAATATTTAGAAAATAATTTTTTTAAAATGTACTTAATATATTATAAATGATTAAAAATATTCATTTTTCATCTATTACATTAAATTTTCCCTTCATTCACCTATTTGATAATATGCTTTTAATGTATCAGAAGTAACTCAAAAACGCTCTTATTCCACTTATTGAATCAAATTTACCACAAACGTTTATTTTAATGTAGACTTAAAATTACCCTGAACTAACATCACAATTGTAAGACATTTAATGAAATACGTGATCTTTATTTATTGGTCCATATAAGTTAATTAATCTCATAACTCAAACCAATACAAAACTCATTTTAAATTAACACAATAAATTGAGAATATCATTTTTATTTCATGATATTATTTTTCTCTTTTGAAACAGGAAATAATCTATGAGGGTTCTAATTTAATTTCCTATGCTAAGCATGTGGAAGAGCGAGTCATATTTCAATAATTGGTGCACTTCAATTTAGGAATGCAACTGATATTTGGTGTCACATATGGTCTCAAGTCGATCCTTGTTGAGTAATTATGCTACTATCATAATATGAGCCACAAAATCAAGAAGACAAACAAATATATTTTGACTTAAAAGTATGTCCTTGATCGGCAAGGCTTTTGTACGTATTTTTGCTGCATGTATATGCAAGGGCGGGTCTATTCAGTACGGTGGGGGTGCCACACCACCCACAAATTTCGACGGAAATTTTATGTATATATAGGTATATATATACCACATATAGATAAATATTAAACGTGCCACCCATAGTACAAAAGTGCTCTGTGGTGTCGATAGTAAAAGGCTGTATATTTGAGCCTAAGGTTGTGGGATCGAATCCCCTTGACATATTTTAATTTTTTTCTTTTTTAAAATTGCTGGAATGTTTAAATGAGTTTAAGGCTCCTCTCATAATCAGCTTTTCAACCTTCTTTTTCTTTTTTTTCTTTTAACCATTGTTCCAAATTATTTTGCTGCTTTCCTTATCTTTAAATAATTTTATATTTATGAAATATACCCTAATTCATCCTACTTTTAAACATTTAATATTATTTTTCTATCCTATATATAATTATTTACATTACTAAAATATTTGTCAATTAACAAAATTAAACAATAATTCTTTTTTATTTTCATTATCCTAACAATTAATTTTTCTTGAAAGTGTAAACAAAATTTGTAAAAATTTGCAAAAAATGATTTTAAAGTAAAATAGTAAATTGTCATTTTTGTTTATAATCTCTTAAAGAACACGGCAAAAAAAAAAGTTAATAACTAATACAAAAAACGAAAGGGGTATAATTTTACTTTTTTCTCTTCTCAATAATTTGATAATTTCATAAACACTTAAATGCATCAAATATACTCCAACAAGAAAATATAATGGAAAGATCATCAGTAATCCTGACAAATAATTACATAAGTCTTGGTACTATTCTCATGTAGCCCAAAATCGAAAATCATCCATAAATTCCTATAGTCCTACATATATACATACTCTCTCGATTTATATGATATCTATTTATTCTTGAAATTCAAGCTATGTGAGGCCCTCAACTATCATTAATTTTTTCGTAAACAGCCTACATACACTTTTTGAAATTTTTTTATAATTGTTGTTTATTCCTATTTTATTGATTGAATTGTCAAATAGATCGAAAGAGGAACAATTCAAATTAAATGTAAAGTTGATTTAGTTGATGAGTCTACTTGGCACCCATAGACTCTAAATCCTGGATCCGCCTCTATGTATATGGTATTTTCATGAGGAGTTATAAATGGTTTAATTACTTTGATTGGACCTTTCTTATGACTTACTCCATCTGCCTCTAATTACCTGTCCACTTTTGAATTGACACCTATTAAGAAAATAATGATTGACAAAATGAGTTTACCATGTTACTCATATTAATTATGAAGTGAATGAATTCAAAACTTGAAAGTTTCAAGAAGTTCTACATTTTTCAAAGTAATTAATTGAGGGTATAATAGATATAAAAAATTGTCATTTCTTGACTTGTCAAAATGGACAAGTAATTAGGAACAACTAAAAAAGGAAAAGTGGACAAATAATTAGGGAAGTATATCTTATCATTGTAACCTATAAATAGTCTACTTTGCTGATTTGTAAATGCATTATGGATTGTAGTACTACAAGAAGAATAAATACAAACTGACCTAAATAAAATTAAATTAAGAAACATGCTCTTGAAATCATATAAATTTAATTGTATAATTTTTTTTATAAATAAAAATATTATTTTATTTTTTGATAAAATGGTACACGAGACAGTGAAAGTATAGTAAGAAACTCTCAACGAAATTAGATTTAATTTGTAAGCAAGTCCCCTAAGAATATAAGAAGCTTCCGATGTGAATGCATAATGAAATGATTATATTCTTGTGTTTGAGAATGCTCAAAAGCAAACGATTTTTGGAACTTTAAACCTTGCGCAAACGAAGAAGAGTAGGTACAACTTCAATTTCATGCTAATTTCTCCAACTTTTGCTAAAAGCAACGAATTATAAGTCAAACTTTCACTTTTGGAAAAGTAACGAATAAGTCAAAGTTAACGTATAAGGATATTAATTAAACATAATTTTCCTTATATTTATATATATCTCTACATATGCCACAGTACTTTATTAATAAGAGAAATCGGAGAAAGATTATGTTGGACTCGAAACAAAGCTTAAAATTGGGGAAAACTTGTAATAGATTTTGACAATGACAAATTCGAAGTCAATTGTTAGAATTATTTGTTGGTTTTCAAATTTATTGTGTGCAATTACTGATAGCTAACACACCAGAACAATACAAGAAAGAGATTCATGGAGTACAACCACAATGCAAATTTAAATATCCGAATAGCCCTTCGTAAAGATATCAATCCGGTTTTCTATTTTGGTTTCCTTAGTTATAAAAAGACTAAAAACACATAAATTACTTTATTGAAAGGTCAATGTGTTTAGTCGAATAACATAATATATGAATTAAAATAGAAATAATACTATAACATGGGCACTAAAAAATATTTTCCCTAAATCAATAAGTATCATATCATCATCATATGTGAAAGTTGTGATGAATACAGCATTGTTTGGACTAAACATGCTAACACATTTTTTTTAGAGACTAGTAATAATGTAAGTATGCGCGTGCCTCATGACTAAACCACACAATTGTATAAGTGAAAATAAATTAAAATTATCTACGTAATCTTCCTTCACAAGTCTATAAATCTATTTTACATTTTGGTTATGTCAAGAAAGTCCCTCATGTCTCCTCTTCATCACCAAATAATCATAAAATAATTGGTTTTCTTTGGGTCCCCTTTGTTTGACTAATAAGATGATAACAAGTCCTAAAAATGTCCTACTTTTATAACTACCTTTATTTTAATAAAAATAAAAATGATTCTATATTTTATTGATGTTATTGGTTTTAATTTGTTTGCTTTTAACTATTTGTCAAACGTAAAAAGACATGCAATGGAGTCTTCGTGTTAGGTAACCTGCCTAGAACAATAACCTTGATAAAGCATTCTCTAGTCTCTACAATTTCCCTATAAATACCTCATTTTTCTCATCATCTTGTGTACACCACACTTGTTTCTAATTTCAAAGTAATAGGTTCTAAGTAAGAAAAATTCTTCCAATATGGCTTGTTTTAAGAGTGCCATAGTTTTGTTTTTTCTAGTGAGTTTAGTGGGAAGTTCCTCAGCTCAACTCACCACTGGATTTTACTCAAAATCATGTCCTAAGCTCTATGAAACTGTGAAATCTGTGGTGAACTCTGCTATTCAGAAGGAAACCCGAATGGGTGCTTCCCTCCTTCGCCTATTCTTCCACGATTGCTTCGTTAATGTAATCTAATCTAACTTCTTCATTTTCTCTCCTTTTCATTTTTGTTAATATTGTTGTTGTTTTCACGTTTTAGAACATGCATTCTAGTGTTTTATTATATAGGGAAAAGAGCCTAATATACTCATCAATTTTGCGACTTAAAGTTGATATATTTCTCGTTATAAAAGTGGCTCACATATATATCCAGATAAATCACAAATTTGAGGAATATATGTAGTAGAATTTAGAAACGTTTATCTATCAAAAACAACATGAGTGTTATATTGTGCACTTTGCATAATTCCAAAATGGTTGGTATTTTCTGTTGCCAATTGTCTTAGGACGACTGATCGTGATATCTTTTTGTGAGACAGTTTGACAACTTTGTTGGTGAGTTCGTTTACTAGTGAAGTCGTATACGTCTTTTTCTGTCTCCAGGCATTCAAATCCGGGCCCTTTATATATAATTTTTTTTTAATTATTAGGTTATACAATATTGACTATAGTCAATTTTTTCATTTTATCTTGAAGTTGAGTTTTTCAATTTTGCTAAAATTATTCTAATCACTTTTTCAAGAAAAGGCCTTCACAAGACTTCAATAAAAGTATTTTTCTAGTGAAATATGTGTCCGAATATAACTTTAATTTTTAAATACTCTTTTACTTATAACTTTTAACTTTAAATATTATTTTTCTCTAATATCACTAAATTCATGTCCAAACATCACTTCTCAATTGGATCCATAAGTTACATTAGTCCAAATTGTATAACTTTTGACTTGGCGCTTTCTTAAATCTGTCACGTTTACCTTTAATTTTTTTTTATGCGCTCCGTTTTTACAGGGATGCGATGGATCATTGTTCCTGGATGATACATCAACCTTCACAGGGGAAAAGAGGGCACAGCCAAATTTCAATTCGGCCAGAGGATTTGAAGTTATTGACAACATCAAATCTGCTGTCGAAAAAGTGTGCCCTGGTGTCGTCTCTTGTGCTGATATTTTAGCGGTTACCGCCCGAGACTCTGTTGTCATCGTAAGTTGTTTGATATAATTATTAACCAACCGGCTTTTGAAACTATATATGCTCACAAGAATATTGGATGTATATATGTAGCTTGGAGGACCTAATTGGGATGTCAAATTGGGAAGAAGAGATGCCAGAACAGCAAGCCAAGGTGCTGCCAATAACAGCATTCCTACCCCAACTTCTAACCTTAACCGTCTCATCTCTAGCTTCAGTGCTGTTGGCCTTTCTACAAAGGATATGGTTGCCTTATCTGGTTTGTTCTGCAACTCCATAGATTTAAGCAGTAAATATTGTTTTAACAAGTACTCCTCCTCCTGTTCTAATTTAAGTCTTTTAATTTGATATATTAAATTTACAGGAGCTCATACTATCGGACAAGCAAGGTGCACAAGTTTCAGGGGACGCATATACAACGAGACCAAAAACATGGACGCATCACTAGCGCGAACCAGGCAAAATAATTGCCCGAGAGCCTCAGGATCAGGGGACAACAATTTGGCACCTCTTGATTTACTGACTCCTACACGCTTCGACAATCACTATTTCATAAACCTTGTTAACAAAAAGGGACTGCTCCATTCTGATCAGCAGCTTTTCAATGGAGGATCCGTCGATTCAATTGTCAAATCATACAGTAACAATCCCAGCAGTTTCATCTCTGATTTTGTGACCGCGATGATTAAGATGGGTGATATCCGTCCCCTCACTGGTTCTAACGGAGAGATCAGGAAGAACTGCAGGAGAATCAACTAATTTTGCTTAATTTCAAGTGTGTTTGGAGATTGCTATTTTGAATTTTGAATTTTGAATTTGTACTTGTTTTGTTGCTTGATTTGTAGGCTCAATGGCTGTTACCTACCCGTAACAGCTTCAAGTGCCACTAATTTGTATCGTATTTGAGTTTTATATATACTATATATATATATAAAAATATATAACTTTCTTTGTTAAAACTTCATAAACAAAACGGGGGTACTCTGTAGTGTCTATAATTATGAAAGAGGTGCAAGAAGAAAGTTTTTAGAAGTTTCTCCCTCTTAGCTTACTTTAACATATAAATTGCATTTGAACGGATTGAAAATGGATTAAGCTTAACCTATATAAATATAGATAATGAATTGGGCAAAACAATCATAATTCACTTTAATCTTTTATAATTAAAAAGGTTAAAACCTTTACCTAAGTTAATTGAAATCAACTCTCAAAATAACGACTTCTACACTAGTATAAACTCTGAAACATATATCACAACACCGTTCTTGTTAGTTTTCCTTTGGAAGAAAATAATGACTATCAAAGCAAGGTTTTTGACTAGAAGTTTGTTGATATATATATATATAAAAGATATCAGTTTAAGAAATTTAGTAAAAATTAGACATAGGCAAATGAAAATCTTTTCAGAATAAATCCAGTAAATAGTAGACAAACACAAACTGAAAAGAGAATATTAATTCCAAGTAAATGACTCGACATATTTAACCTTCAATTAATTTAAATGTGTTTGATTTCTTTAGGTAGAAAATATATTATATTTAATACTATTTATTGAAGTAAATCCATTTGTCAAATATAGTGTGAAGCAACATGAAGATTAGAGCCATCTATATGGAATAGGCCCGTTGGGCCGACCTAACCTAATCCGTGATTTGACAGGGTCGGGCTACGATTTTTGGAGCCCATTTAAGAAAATAGTTTTTTAGCCCTACCTGAATAAGCATATTGAATTGTGGGACTTGAGAAATATGGATAGGGCCGACCCGTGGGCCAAATAAAAATTAATTAAAAAATAAAAATAAAATAGAGTATTAAAAATAACAGGAGTCTACACTCAAAATCTGTTTAAAGTTTGAAATAATACAATTTAAATACAAATTATGTTTATAAAATATGTACTACATAAAATAAAGTTCCTAAAATTTCTAGGGAATCACTACATAGGTCATAGCCTATGGAATATTATCATAGTTTTTGTGTTTTATTGTGATCATTGGAAATCAATTAGGTTAATATTTCTATTTAGCTATATATTTATGCTTTTACTTGAAATCAAACTTAATAAATATTATGTAAATAATTTTATTTGTGTATTTGATTAACAAATAGTAACACTAGTCAATATTTATGAAAATATTTTTAAATTATAATTTAATTTAAAAAACTATAATTTTAAAAAAAGAGGACTAGCCCGACATAGCCCGTAGCCCACACACTTATGGGCTGGGCCGACCATATTGACAGCTCCATTGAAGATGCTATTAAATGCTAATTGAAATTTTATGACCAACTCCATGTCAAAAATTTTGACGGAGAAGCCAATTGCATACTTCACCCAAAAAAAAAAGTTCGCATATAACAAGTGAGATGACAGTATGATATATTTTGAGTACTAAAATTAATTTGAATAGTCACATTTCACCGTATTGAGTTTCAGTACAAAATTAGGAACACTAGCTTTTAATTCATGGGCCTGAACTCTAGACAATCATTATCTAAGAAGTATCAAATTGGGCTCTACACAACATGAAGATGGCATGGGTTAATAGGCAATATCATCGAAAAATTTGGGAAAATCATACAAACAGCTCATCAAAGACAAGCCATTTATCCAATTTTACCCATACATATATTAGGTTTCTTACGTAACTATATAAGCAATAAAAAAAGGATAAACTACTTAGCTAGACATACTTTACTACCATATATACTTATTTTACCTCTAGTTTAAATAAATTACACATAATACCACTTTTAATATTTATTCCATATATTTTAAAAGATTTAATTAGATACACAAATCTCTTAAATATGATATTGAATAATTATTTTAAAATTTAAACTCCTTAATTAATAGTACATTAGCAATTCAAATTATTTTCTCTCACATCAAGGTTTCCTCCCCCAATTCCATTACATGTATCTCTCACTCCCACCCTATGTCCTCCAACACCTCCACCATATTCTCTCTTCCTTCATTTTTCTTTTTTTTTTGGGTTGTAATTAACAAGCTTGATGAAAGTCTTGACGTGTGATTTCTTCGCTTGCTTTTTCGCAGAGTTTTTACTTGGCTACGTCGGCGACCAAACAATGTCCGTATGGCCTGTCATGTGTCCCATTGTCAAAAGCTCGAACAATCACTGATTTTCTCTCCGTGTACTTTCCTTGGAGAATCATTATGACTTGTTTGGCTCAAGAAATTTCACATGTTTCTACATTTCTCTTGTTGTTCCTTTCAACACACAATTTTATTGTCTAACTATTAAAAACGACTCTTGTTCATCAGCAATATATGTAAAGGTTTGTTACTGTTGATTGGGACAAAAAAGTAAAATTTTCGATGGCTCTGGCGGAGATCCATTGGATCTAGGCGCTGCGAGCTATATCTTTTTTCATGAAAAAGCAAAATATTTTTATTCATGAATTTGTTTTGTCATGTATTAGATACATGACCAAAGTCCGTCAACGCCAATGCCATGATCGGCCGAATGCCATTGCCAGAGATGATAGAGAAGAAGGGGAGAGGAGGAGAGACGATGGCCAAAATATACACTTGAAAAAATATACACATGTATCTAATTAAAAGTTATGTATTTGAGTAGATTATATGTATCTATGAGAAAAAATCCAGATGCTAAAAAAAGGAAAGAATTTTTATTTTGTTTTACTTTTTTTTTTAATGATACGACAGATACTTCACAGTCGTGATTTGTTCCCAAATTCAAACATTTCAGTTACATTTCCTATTTAGATACACATAATTAGATGTATATGCTTACTATATATTTGAGATACATGTTTTTTTTGGATATAACATATGAAATTGATACTTGATACATTAAATTATGCATATAAAAGATTTATGAAATAAAATTAGATTATATAAATAGATACATGAAATTAATGCTTGATACATATAATAAATACATGAAATTAAGACTAGATACTTCTATGATATATGTGAATGTACTTCTATGATACCCATGTATCTAAGGGTTTAGTTTGTTGGATACATCATATATTGATAATAGATACATCAAATTAATGAGTTTGTTATTTTATAAAATGATATTAATCAAACTACATGACCAAGATATACATGTTTTTGTCTTTTATTAATAATATTAATGAATTTATTATTTCAAAGAATAATAAAATAAAATTAATTAAACATAGATATTCTCCTTGATTTTTATCTTATAATAAGGGATTTGATTAATTTAAATTTACGTTATTAATTGTCCATATATTCTGAAATTCCCCACCTACTTTTCTAATTAAGAAATCAGTTACAACTTTTTTTTTTTTTTTTTTTTTTTTACCGTGGTTTCCGGGCGTCGCTTTGCGAACCCGACTAGCTGTACCCACCGGGTCCCGCTGTTTCAAGGCGGGTCCACCACGATTAGTTCCACGGGGCCCTGGAGACGCGGCCGGTTTGTAATGCCTCCAGTGGCCCTGCTGGGGCTCGAACCGGCGACCTGAAGGACTTTGTCCCAGGCCTTTACCAGCTGAGCTACCCCTCAGGGTTGAAATCAGTTACAACTAATTAATTTAAACAAATAAAATATGTATCTCGATTTTAAAATTTGGCAGATACATGCATCTCGCAGATTCAGACTCATGTATCCTAAGCACGAAATATGATAGAGGAAGTAATATTTAAAACTATCGAGAATCTTTGTAATTAGGACCTAAACTAGTGGAATTTATGTAGTTTGCCAAAAAAAAATTCAAACAAAAATGGTCATGTGTATATAATGTATCAATATTATATATATTATGTATAATCATGTATATATATGATGTATAAGTATGTATCGAATATGTATATCATATACATTGTTTGTATAATATTTATACTTTACAAGTTGATTTTTTTCTCAATATCAACCAACTCAAATCTCCTCTAAACAGTCCCAATTTTTTTATATGAGCTCTTATTGATGTTTTGAGTCTTTTGATATATTATTTACTGAAAACGATTATGTTTACGGCAAGTTGAATTTTAAAATAGAACTTCAAAGATTTTTTAATGGGTGAACATGGAAGAAGAATGAAAAGAAAAAGTAAGGAAAAAGAAAAGCAATGACGAAGAAGGAAGTAAGGAAGAAGAAAAGCAATGACGAAGAAGGAAGTAAGGAAGAAGAAAAACAATGATGAAGAAGGAAAGAAGAGAAGAAGAAGTGGAGACGCCACTAATATATATATGGAAGAAAGAAATCATATGTTTCACCCAAAAGGTTGTGTTCTGATCTTATTTATTGACAGAAGAATTCAACTTCTCTTTCTAGAAATATAGTGAGATAGAAAAGGAATGATAAGTTAGCTTGTATTGATGTATTTTGTTGGTATTCTAGAAAAAAGTAAGAGAAATTGTGCTTCAGTGGGAATAAATAAGGTCGAATGACCAATATGAGTTATTAATGATAATTAAGCTATTTGGCATTTAAAAAATTGATAATGAACACTTTGTAGCATCTTAGAAGTTCTAAGTCTAGATCAAACCATGGAAATTTAGAAATCTAAGTCTGCAAAATTTTGAAATTTATGGGTAACATCTACGGATCATAGATGAAACCATGAGCCATAGATCTACTTTAGAAACAAAAAAAATAGCCTGAATTTTACGAGTAAGGTTTACAAGTCATAAAACCTTTTACAACTCATAGATGGTCTGGAGAATCAAAGTTTTAAAACTCATATTTTAGCCTGATTCTTACGGACCACTCTTTACGGCTCATAGATTGAACCTATAGACCGTAGATGGGTTTTGTAGATCAAGATTACAGACCGTAGATGGGTTTTGTAGATCAAACTTACATAAACTCAGCATTTACTCTGATTTTCACAAGAGATATCTACGATTCGTAGATGAAACTACAAATCGTTGATAGCCTTGTAAAATCTGTCGATGTCAATTTTTCTTCAAGGTCATTTTGATCTTTTTCGCTCTTTCAATCTCTCCCCATTCAAGCTTAACACCCGCAAATTAAAATCAGTACAATCAAACTCCTCTCAAGAAAGAAGTTTGGGTTCTTCATATTCAAATCTCAGTTCAAGAAATTCAAGCTAGTATTTTCTTTTCAGGTATGTGAGATTTTATCAATGGATATTCTTTCACCTATTGAGTCTCAAAGAAAATCTAGTTTTTTAGTTAATAATCTCTACAAAGTTTAGGGTTCTCAAGTAAGGCATAATTTTTCATTATGTT
Source organism: Solanum verrucosum (assembly GCF_900185275.1). Lineage (NCBI taxonomy): Eukaryota > Viridiplantae > Streptophyta > Magnoliopsida > Solanales > Solanaceae > Solanum > Solanum verrucosum. The sequence continues at coordinate 2,274,220 of NW_026019996.1, read as the reverse complement.
TCGGTCTTCTTCATGAATAGTTTAACTATGTATTTTCAAACTGTAATTCAGTAGTTTCATATAGTATTTTTATGAACCCTCAGAGCACAAATATCTTCGTGTATTAGAATTATGTTATTTTAGTTACATGTCTCATATTATTAGTTTTCATGATTTAGAATACTTTTAGATAATCAATATTAATGAGCTACTCAGAATTATTAGTTTATCAACATCATTCAGTATATTCAAATTAGTATTGTTTTCAGCTTATCAACATGTGTTATTTTGAGAGCTTTACGTAGTACCGAACAGATCTAGGGATGAAGGCTCATCTATTAATTAGGACTCAAATCTTTAGTAGTGTCACTCCCTGAGCCTACACCCTGGACGTGGCCGGTACTCGAGAACCATTTCTGATCCCTAAGCGAACCCTTAGCTTGACTGACTATTTAGTGAAAGACTTACTCAAGAATGAAGAAGCTTTAAAATAGAACTTATAACATTCAAACTCAAGTAAATAGTTAACTCAACTATCGAAAAACACTTAGGTGCAATAATAATAATACTTTGCAAAATAATCTGTCACACCCCGAGCCTACATCCTAGACGTGGCCGACACTCGAGAACCATTGTTGGTCCCCAAGCGAACCCTCATCCTGGCTGACTACAAGCGGAAGACTAATTCAAACATACATAAGCATCAAATTTAAAGAAACGTTTTAAAACAGTGTAATAAATCTCAAAAGTTTGCTGAATATACTGAGTATGAAACATTAGTTTTAAATAAAGCATCTGAAACTGAAAGACTCTCCAAAATTGTTTACCTATGAAGACTCTAATGTACAAACATGAGTGTTGGGATAAGACACACGACTCCTCAAAAGAACTACTACTAACAACTCATAAAACTGGAGTCCTCCGAAAGAAATGAGGACTTACTCAAAAACTGGCGAGCAGACAAAGTGATCTCAACATACTCTTATTGAGGATCCTAAGAACATGTATATGCATCATTAAAAGATGTAGGTCGAATGACATCAGTACATTGAATGTACGAGTATGTAATATAGTTGAATAACAAATACTTGAATAAAAGGGTTGCATAGATATAGATATATACTCAACTGAATGTAAAGAAATAAAGAAGTTAAATCATTTAAAACTTTACAAAATACTTTCTCATCTCTGAACTCAACATAATAAGTGATATATAAAAATACACTTTAACTCTATTGGGAGAATCTCTAACCGAAAACAACTAGAAAGACACGCTTGATAAAAAGCTCCCAAACACAAAAATCGAGGAATGTCATAATCCAGTAGGGGCCCTCCCCTACGCTTTCGGTGATCCTTACGATCACTGGTTTCCACTCTTTTTTCTCTTCTTCTATCTTCCCTCTTTGTAATCGATGGAAGACATTATTTATTTTGTAGTTGGATTCAAAGCCTACGACATCTCAAGAACACTTGGTACGGCGGGAGCTTGGTACGACTGGACAGAGAGAAATAGGAAATCCGTTACGAGAACAAGTTTCAATGAGAAGACAATGGAATGGATCGTGCAGACATTGCGGGAGGCATCACTAACAAGTGGGAACACGGTGAAGAGATGGAAGAAGAAAGACAGTTTCTCAGAAGTTTTCTGCTCTAGGAACTACAATAAATACGGTCGCTACATCAGTCTAATAAATATGAGAGGCAGGAGGAGGGGAGTAATTATCATCCCTGAACTAGCATTCAATTCAGGGTGGTTGGGCATTGCGGAAAAGGTGGGGAGATTCATTAATAGTCACAAAAAGTTAGTGAGCTTGGGGAATCATAAGCTAGTGAATAGGGACATTCCATATGCTACAGTTCTAAAAAGCATTAAATGGGCTAACAAGGAGTCAAAAGTTGCAGAAAAGGAAAAGGTAGTCCTACAGGGAGAGAATCTTTGTTACAGATGATCCAGAGGAGCACAGCGAAGTGTTAAAGAGGAGTTTGGTGGGTGTATTGAACCCAGAGTCGGAGAAACAACGACTCTTGCAGAAATCAGGGGATGGGCCAATCGACTATGGAAACAAATACACAGTCTGAACATTTATGAAATGGGCAATGGGCTCTTCTTATTTGAGTTTGCACTTAGGGTCACAACAGAGCAAGTGATCGAAGGGGACTGGGAGTGGAGGAATAAGCCAGTTACCCTCCAATGGTGGAACCCAACGGTAGGTACGAAATGCGGGAGGGGTACAGAAAGCTCGACCTAGGTAAGAATTTTAGGGTTACCTTTGCAATTCTGGGACCAGAAAATTTTCAAGGCTATCGGAGATTTTTGCGGAGGGTGGGTAGAGACAGAAGAGGAAACCCAATTGAGAAATCATCTTAAGTGGGCAAGAATCAGAATCAAAGGAGATGGAGAAGACATACCCAAAGAGGTGACCATAGACGGGGGTGGCATATGCTATACGATGTAAATTTGGACCGAATCGCCGGTAAGGGTGGTCGCCGGAGAAGATCGGAACTCTGAAGTCATTACCCAGCGGATACAAGGCGGAGAACCATTGGGTAAAGACGAGAACCTCCTGCAAAGTCAAAAAGCAACAAACACAGCAGGTGAATCACGTGTTTTGACAGAAGAGCATGGGCAGATTTTGAAAATAAATAAAGGAGTGGGCCGGGGCGAGTCCAACTCAAAACAAAGCCCAGTTCAAAGGTTTGGGCCAGAGCAAACTAAAAAAAGGGGTCTTTTAAATAAAAAAACTTGACTTAATATGTGATAAGCAGGGGAGTTTTCTCGAAGGGTTAAAGGACATCAAGGAACTAGCGTCTCAGTTCCTGCATGCGTACAACAAAATGGAAAAAGCGAAGATGGTAGAGAACATCAACAACTCTGCAAATCAAAATTTTGGAGAGTCGATTAACCAAATGGAAGAGGCTGTTAAACCAACTCGCAATAAAGCAAAGGAGATCGACCAACCTAAGGATGTTGGGGAGAATTCAGGAGTACAAAAAATCGCCAGAAGAAGGCTTGCAAATTCAGCAGATTCATGATGTTGAGCCGGTATCCACATAAAGTCTTGGAGACCAGACAAATGCAGAGGTCGAAGCATCCAATTGGGTAAGTTCACATATTTTGGAACTTAGCAGAACTTACGGAGTGGCGTTTGAAGGTTTTAGGGGAGAAACACATACATTACTGATGAAGATTGATGAAAGAAAAAGAGGGATGGAGAAGATAGGGGAAAATAGTGAAGCAACAACTCCTCGACATAGAGGAATTGGCAAGAACGAGTTGAAGAATTTGCAATCAGATTTGAATGAGGAAGTTGAAGGTGTAAGGAACAGAGGGAGAGTCCAGCCACTATTTCTCAAATGAAAGTAAATATATTATCATGGAATGTTAGGGGGATTAACAAGATTTCAACAAGGAATCTAGTTAAGAGCTCTCTACTTAAATGGAGAGCTGATGTTTACTGCTTTCAGGAGACAAAAATCAGCAAAGATGTAGACATGATTGCCAAACAATTGTGGGCTAGCAGATGGATGAGGTGTGGGTATATCGAAGCCAATGGCAGCAGCGGGGGGGTCCTGATAATGTGGGATTCAAGAATTTGGGTGGGCAGTAGTGTAGAGGAAGGCAAATTCTCAATTACATACAAATTTGAAGCTGTCCAAGATGGGTTTTGCTGGTTTCTCACTGGTGTGTATGCCCCACACACTAGAACTAAAAAAATTAGAATGCTGGGAAGAAATTGCTGCAGTTAGGGAGCTAAGTGGAGGTCCGTGGGTTACCTGTGGGGACTTCAACACTGTTAGAACAATGGCCGAAAGAAGAGGATGCAGGAGAATAACCAATGTAATGACTGATTTCACGAGGTGGATAGAGGATATGGAGTTACATGATCCTTGCCTAAAGGGTGGGAGTTTCACTTGGTTCAGAGGGCCTAACCATCAAAGTGCTGCTAGGCTGGATAGGTTTCTCTACTCAACTGAGTGGGAAGAACAATTCAGAAACATTAGACAACAAATTATGCCTAGAGTTATATCTGACCACAGCCCCATTATGCTACAATGTGGCGACTGGGAACAAAAGAAGCCTTACTTTAAATTTGAAAATTGGTGGACTAATGTTGAGGGTTTCAAAGATTTAATTCAGGACTGGTGGAATGGTTTTGTTGTGAAAGGATGCCCAGACTTCAAACTTAGCAAGAAATTAAAGATGCTAAAGCAGAAACTCAAAGAATGGAGCGGTGTAACTTTTGGGGAACTCATCAACAAGAAAAACAAGTTACTAAATGAGCTAGCTAAGATAGATTTGATTCAGAACGACAGAATGCTGACAGAGGATGAGATGATTATTAGAGCAACGATCCTAGTTGAGCTAGAAGAGTTAGCAAAGAATAAAGAGTCCAGGTGGAGACAAAAATCCAAAGTATTATGGCTAAAGCAGGGAGATAATAATACCAAGTTCTTTCAAAGAGTGGCAACAACACATAGCAGATACAACACCATCGATAGACTGGTTATTAGCGGAGAGGAGAGTAAAGATCCGAAAGAAATAAAAAAGCATATAACAAAATTCTATAAGAAGCTATACATTGAGTCAGAAAGCTGGAGGCCACCTTTTGTGATGATGAACTGCCCCAAAATAAGTCAAGAGGAGCAAGAATGGATGCAGAGACCATTCTCAGAAGAGAAAGTGGTACACATCCTCAAATTGTGTGATGGGGATAAAGCTCCTGGCCCAGATGGTTTCACCATGTGTTTCTTCAAGGAATGCTGGGTGATCATAAAGGATGATGTGATGCAAACAATTCATAACTTCCACCAGAATGAAGTGTTTGAAAGATCCTTGAATGCCACATTTGTGGCATTAATCCCTAAGAAGTATGGAGCAGAGGAACTCAAGGATTTTAGGCCAATAAGTCTGATTGGTGGAATGTACAAAATCATTGCTAAGTTGATCACTGAAAGAATGAAAACAGTTATGGGGAGACTGATTAACGAGCATCAAATGGCCTTTTTGAAGGATAGACAGATAATATATGCTTCTTTATTGGCTAATGAGTTGGTCGACTCCAGGGTAAAGCAAAGATACCAGGTATTCTATGCAAATTGGACATAGAGAAGGCATATGACCATGTAAATTAGAACTACCTATTTAAAGTTCTGAGTGACATGGGGTTTGGGAGGAAATGGGTGAATTGGATCAAGTTTTGTGTGTCAACAGTGAAATTCTCAATCATTATAAATGGGAGTCCAGAAGGTTTCTTTCAATCACAAAGGGGACTGAGACAAGGAGATCTCATGTCCCCTTTCTTATTCCTTTCTAGCAATGGAGGGACTTAACTACATGGTTAGAAAGACTAATGAATTGGGGTGGATAAGAGGCTTTGGTGCATATACTAACAGAGCTAATAACATGGAGATTACACATCTACTGTATGCAGATGATTCTCTTGTGTTCTGTGGTGTAGAAGTGTCACAAATTAGGCATCTGAGGGCAATACTAACCATATTTGAAGCCATCTCAGGTCTACATGTGAACTGGCAGAAGAGTTGCTTATTTCCAGTTAATCAAGTCAATAATATGCAAGGCCTATCCGACAACTTGGGCTGCCAAGTGGCCTCTCTTCCCACCAAATATTTGGGGATGCCCTTGGGAGCCAAGAACAAAGAATTGGAAGTATGGAGTGAAGTCTTGGAGAGAAGTGAAAGGAAGCTGACAAGGTGGAAGAGTCAATATTTATCTCTGGGAGGTAGAGTGACTCTCATTAAATCAGTTCTGGATGCCCTCCCAACTTATATGCTAAGTCGTTTTCCACTACCAAAAAGTATTGGAAAGAAACTCAACAAGTTGAGAAGGGTGTTCCTCTGGCAAGGGAACAAAGAGAAGCAAGGATACAACTTGGTTAAATGGGAAGAGGTGATAATGAGCAAAGTACAAGGAGGTCTGGGCATTAAGAATTTAAGTATTCAAAACACTAGTTTGCTGCAAAAATGGTTGTGGACATTCTGTTGCGAAGATACATCATTATGGAGGAGGTTCATAGCTGAGAAATATGGCCTACATAGTAATTGGATAACTGAAGAGGTGAATGGTACTTTTGGGTGCTCAGTATGGAAAACTATTAGGAGAATGTGGACTGACTTCAATGCGCAGGTGACTTTCAAAGTGGGGAATGGCCTGAAGATTAGTTTCTGGAATGAGATTTGGTTAGGCGATGTGAAAATGAGGATACTCTTTCCTGACTTGTACATCATCAGCCTACAACAGAATGACACTACAACGCAGATGTGGAGTCCTCAAGGCTGGAATCTTATATTTAGAAGGGCTCTAAATGATTGGGAGGTTGAAAGAGTAGTAGACTTACTCCAGACCTTGAACCTGTTCCTTGGCATCAATGCAGAGTCCGACAAACCAGTTTGGAAATGCATAGTAGTGGAGTTTTTACAGTAAAGTCTTGTTACTGGGAAAGAAACACCAACCACTCTTTGACAACATTTTGGCCCTGGAAATTAATATGGAAGATTAAGATCCCTCTAAAAGTTGTTTGCTTCACTTGGTTGGTAATTAGAAGAGCTTGTCTAACACACGAAGTGCTACAAAGAAGAGGTTTACAGATCTGTTCAAGGTGCTTTATGTGTGAACAAGAGGCTGAAGAAAATGGCCATTTATTTTTGCACTGCAGGATGACTGCAGATCTGTGGAACATGTTCATTTGTATACCCGGGGTTAAATGGACAATGCCCAGAACCACTTTTGAGGTACTAACACGCTGGCAAGGAATTGGGAAGAGAGGATCAAAGGGAGATTGGTGGAAAAATGTACCTGCTTGCATTTGGTGGACACTATGGAAAGAAAGGAATGGAAGGTGCTTTGAAGGGAGGACTAGCAGTTCCCAGACGATCAAGATGAGATGCCTTAGTCTTTTGTTTTTTTGGTGTAAACAAGATTTAGTTAGGGAAGCAGATAGTTTAATAGAGTTTATAGGACAATTGTAAATTTTTGAAAATTTGGTTTTGGATTTGAGAATGATGGCACCCCCGGGGGGTTTGTAAATCCCTCCTCATCAATTTCTTGATGAGGTCTTTTGTGTTAATACAAAGTTACCTATTTCAAAAAAAAAAATCTCTAACCGACAACCATCACTATGAGCTAGGTGATGATACAACGTCTCACCCACGCTGCCAAAACTGTCATATACCTTGTCGGAGTATAGAACGTCTCAACTAAGTGGATCACTAACCTATGCTTAAAAGCAATAAGGAATCATCCAAAAAATATGATTTTTTATCCATGTTGACATATATGGTTTATGAGAATTTTGAGTTGTCTGAACTCATCTCCATAGCGGTGCTCAATACTACTCCCAATAATATATATAATTCATCTTCATATGTTTAAAATCATAACTCTTCCTCTGATTTGAGATAATTGCTCAAACTACCCTCTTGAAAGAGGTAACTCTCTTAAAATATCTTTTGAACTCATAACTCATTTAGAAATCTCAGTTTCTCTTTTATCAATGTAAAAATTGATACCTCTGGAATACATAGTCCCCTTATACTCCTACTCAATTTATACTTGAAAACTCTTTCTCAAAAACATATCAAAATCATAATTTAATATGATCATTGATGACTCGGAAAGTCATACTGCATAAACATTGATGGTATATATAGGTAACATACTGCTCATACATTGATGTCATACTTGATTGTCATACTAATATGTTTTAGAAACTCTTTTCTCAAAACTCAGTTTAAGAACTCAAGTGTTGGCTTTAAAAAGCTTTTCAAAATTTGTAACTCAAATCACATGAATGACTCAACTCAGGGATCTTAATAGCAATAAGGAAACTCAGTACTCAGAACTCAAGACTCAAGAACTCAAGGACTCAAGAATTTGAAACTTATAACTCAATGATATTTCTCCTCTAAAAAATACTCAATTCATAGGGTTCATGATGGAATATAAACATGAACGAATCAACTCAAGAATTTTAATGCATTACATATAGCAATTCAATAATTAGGAATAGAATTTCAAAAAGAAACAAGAACTCTAGAACTCAAATCAACTTATCTCAAGAATACTCAAATCTAGGGATAGAATCCTAGATTACTCTTTTACTAATTTGAAAGTAGATATAGGGCGTAAGGACGAACTAGTCCAACACTATGATAGCCATACATACTTGGAAGAACAAGATTCTTGAAGAATCTTGAAGTAAAACTTGATGAAAAGCCTTGAAATCCTAGCTTGAAGGAGAACAATCAAGAAAACATTTCTTGAGATTCTTGAATTAGTTTCTTGAAATTTCTATGACAAAAAATTATGATTTTCATTAGTGATTTATAATTGTACGGAGGAATTTGAGTCGAAAAGAATAAAATTCTTGAAAAAAGACTTATCTTGAAGTAGAATCTTGAAAAAGATTGAAGGAATCTTGAATGAAGTCTTCTACTTTGACTTTTTCTTAGGGATTGAGCGAGAAGAGAATGATTGATTAAGAGATGAAAATCTGATTGTTTTGGGTCTTTAATTAGTCAAAAAATTCGTTTAGGATTTTATTAGAGGTAAAAAGACAAAAACGACCCTTTTTAATATTTTCCCGTCGGCTAATACGGCACTGCACTGTATCATGTTACTAAAATGGTCATAACTTTTTACTCAAAGCTCGGATTGTTGCAAAATTGGTCGCGTTGAAAATAAGATTCAAATACCTTTAGTTTAATAGGTTATGGGCCACATAAATCTTTTTACTCTAAGAGATATGGTCGTTTAAAGTTGATCCAAATAAAATCTTACTTCAAAACTTATCGATAAGGAAACTATCAACTCAACTTTGTGCTAGGAGTTTTTTAGTGACCTTAATTGATATCCAAAATCATTCCACACTAAGAAATTTACCTTTACAGATATGGACAATTTAAAAATCACCTGATATGACCTTACATGTATATGAAGAATAGTTTGGGTCTCAACTTAGAAATTTTTGGGGTGCTACAATATCTCCCTCTGGGATCATTCTTCCTTGAATGATGGTTAAACTGAGAATGGAGGGGAAAATAGTTACTATCACTATCTCTCTTGACTTCTGAGCACATATGTCACGAACGATATGAGTTTGAACATAATCACACTCTATATGAAATTATTTTACATAAAGCTAGAATATCTTGACACGAAGTAAGAATAGGAATATTATGCCTTGAGTGATATGATTGGTAACTTTCAAGCTTAGCAGCACTTCTCAACTATGCTCTGCGTTCTGATTGCTACACTTCATTAGCTGCAACACTTAGCTTCCACTAGAGTATATGACTACTCTTACAAATGTCTAAGTCAAATCGATTGCTCTTATTATGTTCAAGCCCAATCTCTAATTCACAAGGTGCTAAGCATGATGTGGTTATACTTATCTAAACCACAAGATCCAGGTTTTATATCTCTATAGGAATCTCAGCCCTAGAATACCTCTCATTATAGCTGCATTCAACCCATAGCCCATATCAAGAACACCTAATACATCATGCATTTGTCCACATGTTACCAACACAACATTCAAGCCTAGTACTATAACCACTCCATGAAATCCTACTAACCAATCCTTATAAGAATTCTTTATTCTCTCGTCACTTCTACCAACTGAACTTTCATGCATTACTATCAGGAACTGACTTATTACTCGTTGTAAAACCTTATCTCCTTTTTTCTCCACATTTATAACCTTAGATGGGATAAACACACCATCACTATGACAACAAGAAAATAGCAATCCTTTTCTCTGTTATCACACAATTACTATCAACTACACCACTCTCAAAACTAAAAAGGATCACTGAAAGAGCTTTAGGGCGAGAGATCATAGGCACGATTCATTTGAGAGTTCTGATATAAGAATATGCATGACATAACATTATTTTGGTAGCCATTAGGATCAAATCATGAATTTGCGAGACTGAGCGTACTATGAGACAAAAGTGTGTATATAAATATGCTCATATCATGAGGCTAATATCCATAACTTTATGGAGTAAGATTGAGATCAATGGCTGAAGTCTTTGCCCCTCATTCTGAAAAATGAGCATAGATGTGAATCTCTCTTAAATGTATGAGCATAGGTCATGAACACAATTCTGATATAAGAAACATCATCATGATGTTGAAATAACTGAACTTTGAGGAATACGCTAGAGTATGAATGGATTTATGTACCTCTACAACTCTTTCGAAAGACATAACTATCTCATTCTCAACATTTAACTTGATTTCTCATCTTATCATCTCCTCCTTAAGTCTAAAACTGACACTTGAAAATAATGGACCTATTCCCTCATCTCTAAACTGGTCTACATTCCCTTTAATACTCTGAAAGGCTAATCTCGTGGCTATGAAACTCTCCATAAGCAGGTACTAAGACTCTTCCCAAGACCTATTTCTAAGATGCTTCTATTAACATGTTCTTATTGGCCTATAAGGTCATCTCATTTAACTCTTAAGGAGAAAAAAAATAATGCTTACCTCAGCCTATTCCACATTGACAGCTTAAATATACTATCTAGGCGCACATGAAAAATCATTAACTTAATTGGAACATCGTCAATCTCGATACACCTCTTAATTCTCTTGTTGCTCTTACGACTTAGCCACACTTCACTACCCTTATTTAAAAGTTAGGATCTCTCACTTGTACCACTCATATTTATTGCAGCTAACATCTCAATTCCTCACTTACTCTATATCAAGTCTACCAGATCAGATCTTCAAGACTATCATCATCACCCTCATGTTGTCATTATTTTGATTACGACGCTCATATCAAAGTCAAGCTTAATGTTTATTACTAATCCAGATATCAATATAACTTCTCACATACTATAATAATTTATGAATACTAGATAAAATTAAGAAACACTCGTCCACTAAGATCTCATGACAAGTAGTCAATCTTTACCTCTCAGTCTTTAGACTTACAGTTTATCGTCACACTTCCTTTCACAACCTAAGTGCTATTTACTCATTTTCTATACATCATTGTCTAATTAGTTCTATAATTTGAATATTATGGGCTTTCCTTTAAAGATCATAAGTCTAGCTTAGAGCTATCACCTCATGAATACTCATACTATTCTATTCAACACCTACACTTGGTCATTACTAACACAATGACACATAATCATAACCTCCTTTCTAGTTAAAGTATACTCTAACTCATCCTAACTAGTAACTACTCCTCTACCTTCTATCATAAACTCTATACAAAATTATTACTTCTTAGTCTACCCATATGGAAAAACTCTTCATTAATAACCTACTGGTGCATGACTATAATAACATAGCGTGCCTCATGACTATCTCCATTTCTTAGATTACTGAACCTCTGCATGCATTCTTCTAACTTTGGGCACTCTTACTACTACTGCTTATAATCTCATAACTCATACTATCTTTTTAGGTAAAAATACTACCCAAGCTCCAAAACACACTTTCGTATAAGGGTCTCAACTGAAACAAGGTTTAGAGAAAAGAGTCTGGGAATATATCTCATTTTTAGCTCGAACGCACGATTCATATGAATAAGAGTACATTCTTTTGAATCTCAAGACTTAAGCTCACTCATGGGCTTCTCTTAAGCCCTCTATAGTCTCATGACTTTCTCAATACTTTTGCTGAGAGTAACTCATCGATAATGAATTGACTTTAATTTTCAACTACCTTGAATATGGGGGATAGTCGAATGAATCTGAGAAATGCACGAGTTTTGAATAAGTTCCTTATGACATTGCTTTACTGCTCGATTTTAGAGTATGAAAGAAGGAAAACTTTTTCTAAATGTTGTAGTCTATCATTTATAAAAGTGAGGCCCTCACAATCATAAAGAAGATCCTACTTGACACGACTTCATAGGCACCTTAGGACACTTGAACTCTGTGCTCTGATATCAAGTTTGTCACTCCCCAAGCCTACACCTTAGACATGACCGACACTCGAGAACCATTGTTGGTTCCCAAGCGAACCCTCATCCTGACTGAAGTCAAACATTCATAAGCATCAAATTTAAAGAAATATTTTAAAACAATGTAATAAATCTCAAAACTTTGCTAAATGTACTAAGTATAAAACATTAGTTTTAAATAAAACATTTGAAACTGAAAAACTCTCCAAAACTGTCTATCTATGAAGTCTCTACTGTACAACATGAGTTTTGGGATAAGACCAACGACTCTACAAAAGAACTACTACTAACAACTCATAAAACTGGAGTCCTTTCAAAGAAATGAGATCTTACTCAAAAGCTGGTGAGAAGACGAAGTGATCTCAACGGACTCTTGTTGAGGATCCTAAGAACCTGTATCTGCATCATTAAAATATGTAGGTCGAATGACATCAGTACATTGAATGTACAAATATGTAATATAACTAAATAACAAATAACTGAATGAAATGACTACATATATATATATATATGAATGTAAAGAAATAAAAAAGTTTAATCATTTAAAACTTTACAAAATACTTTCTCATCTTTGAACTCAACATAATAAGTGATATATAAAAATACACTTTAACTCTATTGGGAGAATCTTTAACCGACAACTATCACTCTGAGCTACGTTATGATACAATGTCTCGCTCACGCTACCAGAACTGTCTTATACTTTGCCGAAGTATATAACACATCAACTAAGTGGATCCACTAAGCTATGCGTAAAAGCAATAAGAAATTATCTAAAAAATATGATCATTTACCTATGTTGACATACATGATTTATGAGAATTTTGAGTTGTCTAAACTCATCCCCATATCAATGTTCAATATTACTCCCAATAATATATATAACTCATCATCATATGTTTAAAAAACATAACTCTTCCTCTTGTCTGAGATAATTGATCAAACTACCCTCTTAAAAGAGGTAGCTCTCTTGAAATATCTTTTGAACTCATAACTTATTTAGATATCTCAGTTTCTTTTTTATCAATGTAAAAATTGATGTTGACATCCTTTTGAGAGGGCGCAACGTCGCAGTGACTCAATTAAGAAATAGTTAATCAATTTAAAAATAGAATTAAAATTTTTTTAAAAAGGGGTAAAAGAGAGTCGTCACTTAATTTTAGGAAAACTAGGAAACCAATTAATTAACTTAAAAGAATGTCTACGAAACCAATTGATTCTAGATAAGGAGTTCAAGTTATTCTGAAGGGAAGGTGTTAGGCATCTTTCGAAATCCACAATTGTGAATCCCAACTAAATTCAATTTTTTCAAATTGAGGAGGAGATAAAAATAAGATACAAGTATAATAAACATGCGATATACACAAATAATAAAATAAAATAATAAAATAAGAAACGACCTAAGTTTGCCTAACGTCAATATATACAAAATAATGAATAAAAAATATAACTCGAACTTCATTCAAATAGCTTCAATGAGAAGCAACTATGTGTACCTGTAAAGACACTTAGTAAAAGTGTTAGTAATAAATAAATATGAATAAATCAAATAATAATTTAAAAATAAAAACTCATCTTATTAACGTGGGAGACCTTGAAAATTGACGGTAATTTCTTCATCGGCCATTTTAACAAACAAAAATATGAACTTAAACTAGATTTTCGTATTTTAACATTGTGGATGCCTCCAACATCGACGAAGAAATTTTCTCATTGATCATTTTAACATTAAATTAGTCAATATCATAATAAGGTTAACAACAAAAAAATTCATTTAAACAAGAGCAACTAAACAACTTATAGAAAAATAAACCAAAACTATCCAGATTAGTCCACTAATAACATCAATAATATAACAAATGGAATTATTAACAAATACCAAAGAAAAAATATTAGGAGTAACAAAAATAGTGAGTAAATGATGTAACAATTCAACTTTAAGCATAAAAATAACTTGAGAAAGTTCAATAATGCACAGGGATAATTTCATAATAGAGAATATCAACTAAAAATTGAAATGTAACGATAGTTAGGGAAATAAATAAACACATAATTGAATTAAACTTATAACAAATTTAAAATATTCAAAAATAACAAGTCAAAACAAAAATGAAATACAACTGTAAATTCAATGTAAATGATAACAAAATGGTCAACTTCAGCGCAAAATTAAACATAGTAATTAAATGTAACAATATTAATTTCAAACTAAGCAACGAGCAAATCAAAATAGAGTAGCCATAGAAAATAATCTACAATCAATCCTAAAGAGGGCAACCAAAAATAGAGATCAATAAATAACATAACAGAGGAAGTATTAACTAAAATATTAAGCGGATATGAACCAAAACAAAACAAATGAAAAAATTTACCGGAGAACCATGAATCCGGCCAGATTTGAAGTTCACTAGTGATTGGGGCTTTCAATTTGTCATAGCTCATCGAAGCTTAGGCTCACCGGAGCTTGAAGCTGTTGTTATTGGTGTTTCCTGGTGAAGCTGTTTGAGTTGAATCTGGGTGGAGCTGGAAAGGGGTCTTTTGAGTTGCTCTCGGTGGCTCGCCGGAGCGAGGAAGAGGAGAAATGAAACGGTGGTGGGCTGGTTCGCTGTTGTGTTTGCGGTGGTTTTGGTTGTAGCCTGAAATGGCAACGGAAAACAGAGAAGTTTGGCTGTTTCGAGACTGGTTCTGGGTGATTTAGGGTGAAGGTTTGCTGGTGGGTTTGGGTCAGAGAAGAAAGGGAAAATGGAGAGAAATGGGGGTCGTTTGGGTCTGGTTGGAGGTTGTTTGTGAGCTGTTGTTCTGGTTGTGTGAGCTGCTGGTGGAGCTTCGGCGGTGGCTAGTTTGGATCGGCTGTTTTGGAAGATGAAAGAGGAAGAATGGCGTTGTTGTTTGCTGCTGGAAAAGGGAGAAAAACAACGAGAAAGGAAAGGCTGCGGGTCTGGTTGTTTGAGATGGAAAATGGAGCTGCTTATTGCCAAAACTCATGGCTGTTGGTCGAAAAAATGGTAGTTTCCACTGGAAAAAAGGGAAAACAAAAGGGGTTTTTGGTGGTGGACTCGCCAGATTTCGGTGGTGGACTCGCCAGATTTCGATAGAACTCTAGTGAACTTGTCACAGGAAAATAATGAACAGTAAAAGGATAAAAATTCTGAAAATTTTCTCTAAATTCGAGAGAAGATCCAAAATATTTTCTCATCTTTGAGTTAAAATTCAAAATCATCATTGAATTTTCACATGAAGTACTAATAGTCTATCATGTTTGCAATATTGATGCACTTTTGGTCCTCCCTTAAACTTTTGCCTATTTTTTTACATATTTTGTTCATAGTTTTATGTAAGGAATGTCCCATCGTCTTATTATATATTTAGTAGAAATAATAACTTTATGTAAGAGAAGGTGAAAAAAAGAATATCTTGTTCTGTTCAGTATAAATATTACTGCAGCTAAACTAAGAATATTTTAACGTATAACATTGCAAGAAAAGAAAATTTTGTACTATTGCACGTGAAATCATCGTGATGAACCTCTCGACTTTACCTGCAATACGATTTCTACTAAACAAACAAGGTATTTTTCTTCTCACAATCTCTCACATGGAGGTATTATTTGTTCTAAATATATAAAATGACGATTAAACATTTCATACATAAATTATGAATAAAATCAATGTTAAAAAACATTAGGCAAAATTTTGAAGGAGGACCAAAAGTTTATCAATATTGCAAACATGAGAGACTATTAATGCTCCATGTAAAATCTCAAGGATGACTTTGAGTCTTAACACAAAGATGAGAGACTATTTTGGGCCTTCTCTCCCTAAATTCTTATCCACCACCCCTTAACTTAATGAACAAACTATTCTTTAAATAGGGAATTGAAAACCACCAATAGTACAATATCACTATCTTAAAATCGTGGGTCAAAATAATCGGTTAATAAAATATCTGTGTATGAAATCTTATCTATATCAGAATGAATTTCTGGACTGTGCAAAATATCAAAATAAATATTAATAAATCTAACAGATAAAATGAATATGAAAGAAAAAATAAAATAAAAAATGTAATGAACGTAACCAATGACATGTTAAAAATGTAATTTAACAGAAATAATGATTTTATAAAAAAATGAACGAATATTTGAACGTATTGAATTGGCTGTGACAAAATAATATAAACAGAATTAACCGACAAAAATCCTAATACTTTGAGAATAAGGATAATTATCAACAAATTGCATTAAAATGTCAAAACATTTATTTTGAACTATTTAAAAAATAAAATACTTAAAAAATATTAACTTTAGAAATATCATACCAAAATTTGGTGTCAACAATTGATACATCTGGAATACAGAGTCCCCTTATACTCTTACTCAATTCATACTTGAAAACTCTTTCTAAAAAACATATCAAAATCATATTTTAATATGATCATTGATGACTCGGGAAGTCATACTGCATAAACATCGATAGTATATCTAGATACCATCCTGCTCATATATTGATGGCATACTCGATTGTCATACTAATATGTTTTCGAAACTCTTTTCTCAAAACTCATATTTACTTTCTCAAAACTCAGTTTAAGAACTCAAGTGTTGACTTTAAAAAGCTTTTCAAATTTATAACTCAAATCATAGGGTTCATATGGAATTATGGACATAAATGACTCAACTCAGGGATCTTAATAGCAATAAGGAAACTCAGCACTCAAAACTCAAGGACTCATGAACTCGAAACTCATAACTCAACGATATTTCTCCTCTAAAAAATACTCAATTTATATGGTTCATGCTGAAATATAGACATGAACGAATCAACTCAAAAATTTTAATGCATAACATATAGCAATTAAAAAATAATCAGGAATAGAATTTCAAAAAGAAACAGGAACTCAAGAACTCAAATCAACTTATCTCAAAAATACTCAAATCTAGGGATAGAATCCTAGATTACTCTTTCACTAATTTGAAAGTAAATGCATGATGTGAGGACGAACTAGTCCAACACTATGATAGCCTTACATACAGAACAAGATTCTTGAAGAATCTTGAAAAAGAACTTGATTAAAAGCCTTGAAACCTTAGCTTGAAGGAGAACAATCAAGAAAACTTTTTTTGAGATTCTTGAATTAGTATCTTGAAATATCTATGGCCAAAAAAATATGATTTTCATTAGTGATTTATAATTGTATGGAGGAATTGGAGTTGGAAAGAATGAAATTCTTAGAGAAAGACTTACCTTGAAGAAAAATCTTGAAAAAGATTGAAAGAATCTTGAATTGAGTCTTCTATTTTGATTTTTCCTTAGGGTTTGAGAGAGAAGAGAATGATGGATTAAGAGATGAAAATCTGATTGTTTTGGTTCTTTAATTAGTCAAGAAATTCATTTAAGGTTTTCTTAGAGGTAAAAAGACAAAAAACGACATTTTTTAATGTTTTCCCGTTGGCTAATTCGTCACTACATTGTATCAGGTTACTAAAATTGTCATAACTTTTTACTCAAAACTCGGATTGTTGCAAAATTGGTAGCGTTGAAAAGAAAATTCAAATACCTTTAATTTGATAGTTTATGGGTCACGTAAATCTTTATATTTTAAGAGATATGGTTGTTTAAAGTTGACCCAAGTAAAATCTTATATCAAAACTTAATCGGTAAGGAAACTTTCAACTCAACTTTGTGCTAGGAGTTTTCTTAGTGACCTTAATTGATATAAAAAATCATTCCCACACTAAGAAATTTTCTTAGGGTTTTTCCTTGGTAAAATGGTCATAACTTTTTACTCCAACCATGAAATGAGGCAAACTTGGTGTCATTGGAAAGAGGATTCAAAGACCTTTAATTTGGTAGGTCATAGGCCACATAATTCATTATGTTCTGGGAGATATGATTGTTTGAAGTTGACCTGAGTAGAATCTTATGTCAAAAATTAATCGGAAATGAAGATTTCAACTCAACTTTGTGCTAGGGGGTTCTTGTGACCTTAAGTCATATCCAAATCCATTCGAACACCAAAGAAATGACCTTTACACATGTGAGTAACTTATGGATCACCCGATTCATTGTTACAGTAAATTAAAGAATGATTCGGGTCTTAGTTAGAAACTTTTGAGGTGTTACAAGTAGCAATTTCTAAGTCTCAGAACTACGTGTCATCGTAGGTTTATACAGATCACCCATTAGACTAGGACAAACTCCTTAGTCCTTTATGGACATTATCATAGTGATACCACATTAGCTCATGTTAGTATCTTACCTGAAAAGATATATTGGGCCATTTTGATGGGGATTATACATTGACTCCATGTCTAGATCAAATGATTATATGTTATTGATTTATTGCTATGGAGTTACTGGGTTAACAAATTTTTAAAGTTTTATTAGAAAAAATTATCGACTTATCGGTTCAGTTTTATTTTTTTAATATTGGCTTACTAGGTAAACTGATAATCCATTAAGACTGTAGTAATTTACTACTTTACCTCAACATAAATATTAAATATCAATCTCAGTACCTTACTAGTTACTGTCTTTGGCCTTTAGTCTTCAATATATACTTCACACAGCCGTTGAGTTTACAACTTCACATTATACAAAACGTCAAAACTTAAAGTAAGAATCCTATTCCTGTTAATTTCTTTTTGTGTTGCACTTGTATAGTTTTTATCATTTTAGTTATTACTATTTCTATTTTATGAGTGTTCTGTAAAGTTATATTATTGTATTATCGCGTCAAATTGTTGGAGAAGTCATATATTTATTTTAGAAGCAGTTTCTTATTGGTTAAATCGAAAATCAACCCGTTAAGGACCAAAACCGATAAATCAAAAACCGCAAAAAAAATATTTTATTGGTTTGGCTATTTTAAAGTCGAAAACTGATAAACCAAATCAATATTAACAAAATCGAACCAAACTGACTTATGCACACCCCCAATTTATGAAAGGCTGCAGACAAGAGCTAGGAATATTAATCTTCGTCAAATCCAGACCTGTACCTAAATTATTTGAAGTTGTTGCGCTATAGTGGAATATGTCACTAGTATATCTCTTTTCTAGGCATAAGAAGACCTGGTTCACTTTAAGATTGCAAGTAACGGATGCTTACCATCCGAGCAACTCTCTTTTATTTTTCGGAAAGTATCAAAACCTCTTTTGCAAAAGAAAAAAGAGAGATATAAATAACGTAACTAATAACTTAAACTGGTGATTTATTGGCGTTTGGTAAAACGAAAGTAGCGTATTTTCATGATCACAAGCATCAATAATAAAATGTTGATGCTGACATGCTATTTCTTAATGGACATAACAATTATATATATTAAATTAACAAGTTCCATTTGCTCCTGAATATGAACATTTTAATGAAGTGATGTCTTGATATTGACAAGAAACTAACTTCCCTTCAACTTAACAAGCACATTTATATATTCCCTCAATCACAATATGTATGTGCTTGAGTAACTTCTCTATATGACTATATATATAGATATAAATATTAATCATTGAAACTATTTCTTTTCATTAAGAAATTTAAAAATAAAACGAAATAAGTCTTATTATACTATCAACGAGCTTGATAAAAATTAACTGCCCCAGTGATCATGCACTAAGCAATTATGGCATGATATTTGTATTCACCTATGGTTTATAACTTAAAGCATAACTATTTAATTTATATCTTTATCAAAAAATTTGAAGGTAAATTCTATGACACTTTTTGTTCGTCAGTTTGTATAATTTTCGAAATTAAATAGGAATAAATTAATTTCTTCTTAAACTTAAAATTCAGATATTCGAATTTTTTTTTATAAAAAAAACTATATAAAAATGTAATTTTTTTAGTAGTAAGGAAATAATAATTATAATATATTTTACTAATAAACACCCTACTCGATCTTAATTTGTCCTATCTTTCTAATATATAAACGTGTCCTTAAATTTGGCTTCAACTGGTATTTATGCTTTTCAACTTCAGGTATACACAAGTAACACTTAAACTTGTATAAAATTGAATAAATAGACATTAATTTCGTTTTACGTGGTGTCCTACATGACAATTTTGTATCATATGTGACATCCTATCTGTATTATAGGACACATGTGTTGGGTTTTAAAGGTGTGAACATGAAGTGAAGGGTTGTGACTCTCCTGAAGAGTTGTAACTATGCCGAAGGGTTGTGACCTTTATGAAAGGTTGTGTCCTTTCTAAAGGGTTGTGAACGTTTGAAAGGTTATGTCTTTTCCAAAGTGTTGTGACCTTTCTGAAAAACTATTTTCTTTCTGAAAGGTTGTCTTCTTTCCAAAGGGTTATGACCTTTACCCTTTGTTGGCTATAAATAGAGAGGTTTTCTCTCATTTTCTTGCATCGAATTCTTTCCTTCTTTTGCATACATTTCTTACAAAATAAAATCGATCGATCGTGTTTGTGTGTGTGATTCGTTGCTGTCATTTTGAGTTTGTTGAAATTATCGAAGTTTGAGGTACCGCTACTTCTTTAATGGTTAATCCGTTTTATCTTGGGAGGAATTAATCTGCAACCTCGGGTACTTGAGGGCATTAAATTTCTTAAGGACACACAGTGGATAGTTCTTTGTGTTTTTCTTTTCATCTTTTATTATTTCTGATTTGCTAATCTGAATACAGGAGATAACAAGCTTAAGAAATTTATTGTTGGTATTTTCTGTGGCAAGGAAATTACTTCTATTTTCTGTTCTTTTTTTGGGAAAAGAAAAAGAAGAAAAAGAGAATTATTTTATCATATGATAAAAGAGATTTGGGATGAATTAGTACTACTTTAATATGTTCGAGTATATTTTTTGTAGTAAGTTTTCCTTGGATGGGTAAGATTATTTTTATTTTCTTCCCAAGTGCATTCAAGCATTGCACTCCTTCGGTTGTCTTTTCATGAGAAAAGTTATTTTGCACATAAAGGCTAAGATGAGCACTTTATTTTTTTCCCTATATTCTTGGTTTTATATAACTATGAGAAGAAGTAAATGAATAAATGTTGTCTCCTAACAATATTTGAACATGAGTTTAGTTTCTTGTTGAAATTAAATGTCTTCTTGAGGAAAATAGGAATATGATGGAAACTGAGAAAACAAAAAAAATTAGCAAGAAAAGTGACTTGCATGAAATTATTGCTGACATATAGAATATGATTCAATGAGAGTGAAAATCAGGTTCTATCTTTATTTTCCTTGATTATTATTTTCTTTTTCTATCCTTTATAAGTTATGAAATTTATTTCATAAATGTTAGGATAGATGATCATTATGTGATGATCTCAGAATATATCTTTATTATTATTAATATGTATTCTGTTTAGAGGGGGGAAAATAAAACTTTTGTAGTTTTCTACTCCATGTGAAATTTGATTGTGTTTGACTTTTGGAGATTTCTTTTTCTCCTTTGATTTGAAGAATATAAGAACTTCACGAACAAATCAAATTGTGCATTGATTTGAAGAATATAGAAACTTCACCAATTTGTTAAATACTCTGTTTGAATGAATATTTTGACTTGAAGAGTACAAAATCTTCGTCAGGAATATTAAGGCTAAATGATTGAAAAAATAAAATCTTCATCATTAGCTCGAAACAGTGTTTTATTTGAGGTTTCTGGAGATTAAAACCTTTTTGGTTTACTACTATGTCTGAATGTGAAACTGATTCAAAGAATATTAAAACTTCATCAGAATTCAAGGTTCATTCGGTTAACGATTAGAAGAATATAAATACTTCATCGTTAAACTAGAAACAAGTTGTATAAAGATTGAATCTTTATTGTTAGTATTCTAAATACTTAGTGGTTTGTCTAGTTGTGACAAAAAGGGGAAAAAAAACACTAGTGACATAAAATTAGTGGTTTTTTTGCCTTCAATGGGTGTTTATATGGATTAAATCTCCAAAAGAAGGCTTTGTGTTGCCAATGTGTAAGCATGGAAAAAAATATGTGGAAAATAATTTCAAATACTTGAAAAATATTTTTGAGAACATATTTAAAATGTGGGGGGTTTTTTACTTGTGATAAAGACAAAATTAGACTTACTATCTAATTTAAATTTGAAAGTACAAGATATAAAATTTAATGACAATCTTGTATTATGTTAGACCCACAAAATTCTTGGAGTATATTTGATATTGTGGTTGTTGAGTCTCTCTTTACTAGTATATGATATGACTAGTATGAAACCACAAAATTATATTACTCATTGAAAAGAATTGTATTCTTTGATAAAAAAGTTTCACTTTAAAATATTGTGATTTTTCATGAAAAGATATGTCTATTAAAATTTTTGTTTATAGACATGACATTGGTGAAAAATGATATGTTATGTTTGTGTTGTAAAACAAACATTTGGGTCATATTGCTCTTATTGGACCAATGAAACTATGATCATGGGTAATTCTATAACAAATTGAATAATATGGAAAGGTCCTTCTGAAAAGGACATATGACAAGGTATTGACTCTAAAACAATGTCTGTATTTGAGAAAGTTATAAAAAAAAAGTAAAGAATAAAATATCTGTGGGAAAAGGTTACCTCACAGAAGGTCTTTTCAAACTTAGTATTTTTGTTTGTTCTTACTTGAATCAAATTGTTTGTGACATAAATGCTTGGGACATGTCAATTACAAAACCTTGCAAAAACTAATCAACTTAGAAGTTTTGCCTAACTTCTAGTGCAATAAATCAAAATGTCAAGTATGTGTTATTGAAAGGAATGTTAATACCTTAGAATTGATTTACATTGACATTTGTGATATGAAGTCAACACCATCTTGTGGTGGGAAAAAGTGTTTCATAAATTTTATTGACAATTGCACTAGATATTGTTATGTTTATTTGCTGAATGGTAAGGATGAAGCAATGAAAACATATTGACAATATAAAACTGAAGTTGAAAATCCATTGGATAAAGAGATTGTCATGATTAGAAGTGGTAGATGTGGAGAATATGAATCTTTTTTTGCAGAAATATATTTGGAAAATGGAATCATCCATCAAATTACTGCACATTCTCACCTCAATCTAATGAAATTGTTGACAGGAAAAAACCAAACTTTGAAGGAAATGTTGAATGTCCTATTTATAAGTTCAGGTTTATCACAAAATTTGTGGGTGGTGCTATCATTATAGCAAAAGAGAATAACAAAAAAAAATAAAATTGTCTGTTCAGAAAGAGAGAAACAAAAAGTTTTGTTTGTTAGTAAAGGGAGTAACAAATAATTAAAAAAAAACGTTTGTTTGTTAAGAAAGGGAGCAACAGAAAGTTGTGTTTGTTCAGACTTTGTTATATCCTGATAGAAAATTGTTTGTCGTCCCTTAAAGTTTATACAAGCAATAACTCTTGAAAGATAGTGCTCAAACAATTTCCAATACAGTCTATTTCATATGAGAAATGGAAATGAGGGAACTATTCCCAAACGGGTCAAAATAGGACCTAAGACTTTGGATTGTATGTTCATTGGATATGCTACAAATACTAAATCATGTCGATTTATGGTTCATAAGTCCGAACTGTCGGATAGTCAAGTGAAGGGTCTAAACGACCTTGGAAAGAACCAAAGGAGAATGTACTTAATAAAGAGATTCGGAGGCGTAGTAAATGTCAATGGACAAATTACTTCCTACGAGTTTGATTTTGTAACATTTCTTCTTGAAAATGAGTCTCATTTATTCTAAAAGTTATGTCCTTTGTGGACTCATTCTCTTTGAGAAAAGTCTGTCAATAGTAAGATAGATTCAATCTGAGCAACCATACTTGAGAGTTGGTTGATCTTCCTCCAGAAAATAAATTTTTGGATTCAAAGTGGATCTACAAAAAGAAAAGAAAGTTGATGAAACTATTGACAAATACAAAGACAGACTTGTTGTCATAGGTTTTAGGCAATAAGAAAGCCTTGTTTGACAGATAGTAGCACTAACTAAGATTGCATCAATTCAGATGTTAATTGCGCTAGTTGCGAAATATGACCTTCAAATTCATCAAAATGAATGTGAAAACATTTTTAAAATGGAAAATTGGAGGAAGAAATTTACATGGAACAATCTGAGGGTTTGTGGTTCCTAGTAAAGAAAAGAAAGTCTGTAAACTTGTTAAGTCACTTTGTGGACTAAAAACAAGCTCCTAAATAATGACATGCGAAGTTTGATCAAACTATGTTGGCAAATGAATTCAAGATTAATGAATGTGGTAAATGTTTTTACATTAAAGACACTTCAAATCACAAGGTCATTTTTTGTTTTTTATGTTGATGACATGTTGATCATCAAAAGAGACATTTCTGATGTAAATGCTACTAAGCATATGCTAGAAAGTAACTTCGATATGAAAGACATTAAAATTACTGATGTGATTGAGAAGGTACTTGACAAGTTCAAGTATTTGGATTTCAATATTGTCAAGACTCCAATAAATATGAGTTTTGTACTTCAAAAGCATGAAGGCAAAAACAACTCACAATTGAATTATGCTAGAGTATTGAGAAGTATGATATATATCATAAAGTATACACGATCAAATATAGCATGTGCTATATTAGTAAACTGAGTTGGTTCACGAGTAATCTCAATTAAACTCATTGGATGACAATGAAAAGAGTTTTGGAGTTTGCACAGTATTGGAAGAATATAGTGATGCAAATTGAATCACCAGGTCAAATGAAGTAAAATCTATGAGTGGATTTGTATTTACTCTTGGTGGAGGAGCAGTCTCTTGGAAATCTTCCAAACAAAAATGTATCGCTCGCTCTACTATGAAATTTGAGTTTATCACTCTAGATAAGGCCGGTGAAGAAGTTGAATGACTCCAAAATTTCTTGAAATATTTTTGGCCCAAACCTTTTAGCTCCAGTATGCATACACTGTGAGAGTTAATTTGCAATAGGTAGGGCATGGAACATGATATATAACGGAAAGTCTCGCCATATATGACGTAGACATAATATCGTTATAGAACTACTCTCTAGTGGAATTATCATAATTGACTATGTAAAGTCAAATGATTATGTGTCGGATCCACTTATAAAGGCCTAGCTAGAGAGGGAGTTGATAGATTATCAAAGGATAATGTGTCGGATCCACTTATAAAAGGCCTAACTGGAGAGGGAGTTGATAGATTATCAAAGGGAATGAGACTATGGTCAAGAACAAGTCATTGTGGCGGTAACTCTACCTATAAGACTGGAGATCCCAAGATCTAGGTTCAAGGAGATCAAACAAAGTCATTGATGACGGTTCAACATTGTTAATTTTTTTTTATGGTCCATTCTCATGATAAGACAATGTTCAGTAACAAGGATAAAGGCATCATGACTTTTTAATGGTTTCTAAGTTTGATACATGATATATCAAATGGTGTATCTACGGGATAACACATTTAGAAATCACCTATGTAAGTGTGAAGTGTAAGCCGCTTCAAGGAGAATCTGATAAGGCTAGTTCTCTACGCACTTATAAACCGAGACGTGTTCATGGCTGAAACGAACAAAACAATGAGAACCAAAAACAATTCAAGGGTTGATTGTGTGACTTATGTTGTCTAGGTATACACCAAAGCTCGACGGTTCAAAGATATCAAATCTACTGATTGACCGAGTATATCCGATATATGTTCACTATGGAAAGTTCAAAGGGAAACCCACTTATCCAGAGGCAATCAACCCTTAATTACGAATCACACAATTTTTTACGCATATGTTTTAATAATAGCCATTTCCTATTCATGTGGGGGATTATTTGGTTTTAAAGGTGTGAACAGGAAATGAAGGGTTGTGACTCTCCTGAAGAGTTGTAACTATGCCGAAGGGTTGTGACCTTTATGAAAGGTTGTGTCCTTTCTAGAGGGTTGTGACCGTTTGAAAGGTTATGCCTTTTCCAAAGTGTTGTGACCTTTCTGAAATGCTATTTTCTTTCTGAAATGTTGTCTTCTTTCCAAAGGGTTATGACATTTACCCTTTGTTGGCTATAAATAGAGAGGTTTTCTCTCATTTTTTTGCATCGAATTCTTCCCTTCTTTTGCATACATTTCTTACAAAACAAAATCGATCGACCGTGTCTGTGTGTGTGATTCGTTGCTGTCATTTTGAGTTCGTTGAAATTATCGAAGTTTGAGGTACTGCTACTTCTTTAATGGTTAATCCGTTTTATCTTGGGAGGAATTAATCTGCAACCTCAGGTACTTGAGGGGATTAAATTTCTTAAGGACACACAGTGGATTCTGTGGACTCGGATAGTTCTTTGTGTTTTTCTTTTCATCTTTTATTATTTCTGATTTGCTAATATGAATACATGAGATAACAACATGTGTCTATTTATTTATTTTTTTACAAACTTCAGTAATTATGTATGTGCAACCGAAATTGAAGGATATAAGTTAAGTTAAAAAGGACATATTGCCTTCATATGTCATTGAGGGAGTTTAGTGTGATGATTGAGTAAATCCTATATATGAAGTGAATCCTCGTACATCAGCCAGAGAGGGCCACAACTAGTTATGAACAAAAAGGAATTCTTGGCCACTTGATTAATTATATTATTACTGGGGTCTTATTATTAGTCAGTTTGTATATATATTAAAAAGTAGTAGTATACTCTGGACCAACTTTTTATTGTATTTCTTGCCTTTTAAGCACTCTTTTGTACCCCTCCCTAGCTACCCCCAAATCTCACACTAATATTTCTTCATTCTTCTTCCTCCAATCCAAACACTTCCTTCCTCTCTTCTTTCCCTTTTTCCTCTCTGCTTAAATCTACTTTAGCTTTAGCTCCGTATACAGATAG
The DNA here is from genome assembly GCF_900185275.1 of Solanum verrucosum. Classification (NCBI taxonomy): domain Eukaryota; kingdom Viridiplantae; phylum Streptophyta; class Magnoliopsida; order Solanales; family Solanaceae; genus Solanum; species Solanum verrucosum. Next base: position 2,247,502 of record NW_026019996.1, on the reverse strand, counting down.
TATGCCTGAATGTCAAGAGAAAGGTATTCATCAACCAGGTTATGCTTTTTTAGCACAACAAAAAAAAAAAGGTCCATTTAATTTCTTGTAGAAGAATCGCGTAGATGTATGTTTTTAGTACTAAAGCATTGTTAACGAAATACTTGTAGTGTTTAACTTGTTTACAATATAATATTGATGTCAGGGAGCGATATGAGGAGATAGGTAAAAAAATAAAGAGGGAAGCAGATGAGTACTCGCAGATGGGAAGAAGATATATGTTGGTGCCTCCAGGAAACACAAGCTTAAATACTGTAACGCCTTGTGCTGCCTGTAAGCTTTTGAGACGTCGTTGTGCTCAAGAATGTCCATTTTCTCCATATTTTTCCCCTCATGAACCTCAAAAGTTTGCTTCTGTTCACAAGGTTTTTGGTGCTAGTAATGTTTCCAAGATGCTAATGGTAAGTATAGTACCACCAATTCATGATGTTATCAATAAGTTTAAACCGTTAAAAAAAAAAAGAGATCTTATGTTTATTTAATAATTATATATTCAGGAAGTACCTGAGAGCCAAAGAGCAGATACAGCTAATAGCTTAGTTTATGAAGCAAATGTAAGGTTAAGAGATCCCGTGTACGGGTGCATGGGAGCGATTTCTTCTCTACAACAGCAAGTTCAAGCATTACAAGCGGAGCTGAATGTTATTAGAGCGGAGATAATAAAGTACAACACTACTACTACTACACTACTCATTCCGTCTTCTCATATCACATCATTGCTTTCTTCTGGAGCTGTATCCATCGCCACACCACCGCCACCATTAACAATTCTACCTTCAACCATATCTTCTACTCATGATGCAAACATGTACACTCAACCCTCTACAACCACCACTCAATTTACCAGTGAGAATAATATATCCTATTTTGGCTAGCTAAATTTGTTTATTATTCATAATGCAAAATTAACTACAATAAATTGTTTAATGGCACAATAACATTATCATACCCATGTTATTTTCCTTTTTAATCACTACATACTATATATAAAGAAAGTTCCATCTTTTATGTCATTTTTGTGTTTCTTTCTTAATGGTTATATTAATTCTACTGACAGTGAGTTTTCCTACCATGCACCATTCATTAGCACATATAATTAAGTCATAACGCTAGGAAAAGTGAAGGACAAATATAATTGAACCCCTACCTATTGTGTATTAATACCACTAGACTGTAAGACTTGGTTTCCTCTTCAACATTCATATAACTACAAATATTTTTCGTTTAATTCATTCTCTTTTTTTCTAGTATGGGAGTTAACCCCATGATAGTCACACAAAGTTAAAGTAAGAATGTCTAGTTGTTCCAGAGCTACTAGAGAGAGATTCTTTGATCAGAAATAATTCGATTCAGATGGAGGATATTTATCTAGAAGTTTTCGCAACTCAAAGTCCTTACAATTTTCCTTTTATATAAATGTACGTCAAAAATTAGTTGATCTTGTTATTAAATGATGTTCATTACTTTTTCTTGGTTTAGAATAATATTTGCAATTTTAAGATATATAATCATTGAAGAAAATTGTATATATAATGGTATAGGTACATATATAGGAATCTATTAATCAAGCTTGTTTTGACATTTTAAGGTGCTTTCTCATCTAATATAAATTATATGTTGAAGATTTGAAAGGGAAAAAAACTGATTAGTAACAGTAACAATGATCATAAGGTGTGTTAATTAATTGAGTTTTAGAAAAGTTAAAAGCAAATAAATACGAAAATGTAGTTGAATTGTTAGCTGGTCAGTAGTCCTGCCAGCTAATTTTGTCTTTTGTATAATTTAGGTGTTCCTTGGCGTGTGGAGTTCAATATGCATTAAGAGGAAGGCGAAGGAACCCTTTAATAATAATGTAAACAAACTTATAGGGAACTTCATTCCCTTCACTCTCTTTTAATTTATTTATTTATTTTATTTTTAAAAATTGGGGGTAGGAGAGGGGGAAGGGGTATCAGGATTACAATGTGGGGAACCGAACACTCATCAATAAAGTGTGAGTTCAGATAGTCAACCAACTTAGTTACTAAGACTCCCGCTCTTTTAATTTATTATATTCTCTTCCAAAAGAAAAAAAAAGTTTGTGGTGGGGGAGGCTTCTTCATGAACTCACCATATTACAAATGTAATACAAAGACGAAATTCAATGTCTCACTCATCTAAGTCTCTTTCAAGAGTGTATAAAACCAATGCAGAGAATTGATGGAATTTGGTCTAAGGTCATGGTTGCTTAAGATGTTGGCATCTTACTTGTCTTTACATTCATTTCCCCATTGAAAAATAATTCTTAATTTATAGCTTTACTTCTCCCAAAGTCTCATCTTTAGTGACTCTTATGAGGCAAGTTGTGGAAGGAAACTGCTTTGAAACATTCCATCACCAATTTTTAAAACAACAAAAGCAAATGGTCAAGTACGTCAAGTTAATCCCCTCCCCACGTGAAGTTACTTTAATTTATTAAGCTACAATTTATGGCTAAAATGTATGATCAACCTTAATATCCACTCAAGCTTTTGCAAAAATCTAGTAAAGCATGTTCTCTTATGCAATTCAGTGATAAAGTAATCATTAAGGGGTTGTTTCGTAAATTAGAATAGTATTGAATAAGGTGTATTAGTAATATTAGAGCAGTACAATGTTGTATTAGTTATGCTAAAATTATTTCTTATGCAATGTTTCGTTTGATGAATTAAAAATTATTCCACATATTGTTTACAAAATGCCCTCCATAAATACAGTGAAATGGATATGGAAAAGGTTTTGAGGCCAATTGTGTCTTTACCATGCTAATGCATGTCCTTACATTGCTAACACCATAGTTTGACATATACCAAATAGCATTAAGTATACATGAATCAAAAAAGTTTATGAAATAAGTAAAGTACTAATAATACACGAAGCTAATGCATGCATTATTTTATCCAGTATATCTTACCAAGTCGAAACCCTAAATCAATGCATTCATTATTACATTTTCTATATCGATCCTTGTGCGAGTGAAGAGTCTTGAAAACAATAGGGAGAAAGCTATGGTTTTATTTTGATAATGTATTCGGTTCACCACTAGTTCTCTTGATAATTAGTTGCAACCGTTTCACTATTCTAAACAACTAGGAATAATTAGAATGTAGAATTAATTAGAAGCTTTACGTTCCAGGTTATTGACATGAAAAAATAAAAATGATTATTAACAAAAGTTGGACCCCTAATTCGACTAATAAGTTATTTATGATGACATATTGTATCTCTCAGAACCTGCAGAAACAACAAATAAATTCATTTCTTGAAGATCTTGTATCTCAATACTGAAATATTGATTTTTTTTTTTGGTTTTTTTCCTTGCAAATTGATTTTCCATTCAGTATCAATACATGGCACTATCTGATTGGCTATTAAAGTACATGGAAGGGCAAAAAGAGGCCACACGTCTTCTCCACAAACTCTTATTTTTCTTTGTTGCTTTCATAGTTTTTGCGTTCTTATTGTGGTTCAATTTTCTTCTTTTTCTTTGTTCCACTGATCTGGAGTAACATAGAAATAAAAAATACATAGATGCAATAAATTGGTTAAATTCTAGAAAATATGAAGGATGAATTTTGAATTTGACAAAAATGGATGCAATAAATTTCAATTTGAATGTATAATATTTGCATGTAAATCTTCGGGAACGTTTAATCAACTACTCTGCTTGTGTTGATTTTTCATTCAATCTTGTGTTCAAAGTTCTGAGTGTGCTTTGATTTGTAGCTTTCATCATTGCTCGGATTGAATTCTTCTTTTCTCCTTCTTGGTTTCTAAATTTGAGTTGCATGCTAGTATTTACCTTGACTCTCTACTGTACCGAGGATATTTGATAGTATGCCTAAATCAATTTTTTCCCTTCTTCAATTGTACATTTATGGAATTTTTTAGAGAAAATGCATAAAGTGACACCTGAAGTTATCTCAAAAAAACACATTACCTATACGGACATTCTATTACCCCATAAAAGTATTAAATATTGTTGTAAAGAGACCATTTTGACCTATTTTCTCCCTTTGCATTCACGCGGATGACGCGCGTGGATGCGATTTTTTTTTAAAAAATGAATTAAAAAGTGTCACGTGTCATTTCCTTCTCTATTATTTAATTATTTCTTCTTTAAATACTCCATCTTCCCCAATTCTTTCAAAAAGATCCCATGGTTGAAGGTTTAAACTCAAGAAAAAATCATCTTCTTCCTTGAATGAAATCAGCCCAAAAAGATTAGAACTTTCTAACTTCTTGTTAATTTGCAGTAGTCAAGGTTTAATTTCTTCTAAATTTCTTTAAATATTGAGAAATCAGGTTATCTTTTGTGATTAGACTTTGAGGAAAAACATTCTTATAATGTCAAACACAAATCTTAAATCATATTTGTAACGACGAGAATGATTCGATATTGTGCGTGATGTGATGCAAACATGAAGACTTACTTTCAATGCAAATTTAGTGATCAAAGCAAAAAATTCTTATGTCTTTTCTCATTTTTAACAACTTCTAATATTTATTAAAATTAAGTTCCATGAGATAGGTGAGTCTGGAGCATTATTTCATTATGAAAAAGCGCCACAAAATTCAAGCAAAATCCAATCTGCGAAACTTAAAGAAGCTCGACTCTTCACAACAATGGCGGCAAAAATGGACGATTCCAAAAGTGAAAGTTTGCTTCAACATCCAAAGGTAAATCAACTCCCAAGAAACTGAAATCATCAATTGAAAAGGTTTTGAATAAAACCCATAAATTGTAAGCAGCGAGAGTATCCTTTACAGCCAAACATGTGCCAATATTTCAGTTTTGGGTTTGCACTTTATTAATATTTAAATTAATTCATTAAAAGGGGTTGTGCATCACTCTTTCATTAGATTTCTTGGATTGGTGAGAAAATGGGCCAAAATAGTCTCTTTACAATGCTATTTAATACTTTTGTGGGGTAATAGAGCACCTGCATAGTTAAGGTGTCTTTTTGAAAATTCGAGACAACTTTAGTGGTGACTTTATGTTTTTTCTCAAAATTTTACTCAAACTTCATGTTCATTGTTGGTCTAGGAAATTTTGATCTTCTCTGTTTAAAAGTTTGTCCTTTCTTTTTTTCATATTTGTGGGTAAAATCTTTCTCTACTTACTAGGGAGAGTTGGCAAAATAGCTACTCTCCAAACTTAATTAAACATTTAGACAAAAGTCTTAAAATATTAGTACTATAGACACCATATATGACATCACTCAATATTCTTCCAAAACATACAACACCCTACTCTCAAACTTTTGATACTACGCTTTGGTCCCCACTCATCAAACACAAATGTGGATTTTTTTTTTTCCATTTATTGAAAAATTTGACGGGAGAAAAGCTCTCCAAGAAGAAACCAAAATGCTCCCCTTTTTTTTGTAGCCGATTTAGCTGATTCCAATGACTTTTTCGACGATATTCTAGCTTTCACAGGTGAAATCATCATCATTCTAGTCATTGCTTCCATTTTTACACCATTTTCTTTCAAATAGCTTCAAAGAAAAAAAATTCCGCCATTCTTGAAGCTTGCATAAATCTTCCAAAATCACTTCATAACTCATTTTTAGATAAACTTTAGTTGTTTAGAAGGACTATAGATACATTTTCTCCATTTCGAGCTTGATCTGAACCCATTCTTATTCATTCGCATTTTGTACGGATTTTGTACCAGTCATCGACCCCTAGTTACTGATATTGTAATCTAGTATCTATCAGTGTAGTCTATATATGACAGTAGCTGAATTTGTTGTTGCTGGTGGTGACTATATGAGAGTATGAGAGGAGACTCCCAAAAGCTGGTATTGAAAATCTTTTAGTAAAACTATAGTTCCCATTGCGTTGCGTCGCAATGGTTCATATGACGATATGATTGCAAGTGTAATTGAGGCTGGTGAGCTAGCCTGCGAGCCAGACAACTTGGTGATAATCTATCAAATGAATGAGAGGGGAAAAATACATCCCACATTCATAAAGAATGATAGGCATGTGAGTTTGTACATGATGGATATTGCAGCTGATGGCTCTAGGCCTATATTGAGGATAAATGTCATTGCGAGGTCTCCGATTGAACCAACGAATTCTTTTAATGACAACGACTCAGTTGAAAATGAGAACTTGGGTGATCAACCAAATGAGAGATTTTGTGATCAATCAAATGACAACTTGGGTGATGATTCAATGAATGGGCATGATCATTTATTGGATGTTGAAGATCAGCCAGTAGATGCGGAAGATTTCGAACATTTTAAAGAAGATCAGGGAGAGCCGGAATTGAGATCAACCCAGTCGTTCTTTCTCTGATGGAACTAATTTTTACATGTATCAAACATTCATTACCAAAAGTGAGCTACAATTGTTATTAGTCGAAGCAGTGGCGAGAAAATCTTTTAATTTTGCTACAGTCAAGAGTTGTAGTAAATACTTAAAGGTGAAATGTGTGTCTCGTATTTGTACGTGGATGCTGCGGGCAAAAAAATATGAATGATCGGATAGATTTCGTATCTATAAGTATATTTGCGATCACAGTTGCGGTAACATGCCATCAACAACCATAGAAAACTCTCGGTCAAAGTCATTGCGTCACTTAGTGTGAATCTTATTGCGATAGAAAGGGTGTAAACGTTAAAGAGATTTAGAGGACTATTTTTAATATTTTTCATTGTACTCCAAGCTAGTGGAAATGTTATAAGGGAGGTATGACTGCCAAGGAAATGGTTCGAGGGACAACGGAGTACGGATATTCATGCTTATTGACCTTTTCATATATGTTCGACACTTTTAATATTGGTTCTAGCTATTGTATCACGGATACTCATAGATTTATGTATTACTTCTTAGCTTTTGGTGCTTGCATTAGGGGATTTTCCCACATGAAAAAGGTAATTGCGGTCGACGACACTCATTTACATGGTAAATACGATGGAGTATTATTGAGTGTTGTTGCACAAGATACGGAGAATCATATTTATCCAATTGCCTTTTATGTCATGTACAAAGAGAACGGTGCATTTTGGACGTTCTTCTTTGAAAAGTTGAAGGATATCATGGTCGATGAATCAGATTTATGTTTTATTTCCAATAGACACAAGAGCATTGCCAACGATATTGCAAAGGTTTACAATCATGCTTATAACGGATATTGCATAAGGCATCTCGGTGAAAATCTTCGGGTAAATCATAAATGTGGAGATTTCCTCTATCTATACTACAACGCGGCAAATGCATATTCTTTGGAGGAGTTCAACGATCATTTTTTGGAATCCAAGGACAAATCCCTCGAGATAGCCTTTGTCCTTGAGCATGATGTTAGTTTTGAAAAGTGAAGCAGAGCACATTTCCTATGCAACATGTATGATGTGATGACCACAAATATTGCTGAGTCACTCAATGCTATGTTGATAGACGAGAGAGAGAGTGTTTCGTGGCATCCATATTTAATTCGATTGCTAAGAGATTTGGAGAATTGTTTAGCGAGAGGCATTCATATGTCCTTAAATCAAAGGGTAATAAAATGGTGCCGACTGCCGAAAGGATCGCAAGAAAAAAAATTATCGAGGGCGACTCCTTGTTCCACTGTTAACCTATTGAAAAAGTCATGTTCTTGTAGGGAATATGACTTGGTCAAGATACCGTGCACTCACGCAATGGTTGCTTTGATATCAAAGCATGGCGATGAGTATGGTATGAACATCTATGAATGTTTTTCGCCTTTATATAAAGCTGAAACATACCTCATTGCATACTCTGAATCTATCAATGTTGTCCCTATCGAATCGAAATGGTGTGTGCCAGAAGAGTTGCTAAGCGTGAATATTTTTCCACCCCTTGTCGATACCAAGCTTGGAAAGAAGAAAAAAAATGTGTCAAGGGTGTCGGTGAGAATTTCAAAAGCAAAAGGAGGAACAAATGTTCAATTTGTAAGAGATCCAGACACAAGAGAACCACATGTATGAACAACAACAAATCTTAGATATATTTGACTAATTATGTTTTTGTAACTAAGCTACTGGATGTGAAGGTGTTGTTTATTTTGGACCCCAATAGTTTGGTCAATATAATGTCAATTATTATCGAATTTACTCATGATCTTATATAGATGACATACATTTTGTACACTGTCAATTAATGTTTATTATTGAGTCCACTCGTCGTGTATTAAGGTGTGTATAATTAATATATGAAAATCTAATTATGGTAATACAATGATTTTAATGTATGCATTAGAATGTAATTTTTCTCAAAACATTTATTTTTATATGTGATTTTTTCTCATGCATGTTATTTTTAATGCCCAAAATCAAAAAATGAATAATAAATAACATATGCATAACTAATCAAACATATAACTAATACAAGTAAGACTTAGATATACACTAATGTTGCCATGTAATTTTGTTTTGTCTCACAGACAGTATGTGTGAGATATGTGTGCAGAATCTACAAAAAAAATATAAATAGTACAACACAGTCACTAATTTACAAATATTACTAGATAATAACAAATAAATTTATACCTTTGTACTTAAATGGATCACCTTCGATAATATTATCGCTCTTTGTCGTGTGCCATCTAGAATGAGTTGAGGAGAATCCAATGACTTCTTGGTATACTTACCATGATGAGTAAAAACCTCATATATCCAAACCTGAAATTAATAAAATAACAAATAAATAAACAAAGACTATGAAATATTATATAAATATATAAGAGTTTATTATAAATCATATACATAATTGATAATAAGTACCAGAAATGCCCGGGAAAACCATACAGAGCATACGATGCATTCCCTTTTTCATTGTACACTTCACTTTGCTTCTTCAAATTAATTTTGTTCTTCAAATACATCACTGTTAGATCAAAACACTCTTTCCCCACAGATAACTCTTGAAAAAATCTGAATCATCGGCCATCTTAATGTGGTTTGAATCCACAATCTTAGATCGATCATGGACAAGCAACATCAAGTGGACGAACCAAACTAAAAAGCACTTCAACTTCTGTTCCTTACTCAATCTGGTACCCTTAATCAAACTCATCAACTTTGTGGTAGTGATATTCTCATTCTTGGTCACTTTATAATAAAATTTCTCACCTTTCTGAAGTACTTTTGTCATTTTTGCATCACGGGAGTATGCTGAGCAATTCAGCGACGTAATCAATGCAAACTCTCTTAAGCCAAAACAAACAGGCTTATCATTTACACAAAACCACATCTCATGCAATTTTTTTTTAAATCATTTTTCACACGTCATAACAACATATAATGGACCATCTATCCATTGAACTTGTAATATTCTGAAATATGTCGTAAATGTCCAAAACAAGTACCTTTAAAGAGATTATAAATTTTTTCTTGAACTAAAAGTTTTCTAAAATCACGATAAAGAGTCATTCTTGCTCACATGGAAATTTTTACTGGAAATGATCGTAACTCATCCATTTATGTCGTTAGATTATAGGACTTACCAGAGATTTCTCTTGCACAAATTGGCAAGGACAAGGGATCATCATCCTCATCTCCAGTATTTGGCTATCTCTACTACTCTCCTCATCTCCACTGTCAGTTTTTTATTCACTAGATTCACCATCATTAGTAGCCTGGGCACTACTGTCCTCATAGTTGTCAATCTCAGCCATTGTATTAGAATCCGAGTTAGACGTAGGTTCTTCAACTACAATTTTTCCTTTTTTGAAGCTCTAGAAACTTCTTCAGCCTTTCTTTTCTTATTTTTAGAAGCCTTAAGAACAGATCGTTTAACGATGCCGCCTCTAGTTTCAGCCATACTATACTGGTCACGACCCGAGCCTACACTCTGGACGTGACCGACACTCGAGAATCATTGTTGGTCCCCAAGCGTGGGTAACTTAAGTCCTTAAAACATTTAACAAAATAAATGAGCAGACTTCTAAAACTCTATTGTCTATCTATAAAGCCTCTAACTGACAAAGATGGAAGTCGGGACAAGACCCACGACATCCTAACAACTGATATAACTGGAAAGTAAATGAAATTTTTCGGAAGCAAAGAGGTTCACCATAGCTAACTCGAACTCCATGCGGTATCAACGAAGCTCCTGTTGATGATCCCGAATACCTGAATCCGCAACATGAAAGGATGTAGGCCAAATGGCTCAGTACATGGAATGTGAGAGCATGTAAGGGTAGTTCTAAAGCATAACATAAGCTTGAACTTGATAAAAAAGAAACATACTTACATCTTTTCAAACTCACTCAACTCAACTCAAGAATAAGATAATCAACTCAAAGATTAGATACTCAACTCAAGGACTCAAAAAGATACTTCTCATCTCAAGACTGTTCAACTTATAGGGTTAATTTGGAATTATGGACATGAACAATTCAACTCAAGGACTTCATGGGTAACATACAATAGTCCCATGATTAGATATATAATCTCAAAGGGGATTAGGAACTCAATACTCAAGACTTAGAACTTGAAGATACTACCCCTCTCAATGATGCTCAATTTAAGGAGTTCATGCGAAATTATGGGAATGAACGACTCGACTCAAAGGTCTACATAACTACATGGAACTCATGTATACGACTCTTCTCATTCTATTACTTACTTCCTCAAAACTTAGTTCAAATCAATAGTTGATCTCAAAGGGTTCACAATCGAACTTAAAGGCTTTCTTGAACTCTACTTTTAACTCTCTCTTGAATGTGAATTATGAATTCAAGAGTTATGGTTCATGATATGAAGGATCTAGATGATAGTGTAGACTCATGAATACATTCTCCTCACTCTCAATCTCACTTACTCGAGTCTTGAACAAGTTATTAGAAATTGTAGAAGACTCCTCAGAAGGACTCAAAGGAACTCTCTCAGAATGATCGGAAGAACTCTCAAGACTTAACTCTTAACTTTATCTTGAATTTGAATTATGAATTTAAGGTTATGATCATGTTATGAATGATTTCTAGGTGTTTATAAGTAGTTTGGAGTGATTAGAATCAAAGGGAGTGAAGGTACACTTAAAAGGGACTCAAACGAGATAACCGACGGAAAAAGAGTGGGGGCAGGCGACCCTGGCGCATTCCGAGCGCGGGGAGGCAGCCCCTAACTTCAAAGGCTGCATATGGGCGCACTGCAGGGGCGCCGCCCCAGTCCCTTGGGCGCATCTGGTGCGCACCGCCCCAGCCTTTCCCCAAGCCAAGTTCGACAAAGTTCACCTCTCGTTTTCTGATCTTAAATCGCTTTTAATCGATTTCTTTTCTCAAGTTTTCCTTAGATTCAATCACCTAACCTAAGTACACACTAATCCCCTCAAAACAATCACTTTAATCTCAAGAAATCATCAAAACCCCAACAAAACAAGATTTAGAATGAACTTCAAGAACACCTATCAAGAACTTAAATCCTTCAACTTTTGAGAGTGAAATTACACTGAAAATAACATGTTTGGCGTGTGGATGAACAAACCCAACACTATGGGAGCTTACATACTTCTTAGGGATCAAACCCATGGCGACAATCCGCAACAACTCTCAAGAATTTCGACGAATGCTTCGATCCATTCTCTTTTCTCCTCTTTACTCTTCTTCTTTTCCCTTCTTTAACTCTCAACTAAAACTCTAGGCGTAAATTAGGATTATAAGACTGAACCTAATCAGCTTAGACCTCTAAAACATTACTAAAAATGAATTAAATCTGATTGGGTAAGGAAAAGACCAAAATACCCCTCTAAAATCCGGTTTTGACTTTCCTTATCTAGACAACCCAACTTCGAATGGACATATCTCCCTCATACGAACTCGAAATTGACCAAACTCGATGGCGTTGGAAATATAATTCAAAGATATTTCCTAAGGTATCTGGTAGCACATCTAACTCATCATGAGCTAGGAGTTATGGTAATTTGAAGTCGACCCAAAACTCATACTTAGCTTAACTTGCAAGATTTCAGATTTTTGCTATTTCCAATTTTGTTCTTTTTGGAACTCAAGGTGCTACATCTAGTGACCTTAACACTCAAGAAATTTTAAATTCCTGGTAAAATCCTACTCACAACGAAGGATGGTTCGAGTCTTTGCTCAAAAAATTTCCGGGGTGTTACAGTACTATATACAAAAACATAATTTTCATATCAAAATATCGACCATTAGTCTATTAATACAAACAGAGTAATGTTAAAAAAAATATGCAAAACAAGTACCAGTTCCAACAATACTCGACAATGCCATTGACATAAACACCATTAAAGTCGACCAAAATACAGTAAAAACTTTCAAATCGATAGGCCAGATAAACATAAAAAATCAAAAATTTCGATAAACATAAAAAAATCAAAAATTTCTATGGATTATCCAAAGCAAAATGTCAGTAATGATTCCGAATAAAAAACATGAACTAAAACATGTGAGATTTTCAGAACTTTAAGCAAACATCTAAGCTTAGCTACACTATCGCAATAAAAAAATCAACACAGGCTAAAAGTTATTGAAAACACGATTAAACTTACTTCAAACGAAGAAGATTGAAAATATTCAACTGAACTTGGGAAGAAGATTGAAAAGATTCAACTGAACTTGAGAAGAAGATAGATGAAAAATAGACAAACTCCACTTCGTTTTTCAGGAACGATTATAGGATCTCTTTTTTCTTTATGTTTTCAATAATGGAAGATGGAAGACTTGTGTTGGAGAATGATTAGTTTTATGAAGGTTGATGATTTCGGTAAAGAAGGTTTATGAAAGACGAAGAGTTCTCTGATAACATGTTCTGAGGTTTCCTCGGAAAATGTTTACCCTATTTTATTAAATAATTGTTATATTCCTTGGGATTGTAATATAATTTTTTGGAGGGATGAATTTATTTAATGTTGAAGTGTTGGGATGAAAATAATATTTTATATACTTGTTTTTTTATCCCAAGTTTTTAAAGTGATGAAAAGGCCCATGACCCCACAACTCAACCCCACTTTTTCACTTTTTCTAACCCTAACCCTAAAAATTAAAAAAAAATAAAAATTAAGTGGCTATTGTGCAAACTAACTTTTGGGAGTGTCCCCCATGCCAATTAATCTCAACTTACTGTCATTTTCTTTTTGGCAATCACCTTTTTGTTGGTATATTTATTGGTTTGTGGGTTACAATCTCATAGCATGATAGATTCTCTTCATTTTTGGTGTGTTGCTTTTCATGTGCTCTCCTTCTCCTCCTTCTGAGGTGCGCAGTCCTTTTCAGTTCCAAGAAATACGTTTTGCTTTTTTCCACAAAAATGCTAAATCTACTTTGCAAATTCAATTCACTCCAGCTTTGTCTATGATCAAGATGCCTCTTTTCCCTTCCTAAAATAACTATCCAAATATGTTTGTGTTGTATGTATACATAGTCATTATCGAGATCTTAGACATTGACAAAAGAGTTTGATGCATGTTCAAAATGTGTATCCACAGTTTGTTTTTGATTGTGTAAGAAACTAAAAACGGTGTAAGAGTTTAGACATTAACAAAAGAATGTGCATCTAAGTTTACGATACCACAAATTGAAGACAATTTTAATTTATGTGGTTCTCAAAATCTACCTGCCCATATTCTTGTCAAAATACGAACATGTGACATTAAAATTCAATATCAAAAACAACTGACGCTCATGATTGGACTCACAAAGTCCAAATCATGGACATGAGTAGAGAGTGAGAAAGTCGAGAGAAGACAATTAGATTCCAAAATCTGATTTTAGAAGACGACGAGGTACTTTCACCTATAGTAGTGCCATCTAATTTTCTTCGCATAATTATATTACTTTCCCACATTTCAGAAAGCTAATAAACTTTATATGAGCAACAAAATAGGACAGTTGTGTGTAGTGATAATATTGAACATTATGCGGATAAGCTTTATATAAGCTCATCACTAATACTGTCTTCTTCCTCTATCTCTCTAGCTTTAACATAAATTAAAGAGCATATTGAATAAATTATTTTGTGTGATGATTGGACAATAAATAAATAAAGATATGCTTTCAAGCCATACATTGGGCAGCTTTTCTAGGTCATCCACCCCTCTCCTTGTGACTCCTGTTCGTCAGAAAGTTATCTCCATTGCATAAATTATATCACAAATTTATGTAAGTTTTACAGATATCTACGTTTGCTCAGCCTATTCATGAAATAGAATAACATGTACATAATTTTCATTTTCCTACATTGAGGCAGAAATGCTAATATCAAATGACCTACAAAAGTCTTATGTGCTGAAATGTTCGGGCTACTAATTAACAGAAAAAACGTACAAATGAAAGAAGGTTGTTTGAATGCCAAAGTGCAAAGGACATACAACTTTAGTGCCTCAATATTATGTATAGTATTTGTCATACACATGAATTTTATTTCAACAAAATCTAACATATACGTGTAATATTTCAAGTATTAACTCACCATAGTTCCACATTTACCTTCTAAATTGATCTTATTATTGGCAATGGTTCGGCAACTACATTTATTTCTGGTGATCTAGCTAAAAAGATCAGCTCCCTGACAGTAGAAAACATAGATGATACAACCTGCATCAAGATTCCCTTTATTTATACGTATCATTATACTTTATACATGTTTTTTGCTATCTGATTTGTTACTGTTGTGCAATCAGTTGAATCATTGCCACCATGTAAACACCTACAAATATTTATACCAACCTTTTCTCATAAGATATTTTAAATATTACAAATATCTCTTTTTGTTTTCAGCACCAACTCCTACTCCTACTCCTACGCGTTAATCGATCATGTACAACATAGATTGTCTAATAGAATTATATTCCTCATTCAGCCAAGGAAGTAATCCTGGATATATAAACTCTAGCATCACTCACACAACTCTAATAGTTCTATTTTACATAGAAAAGGAACATGTTTTTCCGCTAAACATTAACGAGAGAAACGCTAAAAGGTAAGCCGCTCAGTACAAGCAAGGTGGAGACAGTGCTATTAGTTATAAAATATAAATCTTCAAGAGTCAGGATGACAATTGAACCACCTACGCCAACAAAAAAGTTGTAAAAGGTAAGTTGATTAGTGATACTTTAATGTGTTCCAATGCAAATGATTGTCGATTAGATTTATGTATCTTGCAGGCAAACATGCATCTATTCTTTGAAAGACAAGCACTATATTAGTTAAGTTTCATTGGAATTCTCTCATTTTATATAAAAAAAATTGTTATTAACTTTTTCAATCTGTCTCAAATAGTGTCCTCTTATTCACAAACTAATTAGATGAGAATGTATTTGATTGGTAATTCTTCCATTCCCTTTTTCCTATTGGTACATAGGTAAGCAACATCTAATTCTCCATCAAATTAGTTTCCTATATGTTTCTCCAATAAGCTCACTGAAAAAGCCACTCTAGCGATTTTCATTTTCTATTTTTTAGATGAAAATATGATTTTGTTTTTTCATAAGAATTTGCATAGCTTTATTAGTTATTATGTTGGAATTGAAATCAAGAAAGTCAGTGAAGAGGAGAAAGAAGCTAAGAAAGCTCAAGTTCTGACTACTGGAAAGCTTCTCAATCAAACGAAATTCAGAGACAATATTGGGTCTATATCTCAGTTGGTCCAAATGCAAAACTTTCAACCAAAAGTTAATGTCTCAGCCCAACAACAAATGAAGGCCCAAAATTCAATTCCAGACAGCCTTATTTGAGAGATGATTTGGACAAATAAATGAGGACAAATGGATGAAAATTAGGCAAGATATATGCAGATTCCTATGTAACGGATTTGTGTATTTCTCGTACGAAATAGTACACACAGCTGTATATTTTTGTAGTGTAGTGATAGCCAATTAGAATTCATACACATATAGGAGTTATTTTGTTTTCTTCTTCTAGATATTTTGTATATATACACCATTGATAAATGAATGAAAGGCAAGAAAAAGTTTTCCTATTCTAGTCTCTGAATTTCCACATGGTATCAAAGCAAATCTGAGATCCTCTTTCTCTGTTAGCTTTTCTTCTTTTCCATTTTTCTCACTATTCTCCTTTTTTTACTGTCCAACAATGGTGACAGGAACTGTAGTGACTCCTGAAAACACTCAAACAACTGGAAATACCTCAAACCCTCTATCAGATCACACTCATCCTTTCTTTCTTCATGCTTCTGATTCCCCAGGAATGAACCTTGTCAACTCACCCTTCAATGGAAAGGGATATGGGGGATGGAAGAGGTCAATCTTGATAGCCCTTTCAGCAAAAAATAAGATTGGGTTCATTGATGGTACTCAAAAGGAACTAGCTCCTACTTCAGCTGATTTCAAACTATGGAGCAGGTGCAATGGCATGGTGTTGTCATGGTTGCTCAACTCTCTCTCAAAGGAGATAGCTGACAGTGTCATCTACTCCAAAACAGCCAAAGATCTCTGGCAGGAACTTGAGGACAGGTTTGGGCAAAGTAATGGTGCTCAACTCTATCACCTACAAAAGGAGTTGAGTGATTTAGTGCAGGGATCAAATGATATTGCTGGGTATTTCACAAAAATCAAGAGGTTGTGGGATGAGCTTGATGCTCTGAGCACTTCTGTCAACTGCACATGTGACTGCCAGTGTGGTGGAAAAGCAAAAATGGGTAAGTCTCTTCAAGATGAAAGATTGATTCAGTTTCTAATGGGTTTAAATGATGTCTATGCAGCTGGGAAAAGCAATATTCTGATGCTCTCACCATTACCCTCTGTGAATCATGCTTACTCACTCTTAATGCAAGATGAGAAACAGAGGGAAGTGTATATGAGCTCACACTATCCAGGGAACTCTACTTCCTTCTTGGCCACTAATCAGACCACTCTTGGTCAGAAGTCTGGATATTATGAAGCCAAACAAAAGAAAACCAATTTGGTGTGCTCAAACTGTAAGAAACCTGGGCATTCTGTGGATAAATGCTATAGGATAATAGGCTTTCCCAGTGACTTCAAGTTTACCAAAGCAAAGAGATTCGAGGGAAATGTGAAGAGCAATGTTGTCTTCATGGAAGGAACACAAGAACAAAATAGAGCGTATTTTGATGAAGAAGGGCAGGGGAAACATTTCACCAAAGATCAATGCTCACAACTCATTCAGATGCTTCAGAATGTGCAAATGAATCAACCAGAAGAATCACCATGTGATGCAGCAGCTAATGCTGTGACCTGTGCTGGTAATGTTTTCAAATTACCTCATAAATTTGTCCAGTTCAAACACTAAACCTGGATACTAGATTCAGGAGCTACACAACACATGTGTTTTGATTCAAAGATCTTCTTAGAACTTAGAACTCTTGAGTCTCCTATCTTTGTTGATCTTCCTAATTCTTATAAGGTCAAGGTCACTCAATATGGAAGTATCTCTTTGCATCATAAACTCATCTTAAATGATGTATTGTTTATTCCTTGTTTCGAATATAACCTCATTTCAGTCTATAAGTTGTGCAAACAATTAAGTTGTTTACTCATTTTTTCTTCTTTTGGTTGTTTTCTGCAGGGCCCTTCAATGAAGAGGCCTCTGGAATTTGGTGAAGTGAGGACAGGTCTATATCTCTTAGAGTCAAGCTTCCAATATCTTAAGAGTTTCGATGGCAGAGCAATTAATTTATCTGAACAAGAGAATTCTAGTTGTCTTTCTGTTTCTAGTATTTTTTCCATTCCTATAAAAAGTAGTTCTGATGTAAGGCTATGGCACCTTAGATTAGGGCATATGCCATTTCAATCAATGAAAAATGTTTGTTCAACTTTTGTTTCTCCTCTTCATTTTCATTTTGATTGCAATATCTGTCATTTAGCTAGACAAACAAAATTACCTTTCCAGTCTAGTGAGATTAGTACTAAGAAGATCTTTGAATTGATACATATTGACACTTGGGGTCCCTACAAAACCCCTTCACATGATGGATACAAATATTTTTAACTATAGTAGATGACTATAGTAGATCAACCTGGACTTATCTTTTGAAAACAAAGGGCAATGCTTTTACTATCCTAAAGTATTTTCTTGTGATGATTGAAAGACAATTTAATATCAAGGTTAAGATGATTAGATCAGATAATACACTAGAATTGGGTGGAAGCAATCTATCATCTGAATTTTTTGCATCACAAGGAATCATTCATCAAACTTCGTGTACTCACACTCCACAGCAAAATGGTGTTGTGGAGAGAAAGCACAGACATCTGTTAGAGGTATCTAGGGCATTACTTCATCAGTCAAAACTGCCTATTTCTTATTGGACAGAGTGTTTGTTGACCGCAACATACTTAATAAATAGGTATCCCTCAAGAATTCTCAAAAACAAGACACCCTATGAGATATTATTTGGAAAGCCTCCTAACTATTCCTCTCTTAGAAGTTTTGGGTGTTTATGTTATGCTGCCACAATTTCACATAACAGGGGAAAGTTTGAGCCTAGATCTATTCCTTGTGTCTTCATAGGTTATCCCTATGGAAAGAAGGGGTATAAGGTGCTTGACTTGAAAACTAGAAAAATCATAGTCTCTAGAAATGTCAAGTTTCATGAAAATACATATCCATTTTCTATTGTTTCAACCTCCCAGCCTACATCTTCAACTCCTATATTCGCTAAAGATACTTCCATACTTCAGGATTCCCAACATGACAATGTGAGTGCTTTTCCTAACCTATCACATCCAGAGACATATCTTGCCCCACAACATGTTGATACAGGATCCACACAAGATAATCTGGAGACTGTGACTTTGCCTGACACATTAGAGACAAATACTTCAACCTCCACAATCATCCCAAGAAGGTCGAACAGAACACACAACAGACCTGCATACTTAGAAGAATATGTGTGCAATGCTGTTTTTCTAGCAAATTTAATTGAAACCTGTTTCAGTCATCCCAGTGTCCCTAAAAGTTATTCCTTTGCTAGCCTCTCGACCTCAAACCAACAAGTTTTAAACTCTATTTCTAATATCACAGAACTAACTTCCTATGCCCAAGCAGAACTACATCCCGGGTGGAAACTAGCTATGGAGACTGAAATTGCATCACTAATTGAGAATGAAACCTGGGAAGTAGTAGAATTACCAAAAGGAAGGAAAGCTTTACCATCCAAATGGGTGTATAAGATCAAGCACAACTCTGATGGAAGTATAGAAAGGCTAAAAGCACGATTGGTGATTAGAGGAGACATTCAAAAGGAAGGGATTGACTTTAATGAGACCTTTTCACCGGTTGTCAAAATGACAACTATCAGGTGCTTGTTGACTATAGCAGTGAAAAAAGGTTGGGAAATTTCACAAATGGATGTGAATAATGCATTTTTACATGGAGAACTTGATAAGGAGATTTTCATTAAGCTTCTAAATGGAATGCAATCAGTCAATCCGCAACATGTATGCAGGCTCAAAAAGTCCTTGTATGGACTTAGACAAGCTTCAAGACAATGGTACTCAAAATTGGCAGAAGCTTTGAATTCAAAAGGGTTTTCTTCATCACTGAATGATTATTCACTTTTTTTCAAAATATCAGGTTCTCATATTTGTATCGTTGCAGTGGATGTTGATGATATTATTCTAACAGGAAACAACAGAGCCGAGCTACAACATCTAAAGGAATTCTTGAATTCACAATTCAAGATTAAGGATTTGGGTGATCTACACTATTTTTTAGATCTTGAAATCGTAAGAGAACCAACATGTATGATTGTAAGCCAAAGAAAGTTTACTCTAGAACTTTTGAATGAGTTCAATTGTGATCATTTACTTCTTGTGACTTCTCCACTCGATCCTTCTTCCAAACTGGATTTCTCTACTGGTGAGTTACTCACTGATCCAACTTCATATCGGAGGCTGGTTGGTAAGCTCAATTATCTCACTCACACTAGACCAGAGCTCTCATTTGTTGTACATCATCTCAGTCAGTACATGCAGCAACCAAGAGGTCCTCACTTTGCAGCTGCATTAAGAGTATTGCGGTATCTTCGTTCAAATCCAAGCCAAGGGTTATTCTTATCTGCTGATCCTTCATTCAAATTACTAGCTTTCTGCGATGCAGATTGGGGGTCTTGCCCCAATTCTCGTAAAGTCATTAGTGGATTCTTCATTAGTCTCGGAGGCTCACCAATCTCATGGAAATCGAAGAAACAAGCTTCTGTTTCTCTGTCTTCCGCTGAAGCAGAGTACAGATCCATGAGAAGAGTAGTCTCTGAAATTACTTGGCTTACTCGATTACTCACAGACCTTGGGGCCTCTCCCTCAGTTCCGATTCCCCTTCACTCTGATAGCCAGGCCGCCATTCACATTGCCCGCAATCCAGTTTTTCATGAAAGAACCAAACATGTAGAAATTGATTGCCATTTTGTTAGGCAACAATTTCTCTCGGGGTTGATATCTCTTTAATTTGTACCCTCTTCCTCTCAGCTTGCTGATCTCTTCACCAAACCTTTATCAGGACCCTCTCATCATTCAATTCTCGGTAAGTTGGGGATCGCTTCACTTCCCTCCAACTTGCGGGGGGATGTTGGAATTGAAATCAAGAAAGTCAGTGAAGAGGAGAAAGAAGCTAAGAAAGCTCAAGTTCTGACTACTGGAAAGCTTCTCAATCAAACGAAATTCAGAGACAATATTGAGTCTATATCTCAGCTGGTCCAAATGCAAAACTTTCAACCAAAAGTTAATGTCTCAGCCCAACAACAAATGAAGGCCCAAAATTCAATTCCAGACAGCCTTGTTTGAGAGATGATTTGGACAAATAAATGAGGACAAATGGATGAAAATTAGGCAAGATATATGCAGATTCCTATGTAACGGATTTGTGTATTTCTCGTACGAAATAGTACACACAGCTGTATATTTTTGTAGTGTAGTGATAGCCAATTAGAATTCATACACGTATAAGAGTTATTTTGTTTTCTTCTTCTAGATATTTTGTATATATACACCATTGATAAATGAATGAAAGGCAAGAAAAAATTTTCCTATTCTAGTCTCTGAATTTCCACATATTAATGCATCATATAATTGTTATAGTTTTTCATGTCAGTCATGTTGGATTTTATGGGTCATACAGATTATGTTGTAGTCTCATTTTTCCATTTTATTTTTCCTCTCAAGTTCTAGATTGTCATATAAACAAAATATTTGTAACTGGAATATTTTGTAATCATCAGCATCGTGGTATTCTTATTGAATTGGCTATCTTTCTTGATGTTCGATATC
Source organism: Solanum verrucosum (assembly GCF_900185275.1). Taxonomy (NCBI): domain Eukaryota; kingdom Viridiplantae; phylum Streptophyta; class Magnoliopsida; order Solanales; family Solanaceae; genus Solanum; species Solanum verrucosum. The sequence goes on along the minus strand of NW_026019996.1, from coordinate 2,226,256 downwards.
AACATTAGATTAAGTATCTATGTCTGAAATTTGAATTTTGGCCCTATTTTACTGGTCGTTAAAGGTTCTATATTTGCGTGTACGTTATAGCTATTGCCTTTACATATATACTCAAATCAAAAGTGAACCATCAGTCCTTCTCTCAACTAACTTCTGCAGCTCATCTTCTTGAAGCTTCAAATTGGTGATTTTTTTATTTTTCCTTTGTTGCTTTCATCGGTTTGTAGCTTTTAGGTCCTTTTATTTCCTTTTTATGCAATTCTTTGTTGATTGTACTTCTGTGAATCTTCTCTTTTGTTTGTTATGTTCATGCACACTTTTTTTGTTTTTTAACTTCTACGTACAACTCATCTCCTTGAAGCTTCAAATTGGTGGGTTTTTTATTTTTGCCTTTGTTGCTTTCATCTGCAACTTTTAGGGCATTTTATTTTCATGCAATTCTCTGTTGATTGTTAGCAAACTTTGATATTTAGTTTTAAGCATGCAAGATATCATCTATTTGTTCTTTCATTTCAGCTTCATTATAGATAGTTTAGATCTTGCATTTTCAGGAATAAGTCATGCTGTTTAACTATGTTGGTATATATATAAATTTTATTTGAAACGGAAACATTTGACATACTTGTAATTTCTAATCTACAGCACAACACTTAAATTATATTGTTCATAATTAATTCTTTTCACCAATTTTATCTATATGTAAATCTAACTTGATTTTCTTTACTTTTTTCGTATATAAAAACCAATTAAAGTGGTGAAACTGGTAATATCAACTTTTTTTTTTGGTGTAGTAGAGATGTATGTTCTACTTGATGTCTCTTCTTTAAAATATTAAAATAAATTTGTTACTTTGAATGTCATTTCTTTGCAACTCTTCAATGATTTACTTTGCTGATGCATAGCCAGTTATTTGGAGAGTAAAAAAAAAGAAGAACAAAACATTCATAAAGGCCTATATATATCCAAGTGCTTCTGAAAAGGCAAATAAGAAAGAATATTTTTTATCTAATACTTTTAGAAATTTTATTAACAATTTTAGTTTCTTCTCTTTGTTCTTTACTCTTTTAAATTGTCAAGTTTTTGTTGAAGATCTGTGATAGTGTTTCATGGCATATTTATGTTTTCTCTTCTATTATATATACACGGGTTCACCTACTTCTTTTGCTTATTTTCTGTATTTTTTTCTCTTTTCAGTTTGTTTGATGTTATATTTTGGGTTTGTTGAAGTTTCACATGTATAAAGTTTTTTTTTAATTTTATATTTTCATTTTGAAATTTATGGTTTTTGATCTGAAGGTTTTATGTTTAGATTCTAATAGTGAATTCAATCTCTTATATCGCAGATGGAGTAAATAATAAAAATATTACAAATGTTTAGGAGCTTTTTAGAGTTCAAGTGGAAGCGAATGGTAAAGACAACAAATCATACGTTAATGCCATTTGCGAGTAGTTGAAGAAGTACGAGAAAATTATAACCTCTGAGGTCCAGGAATGGACTAAAAGAAAGTACGATCTTATAAATGTGAGATGTCATGTAGGTTCTCCCTAGCTACAAGAGAATGTATGAGAAGGCTTTGATAGTATATATAGATAATGGTATATGGGGTTCACAAGTGGCGCAGATCTCTTTCTAGATCTGGTGAACCTTTAAAGCTTCATATTATTGAGATGAATTTATCATCGATATATTTTGAGAAAATATAAAGATGATTAGCTAAAGAGCTTTAACGATCTCAAATTGGTTGTGAGATTTGTGTATTAGATGAGTAGTTTCATTATTTATTTTGGTGTTATTTTTTTTTTATATGTGAAATGCAATTCACAACAGTTTTATTATTTATTTTTGGTGTTATTTTGTTTTGATATGTGAAATTCCTATATATTAATAAAGGCATTATATAATGAAGAGTGAAGTACTTTGTTAAATATACTTTAATAATAATATATCTGCAAATGTGACATTAGTTTTGTTACATAGTTTGCAAGTAAGCCAATTTTGAGGGTTCTCTCCTTATTTGATGGTTCGGAATTTAATTTCCTCGATCCTAAACCTAAATTTGACTTGACATTGTTAGTTCTCTCATCTACATGCATCTCAGTTTGTAAGCAGATACATGATGCAATATATTAGCATTTATTTAAGGATACAAGTAATGTAATTTTAGGTTTATATTTTCGTGTTTTTCTAACTTATGCTCTTATCATTCACCACTATATGAATATATCAAACACCTATATAGGTAAAATTAGCAATCAAGTCATAATACCTAACATAATTAGTCAAAACAACAACACTTTAAAATATTTATTTAAAATGTCAGAATAGCAATATTTTAGAAAATAATTCGTATTCAGATTTTATTATTTAAATTTCCTTTTATTTATCAAAACAATTCTATTGGACCAAATTCTACACCAATAACCGTTTAAAAAGAAAAAAACAACTACACCACTACTCATTACCCTTATTTCCCCACCTTTCACATTTTCTTTCCCCACCTTTCTTACCAGCTTCTCTTTCTTCAAGGTTCTCACAAATTGTTCAACAAAATCTCTATTTTAATTCAAGAATTTCTCGATTGTTATACAAAATCTCTATATTAATTCAAGAAATTTCTTGATTGGCCAAGGTAATTTTCATTATTTACAGACATTTATTTTGATTTGCTTTTTTAAAATGACCGATTATGATGTATATTCCGAATTGTATATATTACGGATTTTCAATCAATTTTTTCTATTTTTATGTGATTTTGCTTGGATATTCATCAAATATTTATGTTATAAATTACAAAATTACAATATATTCATGAGTATATTATACAGGTCTTAATCATGACTATATTAGTAAGACATTTTTATTTTAATCATAATTGTATTAGTAAGACATTTTTTGTATTTTATTTTTTGTATTCATGTGTATACTCTTTGTAGTTTTAATCATAACTGTATTAGGAAGACATATTTTGTATTTTATTTTGTTAAAGCAATATAAGTTTGATGAAAACATAATATATAAAATTGTGATGAATGCATTATAAGAAGGGAAATACAAACTTATTTGCTATTCATTTGGCGTTTGGAATACAAAATGATATTGAAATACATCCTAATTTTTGGAATACAAACTAATATTGAAATACATCCTGATTTTTGGAATATAAACTAATCCAAAGAAATAGTAACTATAATTTTAAAGTGAAATAATAATAATATAAGAAGACTAGATATTGAAATATAAATACAATTTAGTTTGAATACAACTTATTCTATGTTTTATGTTTTCACCAAAAATGTATTTTCAATATCATTTTATTTTACTACTAATTTATATTTTGTTTTTTTTCTTAAACTAGAATGCCAAAAGAGTTGTATTCATTATAATTATATACCAACATTTTTTTGTATTTTAAGTTATACATATCTTTAGGTATATAGATTGTATTCCATTTTTTATATAATTAAATTTGTGATTCATATAATTTTTCAATTACACTTTTAAGTAATTACACGTTAAATACACAAAAATAAAATAAATAAATTCATAACATGAATATGAATACATTTCGGTTGAACACATATTCAAAGAATTCCAAACAAGTAAATATATAAAACAGAGGGCATTAGAAATTGGGAAACAATTCCACTCTAATAAGATATAAATTCAAGCTTCATTAACTAAACAATACACGATCCATTCCTACACGAACGCCTATTGTGCCCCTTAAATCCACAAGTACTGCAAGAATTCTTGCTCTTCTTCCCATATAGCTCGTTGTACACCTTATCACGATACTTCGGGGATGGCCTTAGCTTTTTGTGCTTTGGAGGCCGCACTATGTCGTCCTTAATATACCCAGGTACATTCCACTCGTTTTGATCAGGTAAGGGAGTAATTGGAATGATGTATGTATCCAACAAGTAATTACACGTTAAATACACAAAAATAAAATAAACTAATTACATAAATGTAATGTGCGCTCAAACATCACTAGCTTCAAAAAGAAAAAATATAGAACACACACTCAATACATACTGATCTGTATTTACATACAAAGATTTCACCTTTTAGCTCAACTACAACAAATTGAATCCAATATTTAATTGTATCCAGAACTTACTACAAGGCAACAAATATTGGTATACAGTTCTTAATTACTTTATGATTTTAATCCCTAGTTGTACTTTGTTCAGTATATCACATAATTTTTATGACTATATCCCTATATTGTTACTATTTATATTAACTTAATGGGATACAAAACACTGTCTGCATTAAAAAAATAATAATTTCATTCGTTCTACATCATAATTTGGATACAAAACATCCAAAAAAATGGGATACGAAAATCTCATATTGTTACTGTTTACATTAACATAATGGGATACAAAAATATTGTATGCATTCAAATAAAAAGAAAACAGCTACGAAACTAAAAAAAAAAATCAAGCACTTTCAATCGTTCTACATCTTAGTTTGGATACAAAACAACAAAAAAAAAGGTAAAAATATCAAACCATACAAAGATTTCACCGATTTCATCAGAAAAAAATCAACCCACTATTATAGTCGAGATATAAGAATATGTCATCCAAACAAATACAATAATCGATAAAAACAAAAGTACCTATTGTCGAAATTTCTTGAATTCAATGGAACTGACGAAATTATAGTCGTGAATTTTGAAAACCTCTGTTTCAAGAATATGTCGAATTCAACTCGAAGAAGCTTTGAAAATTATCAATTGAATGATTTGGAAGACAAAACTATTTTTTGCAATTTTTTTTTGGAATTCTTAAGAACAAGGCAAAAAAACGCTCCAAAGAAAAAGTGGCAACATATGCTCTTTCAAAACGTAACTGATTTATATTTAAAATCTTTCTTCCTTTCTGAAATTTTCTGTTCCATGATTTTCTCTATTCTGTTATTAATTATTTGTATTCTTTCAAATTAATTAAAATAAAAGAAATACATAACTCATTCCTTAACAAACTAAAATATTGTCATTTTAAATAAATAGTGAAACTATTGCTAAGGAGTCCCATTAAAAGCTAAAATATTGTTATTTTAAATAATTTTTCCAAAAATATATGATGTAAGCACGGGCCTCGGCCATATATCAGTGCTTCCTTAAGAACATATTTGTGACAAAAATGTTTTAATAGTTGTATATTTTGAGGTGATATTTTAAAAGTACAAAAATTGAAAATTAACCAAACCGTATTGATACCGAAGAAAAATCGATATAATCTTAAGATAAAAAAAAATTAAAATCTAATTTTAATTATACATTATAAATACCCAAAAAAATGGAATGATATATTTTTTAGAAAAATAACAGATTCAACCGTCTCAGACACCCCTAATGTTTATTCATTAATAACCGGCGCCTGGCGGTAAAAGTGATTGATCATGATGGCAGTACAGTAGTTGCTAGACTAGAGTAGTGGTAAAGATCAGTTTCACAGGATATATAAATTAATAACTTAGTTGTTTTAGATCCTATATAAGATCTCAATGAATCAGACATATCTGATACAAATAAATGGTTGTACAACAATAAAAAAAAACGCACTAAAGATGAATTGAGATCTAAACTACAATAAGATTCAAATCTCTATTAAACAAAAACAAATATGACTAGAGAATAAAAGGTTCATATTTCAACTAGGCAAACTGATCACCAGTTCCTCGAAATAGTATCAAATATCTTAGAGACATCCAACAAAAAAGGTCTTTGAAATATTTTGTATCCTATGACACTATTAGCTAAAATTTAAAATTGGGAATTTCAAAACATTACAATTTGCATAATTTGAAAACTATATAAAACTTGTTGAAGAAGAAGGAAGCTGGCGACTAGAACATGTCAAAGGAACAACTCAAACGAAGTTGACTGACGAGTCTACATCGAAGTGTTGAAGATGAAGGAAGCTGATGATTGGAACATGTCAAAGGAACAGGTCCAACGAAGTTGACTGACGAGTTTACATCACTGTTGTAGAATTAGAGTCGCACTAGGATTAAACTACTTATATTAATTAGGATTATATTACGACTAGGATTAGATTACGATTAGGATTAGATTATGACTAGAATTATATTATGACTATGATTAGATTATTTATAATTGCATTATTATTATTACAATAGTAATATGTATTGTAGTAGGACTCTAAGTATAGTTAACTTAGGACTACAATTCTCTCCCAATTTAAGGAGTATGTGCTTAACAATTTTAATCATCAATACAATCCTTGATTTCTCTAATCCTAGGGCTGAGATTTCTACATGGTATCAGAGCATAAAAGCTCCTCCGCTCTCTGAGTATTGATAAAAAAAACAAAAAAAACACACACGTTGCAATGACCACTTCTACCAAAAATATGTCGACCTCCTTACTTCACCAACTCATTGTCACTTGCTCCATTAAACTTAAGCCAACAAACTACCTCATAAAGAGGATACACATATCCCAATTGATTCAAATCACAGAGAATGAACCAAGTAAAAGTAGTTGTTCCACTGAACAGACTGCTGGAAAAGTTGTAGCGGTTGAGAAAAATGCAAAAGATAGTGGCACCATTGATGGTTGGAAGGAGAAAGATATGTTACTAAGGAATTGGATTTCAGACACCTTGACCGAAGAAAGCATGTACCTAACTGTAGACTGCTCAACTGCCAAGGAGATATGGGAATGTTTGGAAGAAACTTATCTTCAAACAACAAAAGAAAAAAAGTTTTAGCTTAAACAACTACAAAGTGTTAGGCTAGGAACCAAAAATATTGATGAATACATCAAGGAATTTAAAGGCATATGTGAAAAGTCATGCCCCAAAATCATGTTAGGCAGGGGAAGAGGAAACAACAACATCACCTCCAGAGAAACATGTTTCAAGCCTACTGGACAAGAAACAGGTTCTCAGAACAGTCAATATGGACCAGGTTCTTTGAAAAATAAAAGTTTCCAAAGTGAAAATAAGGAGAGGAATAATATTGAGTCATGTCAAATCTGTGGTAGGAATAATCATACTATTCTTAAGTGTTTTTACTGATGGAACTACTCCTATCAATCTGCAGATAAACTATCACAAGCAACGACTAGACATCACATTCATATCGAAGCATTGACAAAACAAGTTTTTGCTGGGTATTCAAAGTTTTTTTTTGTTGGATATTTGAAGCAAGCTAGGAGTAACCGTTCCTCTACTCACTAGCTTGAGGGGAAGTGTTGAAGAAAAAGAAAGCTGGCGATTGGAACATGTCAAAGGAACAGCTCCAACGAAGTTAACTGACGTGTCTACATCGAAGTGTTGAAGATGAAGGAAGCTGATGATTGGAACATGTCAAAGGAATAGGTCCAACAAAGTTGACTGACGAGTTTACATCACTGTTGTAGAATTAGAGTCGCACTAGGATTAGACTACTTATATTAATTAGGATTATATTATGACTAGGATTAGATTACGATTAGGATTAGATTACGATTAGAATTATATTATGATTATGATAGATTATTTATAATTGCATTATTATTATTACAGTAGTAATAGGTATTGTAGTAGAACTCTAAGTATAGTTAACTTAGGACTCTACAATTCTCTCCCTATATAAGGAGTATGTACTTAACAATTTTAATCATCTATACAATCCTTAATTTCTCTAATCCTAGACGTGAGATTTCTACAAAACTGAGGTACAAGATGAACACCATGGAGAACGTATTGAAGTTATTTCAAATCTATCATCTTCAAGGGGTAATTTTTGGTCCAAACTATAGTGCACGTGGGGTAACAAGAATCATAAAATTAGATATCTTAGGTAATTATTTTTAAAAATTGATCTAAAGCTATCTACTTGCTACCATGCTCCAAAACAATTGAACGGTGCACTTAGTTAAATGATAAGCTACTTAGACAAAGAAATCGATATCAAATCGTACATGCAGGACCACTTAGGCTGCATCTACATAATTAAAAACATTGACATAAATATGAATATCAGTAATTTGGAGTTTAGCATAATCTTTCAATAATTCAAGTAGGTCCTAAATTGAATAGGTTTGTAATCTTATCAAACTCTATTATTCTCGTCTACCTAAACGGACCACCTTTAATTTACTTCCCAAAAAATGAAGAACAAAATTCCTTCTTTGCCTCAAGTAGGCTGCCCTTCTTCCTACATCAGTCCTTACATCTGCCTTTATGATTTATCATTAGGGATGACAATGAGAGAGTGTGAGTGTGGGGTGGGGTGGTGTGGGTTTAGACATATACAGGTCGGGGCAGGTTTAGATATATGCGGGTGTGGGATGGGGTTGTATGGGTTTAGACATATACGGGTCGGGGCAGGTTTAGATATATGCGGGTGTGGGGTGGGGTTGTATGGATTTAGACATATACGGGTCGGGGCAGGTTTAGATATATGCGGGTGTGGGGTGGGGTTGTATGGATTTAGACATATACGGGTCGGGGCAGGTTTAGATATATGCGGGTGTGAAGCGGGTGCAGGTAGGGTTAGGAATTTCCTCTTCTCAAATAGGCACTTGTTTTGTGTTTGATGATATGTTTCAGTTAAGGGTGTGCATCGGTCGGTTTGTTCCAGTTTTATGTATTATGGGTTCGATTTATCGGTTTTTGATTTTTAAATATGTTAAAAATATTTTTTTTATCAGTTTTCGATTATCCTTAACGGTTCGATTTTGATTTAATCAATAAGAAAATGCTGATAAAATATTTGTATGGTTTCTCCAATAATTTGATGACAAGACAATAATGTAACTTTACAAATGCTCATAAAAGAGAAATAATAATAAGTAACATGAAAAGAATTATACAGACGTAACATAAAGAAAACTTAAGAGGAATAGGGTTCTTACTTTAGGTTTTGACATTTTGTATAATGTAAAGTCGTGAACTCAAAATAAATTGTGAAGTGTGAATTGAGTGCTAAATTGCAAAGACAGTAACTAGTAAGGTATTGAAATTAATATTTAATATTTATGTATCGACTATGGGTAAAGTAGTACATTACTATAGTCTTAATGTGTTATCGATTTACCCAATAACCTAATATTTAAAAAGCAAAATCAAATCGATAAGCCGATAATTTCTTTTATAAAATCATTAACCTAATAACTCAATAGCAATAAATTAAATAACACTTTTTTCAATTCGATTTATCCATCGGTTCAATTTTTACACACTCCTATGTTTCACCTATTTGCACAATGTCAAAATTGAATAGAAAGTATCTATCTGTACATCCTAATTAAGTAGAACAGAATAAACGTAAAATGCAATATAAAAAAAGTTCACACTTGAAGGGGTACAAGATGAGAAGACAATGTTAAATTAGGTCTTAGGCCTAACTCACATCTCAAAAGTTAGCTCAAAGGGAGGAGGATTGTCCAAGCCTTATAAGGAATCCACCCATCTCATTAACCACCGATGTGAGATTTTTGTCATTCTTTAACACCCCACCTCACGGCCAGTGCTTAGCATCTGGTGCGTGGACAATTTTGATTTTGGGGGCCCCAACATCGGGTGAGACGGGTCATGCTCTGATACCATGTTAAATTAGGTTTTGGGCCTAACTCACACCCCAAAAGCTAGCTCAAAGGGAGGAGGATTGCCCAAGCCTTATAAGGAGTCCACCCATCTCATTAACCACCGATGTGTGTATGGAGTTTGTTTATATTTTAGGCCCTAAATTGAAATTTCACTTTAGGCCCCAATCACGCTGAGCCGCCCTTGTCAGTGTATTTATTATTCATATTGTTCATTTTGGCCTACTAAGATAGTAAAAATTCTCAATACTGCAACCAGTATCCTGAATTTCTGTCCTAAGTTGTAACAACCAGGATCCTTGCAAACTATATATGCAGGACCACTTAATTAAAAACATTGACATAAATATGAATATCAATAATTTGGAGTAGCACCATCGATCTTTCAATTATTCAAGTAGGACCTAAATTGAATATGTTTGTATTCTATCAAACTCTATTATTCTCCGTCTACCTAAAGGGACCGCCATTACTTCCCAAAAAAAATCAACAACAAAATTCCATACATCTACCATTATGACTAATCACACACAATCCTTAACAACCACGATAAATGGGATATATATTTGTACATCCTAATTAGTAGAACAGAATAAAAGTAAAATTGAATATGAGAAAATTCACACTTGAAGTAATACCAGTTGAGAGAATTTAAGACATGAATAGCATCAACTTTGACACAGACAAAATGGAAAAGCATCTGGATGGATCCCGAGATTATTAGTAGCAAATAATTTAAAACAGGGGAATCGGATAGCAGCACACTTAACAGTTGACACCATTCTACAACTACTATCTAAAACTGATGTACAAGATGAACACCATGTTTCAAATATATCATGATCAATTACCAACGAAAGTTGAAAATGCCTTCTTCACATTCTTAGAATTGACTCGAAAACGCTTTGAATTCCCCATTCTGCATCCAAAACAGAGTGTTGAAGTTGGTGAAGAAGGGATCTGCTGCATCTTGTCATGATCATACTCCTCAAAACGGTAATTTCTTCTGTTCGAAGAATTATAAGCCATAGTTTGTACGGATGAAATTGAAAATGACGACGACGAACAAGACGATGAAACAGAAGGAGAAGTTGTGATTCTCTTGGAGGGAATGATTTTAGGGAAAATCGAAAAGAAGAAATTTGATTTTGATTGTTTTCGCAATGGAGCATTAGTTTGATAAGAAGGTGGAGGAGTAAGTGGAGGAAGAGAAATATCTGAGAATTTGTGTTTAGGAGTACCTGGTTGAGATTCCCAAACAAATGGAATTGAACCAGAAGATCCTCCACAGTAATAATACCTGAAAGAAGACTCACCTCCTTTTACAGTGCTTTCCTTAGACAAAAGCCTTGAGAAGAACTTGTCATCTTGTTTGATTAGTAGAAAATCTGCAGAATGATGATGAGATCTATTATTATTATTATTATTATCACCACTCACCATTTTTCTTCTTTTTTCCCTGTGTTTCTGTTCTGCTTCTGCACTTCACTGCTTCAAGATCTGAAGTAGAGGGAGGGCAAAGGGAAATAATAAAAGATTTGAAGCTAAGATTTCAATTGGATATTTATTTTTGTATATATTCCAATCTAGTCTATTTTTAAATAATTAAAGGGGGTCTGAAAATGGGTGTTGAATTAAATGCATAGTTAGTGTAAACTGATTTAAAGGAGACCATGCACAGAAATGAAGGGCATTTTGTTTTTTAGGAATTTGTCTTCACTGGGATTATTAGTTTATTATTGCCTTGACCTGCTGAGCATATTTTTATTAGCTAATGTTAGGCTTTGTCATACCCCTCTTTGTTGAGATATTTTTTATTTTCAAATTAATTTAATTGTTCAATTTTCAAGACTACTTTTAGAGTATTCTTCCAATGTTATCCTTCATTAGTTAGTATTGGAATTAGTGATTAATTAATATTTAGTTATTTTAATTATAAATTTTACAATAATTAATGAGGATAAAAATGAAAAGTTATGCCTAATTTATGTCTTAATCTTCTTTTCTTAAAAGGGGTGAAACACCTCAACAATTCAATTAATTTGAAATGGAGGGAGTACCTCTAAAGAAAATAGTACTCTTTTTATTCTAAATTAATGATTATTTTTTATTTTATTAGATAATTTAAGAAATCTATATTTTGTTATTGTTCATATCAATACACATAAAAATTATAGTAGAGGAATAGCTAGTCTTGAAAATTATTCACGGTCCAAATGACCTATTAATTGTAGGCGTAAAGTAAAAAAAATTAATTAATTTTATCCTGATTAAGTAACTAATCAAATAATATGGGATAACTTATTTTAGTAAGATGTTCATATAATATGGGACAAAGAGAGTATTTATTAAAAATTTATGTATTATATATAATTTTAAAAAATATTATTATGTCAAGAAATTTATTTATTATAGTTATTTTGTTAACTATGCTTTATAAATTCAAATCTTATCATTACTATTTTATATAATTATTTAATAATAAATTTATCTTGATTTATTAAAATGTGTAAGTAAAATGATTTTTTTTTTGTTTTTAATATATGAGCCAACTAAAATAAAATTGAGGGAGTACAAGAAAAAAAAAGATTTTTTTCAAACACCAACTAATGTGAGGTCAGTTTATTTAAATATTTTGAGGTCATTTAAGAGTGAGATTTTGTGTATTAGCTAGTGCGTTGTACTACTTTGAGTAAAATGAGATTTAATGCAGTTGGCAGGTAGTTATAATTATTAGTAAACTATTTTATTATTTTCTTCAAAAAATAAACCAATTTCTTTATATTCCTCAAAATATTCTAGGCCATTGATTAGATAGATTTTTTTTTTTTGGTTTCTAATTGGTTGTTGGATATCTACACTAGAGTCTGATTAAATTCGGATTCGTCCACTTTGGAAGGTAAAGCATTCCCATTAAAGACGAGTTCATATCCAAGGAGATCATATTTAAAACTTTTAATTACGAATGACGGAGTATTTAACACTCCACCATAACCCTTGTTAATACTGATTAGACAAATTATCTCGATTCTCGAACATTCGATGTGATCTTCCTCAAAATTGAATTAGGAAGAAATAAATTGGGTAGAGATGGGTAGGAAGATGGATGTAATAAATGGGAAATGGAAGTGGTCCATGACTATTTAAGGTAAAGTTGTTTCCATGGTTGATGAGAAGACAAGCTTCGTTTGGTTATGTGACTTTTCATCCAAATTAATTACTCTCCAATAATAAATTCCAAAATACAACGAATTGGACGTATACCTACATGTCTAAGTAAAAAAAATTTTAAAAATTATGTTTTTATTGAATGTGTAACAATTTTTTAACTATCGAACATAATTGATATTGGTTGTAGTGTATTTAAGTTCAATTCTATCGTCACAGGAAGGATAAATATTGTTTAAATATATTTTAGTTATTTAATTATATAAATATTAATTCACTCAATAGTTTGAAATAATTACATATTGTCTTACTAATTAATAATTGTGTATCATATTTTAAGTGTAATAATCCACTCCTTCAAAATTCAAGTTAGATATATTATGAAATACAAATACATAGGGATGGAGGGAGGCCAGAGAGAGAGAAGAGAGGAAAGCGAGATATGAGAGAGGTGAGTGAGAGAGTCAGTGTATCTTAGATACATGTGAATCACACTAGATACATTCATATACATTTTGAAATATATATATATATAGATAGATAGATAGATATATAGATACATACATACATACATAAGGATAGAGGCGAGAGAGAGAGGGGCGAGCAAGAGAGTTAGTGTGTCACAAATTCATACAAATCATGTTTGCATACAGTGTGTATATATATATATATATATAGATAGATAGATATATAGATACATACATACATACATAAGGATAGAGGCGAGAGAGAGAGGGGCGAGCAAGAGAGTTAGTGTGTCACAAATTCATACAAATCATGTTTGCATACAGTGTATCTAAAACAAATTACATTTAATTTGATTTGCATGTAACCGAATTACATATATCTAAGTGTGTTAGATACATGAATTTGGTGAAGTAAATATAGCACAAAAGATAATTTTGAAAAATATATATAATTAGATGGTAAACTAGTGGAATTTGTGTTTTTTCTCTATATTTCATGAGATCAAGAGAAAGTTTATCAGAGTTGATGTCCTAAAACAAAATCATATTTAAACGCCTCTTAATTAAACTTATTTCACAAGATCTATTCGTTAATGAGGCACTAAAAATTTGTTTTATGTACTAATATATGACTATGACTAGTCACAAGAGTCCGTGCCAGCACGAGCTCAATATATGTTATTTTCTTGTTTCAATTTATGTGACACAAATAGGTTTTGAAGAGTTAATCAATTTTTAAATATATTTTTATAAGATATTTAAAGTTGTTAATTATTGTGATTTAATATTTTCTATGTAATTTTCAATAATATATGTTACTCTCTATGTTCCAATTTATTTGGTACGGTAGATTTTTTCTGCCTTTTAATTTTAAAGTTATTAGTTATTTTGATTTATTGTATTTTTACGTCATTTTTAAATAATATATGTTACTTCCTTTGTTAGAATTTATGTGACACATATAAAATCTTGAGAGTCAATCAAACTTTTATATGTCTGTTAAATATTTTAAGTTGTTAATTATTGTGATTTATAGTACCTTTTACGTAAATTTCAAATAATATATGCTACTTTTTCGACACAATTTATATGACACTGATAGAATTTTGAGAACCATTTAGAATTTTTATATGTTTTTAAAATAATTAAATTGTTAATTACTGTGACTTGTAGTACAGTTTACGTGATTTTTAAAATATATAACAGATTCTAAAAATACAAGAATTTCAAATATTTTAAGTTTCTAATTATTGTGATTTAAAATATTTTTTACGTAATTTTTAAATATCAGACAAATTCAAAAAAATATAAAATTTTCAAAACTACCCCCCGAATAGAAGCAAGATGTTAACGAAGAGTTGCTTGCTTCCGGCAGCTGAAGCAAGCATGTTGACCCCAAGCAGGTCAATGTAGCCGCTTATTAATAAGAGAAAATCAATCAGATTACATGACAAAAGAAAATAAATAATTCAGAGAAATTGAGTATTTAAATTGTGAGAAACGTAAAAAATGAAAGGAGTATACATTTACCAACAACGGTTATGCTGAGATGAATAGGATCCCTCCATTTTTAATCAAAAGAACTGGGTATGGATCACGTCGGAGAAATTGAGTATTTAAATTGTGAGAAACGTGAAAAATGAAATGAGTATACATTTACCAACAACAGTTATGCTGAGATGAATAGGATCCCTCCATTTTTAATCTAAAGATCTGGGTATGGATCACGTCGGAGAAATTGGGTATTTAAATTGTGAGAAACATGAAAAATGAAATGAGTATACATTTACCAACAACCATTATGGTGAGATGAATAAGATCCCTCTACTTTTAGTCTAAAGATCTGGGTATTGATCACTTCAGAGAAATTGAGTATTTATATTGTGAGATACATGAAAAATGAAATGAGTATATATTTACCAACAACATTTATGGTGACTGGTGAGATGAATAGGATCCCTCCACTTTTAATCTAAAGATATGGGTATGAATCACTTCATCTTAAATTAGTCTACGTGACACAACTTCAAATTAGTTGGAACCTCAATATAAATATTGAACACCAAATAGATAAATAAAATGAATATATATACGCATAAGAAGAAAAAATAATACTACTTACTCCCTCGTCTATGTTACTCATCTTGTATTCCTAAGATACTTAGAACAAAACTTTGAAGAACTTGGTAAGACACAATAAAGTTTAAGAACATTTTCACAACTAGAAAATTAAAACTAGTAGAGAAACTAGAATCAGAAACAGATTAGAAAAAATATACGAAATATTTTTCCTTAAAGAAGAATTGTTGTCAATCTGTGTTTAAAGAATCTTACTAATTCCAACAAACTTTGCAGAAACACAAAGTTACCAAAGTTTAACGAACCAGTGAATAACAGAAGAACATAAATTAATTCACAAATTTAAAATCTGTAACACATACCAGAATCTGGAAAAACAGAAAGAAGATCAAGCCCACTGAATGCACAGGGTCCCCTTAAGGAAATTATTCTCCTCTAGTATTCGAGGTTTGATTTGGAATATGTCCTCCCAGGATAGAATGATCTCAATCACCAGTGTATTGATACCCAAAATGTTGGTGTCAGCGAGCCACTCAACGGCAGTAAAGTACACTTAGAATACTAGATTTAGTAGTAGAAGAAGTCCAGAAAAATTCTATATTTAAAATGAGAGGAAATTCCTCAATTTATAGAAAACAAAGGGTAGTGTGAAAAGGTTCTTATTGTGCCTTACCGGAAAGGTCACAAACCTTTGGAAAAGTCACAATCTTTCGGAAAGGTCACCACCTTTCATAAAAGTCACATTTTTTCATAAAAGTCACAACTTTTTCATAAAAGTCGCAACTTTTCATAAAAGTCACAACTCTTCATAAAAGTCGCAACTTTTCATCAAAGACACAACTCTTCATAAAAGTCGCAACTCTTCATTTTTCATTCACACCTTTTAAAACCCAACAATCCCCCACATGAATGGGGAATGACTCCAAGACAAAGAAACAAACAAATATGTGTACTTTACAAGCAAGAATTAATTGCATCTGGATAAGTAGGTTTCCCCTTGGACTTTCCGTAGTGAACATATGTCGGATATACTCGGTCAATCGGTAGATGCGATATCTTTGAACCATCGAGCTTTGGTGTATACCTAGACAACCATATGTCACACAATTAACCCTTTACCGTTTATGGTTCTTACGGTTGTGTTCGTTTCAGCCATGAACACCTCCTGGTTTCATAAGTGTATAAAGAATAGGCTTTTGACAATAATTCCCTTTGAAGCGGTTTACACTTCACACCCACATAAGTGATTTCTAACCGTGTTATCGCGTAGATACACTATTTGGTCAAATCTGCCAAACTTAGCAAATCATTAAAAAATTAAGCTTTAGTAACTCATTAGCAAGCCTTAATGTTGTATCCTTGTTCCTGAGCATTGTCTTCATCATGATAATGGATTGAGTTTGTTGACAATGTCGAACCGTCAGTCACAACTTTGTTTTTCTCCTTGAATCTAGCTCTTGGGATCTCCAGTCTGCTAGATAGAGTTACCGCCATGATGACTTGTCCTAAGCCGTAAACCCATTCCCTTAGATGATCTTTAAACTTTCTCTCTAGTTAGACCTTTTTGTAAGTGGATCCGACACATTATCCTTTGACTTTACATAGTCAATTCTGATAATTCCACTAGAGAGTAGTTTTCTAACGGTATCTTGTCTATGTCCTATATGACTAGACTTTCCATTATACATCATTCTCCATGCCCTACCTATTGCATCTTGACTATTAAAGTGTATGCATACTGATGCCAAAGGTTTGGGCCAAAAAGAATATCTATCAAGAAATTTTGGAGTCTTTCAATTTATTAACCGACCTTATCTAGAGCACCTAGCTCAGAGATCATTGTAGAGCTAGCGATACATGTTTCTTTTTTAAAAAAAAAAATATCTCCAAGAGATTGCTCCTCTACCAAGAGTAAATACATATCCACTCGTGGATTTTACTTCATTTGTCCGGTGATCCAATTCGCATTACTATATCCTTTCAATACTTGTTGGATATTGTTAAAATGCAAGACATAGTTTTAAGTATCTCTTAAATACTCCAAAACTCTTTTCATTGTCATATGATGAGTTCGATTGGGATCACTCGTGAACCAACTCAGTTTAATAATAGCAAATGCTATATCTGATCACGCACACTTCGTGATATACATCATACTTTTCAATACTTTAGCACAATCCAATTGTGAGTCACTTTTGCCTTCACTCTTTTGAAATGCAAAGCTCACATTTATTGGAGACTTGACAATATTGAAATCCAAATATTTGAACTAGTCAAGTACCGTTTCAATGCAATGAGACCGCGAATATACTAACATTATGGAGTTCTAAGGATTCTTATACCTAAGATCGCATCAACAACTCCAAAATTTTTCATTCCAAACTTGCTTTCTAGCATACGTTTAGTAGCATTTAGTGTCAACATATCACCAATTATACAAACAAACAATGATCTAGTGATTTTAATGTAAACACATTTTTCACTTCCATCATTCTTAAATCCATTTACCAACATAATTTGGTCAAATATCTTATGTCATTGTTTGGGAGCTTGTTTTAGTCCATAAAGTGACTTAACAAGTTCGCACACTTTCTTTTCTTTACCAGGAACCACAAAACCCTCGTGTTGTTTCATGTAAATTTCTTCCTCCAATTCTCCATTTAAGAGTGTTGTTTTCACATTCATTTGATAAATTTGTAGGTCATATACCACAACTAATAATATTAGCATCCGAATGGATGTAATTCTTGTTACTGACGAGTATATATCGACAAGCTCAAGACCTTGTTTTTGTGTAAAGCCTTTGACACAAAGTCTTGCTTTATATTTGTCAACAGTTCCATCGACTTTCATTTTCCTTCTGAAGATTCACTTTGAACCCAAAGGTTTATTTTCTAGAAGAAGATCAATTAACTTCAAATATGGTTGCTCAAGATTTTATCAATCTCACTATTGACATCATCTTTCCAAAAGGATGAGTCTACAAAAGACACAAGAAATGTTACAAAATCATATTCGAAGGAAGCAAATGTCCTTTGACATTTACTACGCCTCTGAATTTCTTTATTAAGTACATTCTCCTTTTTCCTTTCCAAGGTCCTTTAGACCCTTTACTAGACTACTCAAGTCTAATTTACAGTCCACAGTCATAGGTCTTATTATAATCCTTTTAGAAATAGGAACTTGGACTTTGGCTAGACACCCCCACACTTTGAAATATTTCAAGTTGGATTTTCTTCCTTTCCATTTCTCATATAGAATAGATTGTGTCCTGAACAAACAAAATTGCTTTCTTTCTGAAAAGACAAAACTTTTTGTCGTTCCCTTTTACAGTAAGGATAGTTCCTCCACACAAGTTTTGTGGTAAACCCGAACTTATAAATAATGCATCCATCATTTCTTTCAACGTTCGGTTTTTCATTAGATTGAGGTGAATAGGGCAGCAATTTGATGGATAATTCCATTTTCCAAACATATTTCTGCACAAGAAGATTTATACTCTCCATTCTTATCACTTCTTATGTATTTCCCAACTGATTTTCAACTTCGATATTATATTGTCTAAACATTTCTATTGCTTCATCCTTACCATTCAACAAATAAACATAGTCATTTCTAATGCAATTGTCAATGAAAGTTATGAGATACTTTTTTCCACCACGAGATGGTGTTGACTTCATATCACAAATGTCAGTGTAAATCAACTCTAAGGGATTAGAATTCCTTTGAACAGATTTATAAGAATGCTCAGCATACTTAGACTCCACACAAACATGACATTTTTATTTATTGCACTCAAAGTTAGACAAAACTTCTAAGTTGATCAGTTTTCCTTACAAGGTTTTGTAATTGACATGCCCCAAGTGTTCATGTCACAAACTTTGACTCAAGCAAGTAAGAACAAATAAAAATATTGAGTTTGAAAAGCTCTTCGCAAGGTAGCTTTTTTCTCACTAATATTTTGTTCATATTTCTTACAATTTTGTGTGATACAAACATTGTTTAGAGTCATCACCTTGTCAAATGTCCTTTTCAGAAGGAACTTTCCATAACTTTCAATTGGATTGTTATAGAACTACACATGAACAAAGTTTCATCGGGTCCAATAAAGGCAATATAGTCCAAATGTTTCTTTTACAGAACATAACAAATGACTATTCACCAATATTCATGTCTATGCAAATATTTTTATCATAATAGACATATCTTTTCAAGAAAAATCACAACATTTTAAGTGACATTTTTTCATAAAAGAACACAATTATTTTGAACAAGTATATATAGAATTTGGTAGTTTCATACTAGTCACACCATATACTAGTAATAGAGAAACTCAACTACCACAATACAAAATATACTCCAAGAATTTTGTGGGTCTAACATAATACAAAAGTATCATTGAATTTCATATCTTTGCTCCAAAATTAAATTAGACACCAAGTCTAATTTTATCTTTATCATAAGCAAAGAACCCCCACATTTTAAATATGATCTCAAAAATATTTTTCAAGTATTTGAAAATAGTTTTTCCACATATTTTCCCAGACTATCAAAATGTTAATGGCACTATGAAACCTCTTTTGGAAATATTATTCTACAAAAGAATTATATTGCTTCAATTCTCTTTGACAATATTTACATAGTGCCAAAGTTCATTCATAGAGGCACAAAATCACAAGCTCTAAGTCACTGGTATTTTTCCATCTATCACAAATAGACATACCACTTAGTATTTAGAATACTAACAATAAAGACAAAAAAAATTGTACAATTTGTTTCTATATAACAGTGAGTTTATAGAAAGTCAAAAGTACAGCATTGACTTATTATGTGAAGTTTTCATAATTTTTCAAACCAATTGCATAGTCTAATTTATCCAGAGTAATAAACTACAAAAGTTTTTAGCCTACAAAAATCAGACACAATCAAATTTCACATGAAGTACAAAACTACAAAAGTTTTTTTTTTTTTAAAGTCTCCAAACAGAATTAAACATATTCTTTATCTGGAAATGTTTTTCTTTTCAAATAGTCTTCCAACTATAACATTTTGACATACTATTTTATCAAACAAAAATGTGCATCTCTCATTTTGCAAACTAAAGAATTTTAAAGGCAAATACTATTTGCCAAGAAAAATTCATTCCACAACAAATGGTTTGCAGATCTTTTTTCAAAGATACACATGATAAAAAATTAAAATTGTTAACTCTTAGAAACTATTTTTCTCCTTAGATAAATAATAAGAAGGTTACCTGGTGTAATCTTTAATCGGAATAGCACCAATTTTTTCTGTACATTCTCACAATCAGCAGAATACAAGAAATACCAACAGTATAATAATTTCCTTAAGATTGTTACTCGTCTTGTATTCCTAAGATACTTAGAACAAAACTTTGAAGAACTTGGTAAGACACAATAAAGTTTAAGAACATTTTCACAACTAGAAAATTAAAACTAGTAGAGAAACTAGAATCAGAAACAGATTAGAAAAAATATATGAAATAGTTTTCCTTAAAGAAGAATTGTTGTCAATCTGTGTTTAAAGAATCTTACTAATTTCAACAAACTTTGCAGAAACACGAAGTTACCAAAGTTTAACGAACCAGTGAAGAACAGAAGAACATAAATTAATTCACAAATTTAAAATCTGTAACACATACCAAAATCTGGAAAAACAGAAAGAAGATCAAGCCCACTGAATGCACAGTTTCCCCTTAAGGAAATTATTCCCCTCTAGTATCCAAGGTTTGATTTGGAATATGTCCTCCCAGGATAGAATGATCTCAATCACCAGTGTATTGATACCCAAAACGCTGGTGTCAGCGAGCCACTCAACGACAATAAAGTACACTTAGAATACTAGATTTAGTAGTAGAAGAAGTCCAGAAAAATTCTATATTTAAAATGAGAGGAAATTCCTCAATTTATAGAAAACAAAGGGTAGTGTGAAAAGGTTCTTATTGTGCCTTACCGGAAAGGTCACAAACCTTTGGAAAAGTCACAATCTTTCGGAAAGGTCACCACCTTTCATAAAAGTCACATTTTTTCATAAAAGTCACAACTTTTTCATAAAAGTCGCAACTTTTCATTAAAGTCACAACTCTTCATAAAAGTCTCAACTTTTCATCAAAGTCACAACTCTTCATAAAAGTCTCAACTCTTCATTTTTCTTTCACACCTTTTAAAACCCAACAGTCTATACAAAATATCAATCAATTTAAAAATACTAATATTTAAAATCCCTTATAAATTCTAACAGCGTAATTTTATATAAATATTACTATTTTTAGGTGTTTAGTATTTGGGGCCAAAAGGGATGACTTTGATAATCTTACCTTTCCCTCATCCGAATTCAATAGTCTTAACTCAAATAGTATTGAAAATATATATATATATATATATATATATATATATATAATATACTCATTGTAATCTCACAAGTGAAATCTAGATAATGTTATGCGTATGCAATCTTAATATTCATGTTTACTGAATAAGTATAAATATTGAATTTCAAATCTTAGCTTGTACCCAATTCTACAAACTTTTTACCAAGAAACTAATGTCAAATTTGGCTTCAATACGATACCAAGAATTTGATGTCAAGCAATGTGAAAAGCTTATGCCAATGTTCTATTTCATATTGCTTCATTAACTAATAATTATCATTATTAAATTTCATATAATGATTATCTCTACTTTTCGAAAGAGTTAGAAAAGAATCGAGAGGATAAAATTTAAAAAGCACCCTTTAAAAATCTTTCTTGAGGGATATGCTCACCCCAGCAATTTTACTTATATTAGACAAGAGGTAGCGTGAATTATCATACTCCCACCGTCTCATATTGGTTGATCATTTTTATTTTTATACATATATTAAAAAATTATAAATAAGAAGATAATTTTATCAAATCACTCTTAAAAAAATTGTTGGAATTTAATAAACAAGTGTGAATACTTTAAAAAATAATTAATTACAAAGGTAATATATGAAAATCTTAATAAATAATTTCTTAATTAAGTAAGATAATCAACTAATATAGAACAATTATTTTTAATAAGCTAATCAATTAGTACGAAACAAATATGTTAGGGTTTTGCCCTGATTTTCTTTCCTTATTTGAAATTTATTTATTTCCTTAAAGAAAAGTCAAGTATTACCATAAATACTTGAACTTTTTCTGAAAGAAAAATATAATTTTCTTCCATATTTGGTTTATTCTTTCCTTAGAGGAATAGTTTGGAGATTTATAAATTGAAGATCCCTATTCTCATAGCATAACATAATAGAATCCACAATGTAGTCATTTAGTGAGTTTTGTTTATGGGGAGATTTAATTTCTCAACAGTTTTAATATTTTTCTTTATATTAGTTTTCATATAATAATATTAGTTTTTAGTATAAGTTTTTGTCATCTAATTTATCAATCATATTATTTGCAATTGTAAGCTTCCGCATGATGCCCTAATCACCCTTCATAACCCAACAAGTGATATCAGAGCACATGGTTCAAAGATCCGATGATTCATTGATCTAATGCTAGAATGAGGTTGAAGACAGGCTCAAGTGATTTCAAATCAATTTGTAACTAATTTGATGATAAAGAAGATTTTTGTCCAACTACATATGGAGAAAAGATTAAAATCATATTTTCAACATTCCTATTGCTGCATCTTTGAAAATAAAAATAAAATATTTTTAAACCATTTTTAACCCATATATTTTAAACTTTATTTTTAACTATGGCAAGCAGCAGTGATAAAGATTATGTGAAGAACGAAGATATCATGCATGTGAAGAAGACGGATCAAGTTTTGTCAAGAAAATCCAGCCAAAAGGGGATATTTGTTAGGGTTTTGCCCTGATTTTCTTTCCTTATTTGAAGTTTATTTATTTCCTTAAAGAAAAGTCAAGTATTACCATAAATACTTGAACTTTTTATGTTCCATATTTGGTTTATTCTTTCCTTAGAGGAATAGTTTGGAGATCTATAAATTGAAGATCCCTATTCTCATAGCATAACATAATAGAATCCACAATGTAGTCGTTTAGTGAGTTTTGTTTATGGGGAGATTTAATCTCTCAACAGTTTTAATATTTTTCTTTATATTAGTTTTCATATAATAATATTAGTTTTTAGTATAAGTTTTTGTCCTCTAATTTATCAATCATATTATTTGCAATTGTAAACTTTCGCATGACGCCCTAATCACCTTTCAGAACCCAACAAAATAGAGTTAAATTTTTAATTCACTTATAAAGTTTGAAATTGGAGTAGGGGCAAGTGATTTAAATTTTAAAAAAAATTATATACAAAGAGTCCTCAATCAATACGGAATTCGCACTTCAATGCTATTGTAAATCCAGATGCACCGACCAAAAGAGTAATTCGTGTTCCCGCTCTTTTTTTTATAAAAAATAAAAAAATTATTAAGTGGCATCGATACTGGAGTTTGACTATTTTAACTTTGCGCGGCTGAATAGGCTCCATTTGGGGGAAGCGAAGAATTTTTTTCATATCTAAGATACAAACCAAGATCTCTGGTTTAAGAAAAAACAACATCATCAGCTACACCACATTCGTCGCTTGTCGGTGGTCGCTCTTCTTATTGTTTTTTTTTAATTTTCCAATCTAATTAAAAATAAAAAAAATATTTACCACTCCATCACAATTTTTATTGATCGCTCTATTTATTGTTACTAGTACTAGAAAGAGTTGTTAAAAAGAGGCATATAATGAGCAATAATTGTGTAGCTATCAACCACCAGCTTTAGTTATAATTAGCCCTCCTCTTTGTGGCTGAGCAAGTTCAAGCCTTAATTTGGCCTGCTCTCTAGCTATATTCAGTTTACACGTACTATCCTAAAAGTAACACGTGCTACATAAGCAAATCTATGGCTTTGATGCTAAACAACTTTCCTTGAAAGGAACTTGGAAGTAGGAACCCCACAAAAAATCTTTGACAGGAGAAGATATCTTGAATTTTTTAAAGACATAATACATAAATATGACCTTAACTTGACGTCAGTTGGTAACTATGATCTTTAACTTTAGGTGTGCACAAGTAGACACTCAAATTTGTATAAAATTGAACAAATAGACATATTCGTCCTTCATGGCACCCTACATGATAATTTTGTGTCCTACGTGGCGTCCTATGTATATTATGTCCTGTAGGACACATGTGTCTACTTGTTCAATTTTATATAAATTTAAATGTCTACTTGTGCACACTCGTCACTCAAAGTTGGAGGTCATAGTTGTCCACTGAAGCCAAGTTAATAAGGGTCATGTTTATGTATTATGCATTTTTAAATATGTTTAGAACAGTTTGATGGGTAAAACAGTCCAATAAAAAAAGAAAAAGGAAAACAATTAAAAATAGAACAAAAAAAACATCATCTAACTAGGATAAAAAGAAAAGAAAAACATTTGCTAACGAGATAAATACACACTCGGAGAACATGGCCACTCAATATTTTCCGTTTAAAAGGCCCATGACTATGTAACATGATATATAGTGATTACCAAAAGTAAGTTTGTATACCTATTAGGGATTTGTATCGATGGTCGGGGTGAAAATCTTAGGGATTGAAGATGGGTGTGTTGACTTAGTATGAGGCCATCACATGTCAAGAAATCAGGTCCTTTGACTATATTAGTAATAGAAATATTTAAGCAAATGCTTAAAGTAAATAACATATACTATATCAAAAATGATATTTAGCAGCAATTAATTGATAGCAATAGCTTAATTGTTTCTAAATATGTTCTTTTAGCGGCAATTAACACTCTTTGTTCATGTTCCTAAAGCCTATTGCGACAATGGATCTAATGACAATTAACTAATGACGGTAAATGTTTTAACACTCTTTGTTAATGTGCGTATTTATTGCAACTAAAATTATTTTTGTTGTAGTGATAGATGTTTACGTGGAAACCTCCTTACTCAGTGGAGAAAAAGACCACGACCTGTAATACAAAATTTCTCAAAGCTCTAATATCCTCAAGAAAATCGTAAATAAAGACTTGAGTACTTACAAAGGATTAAACTCTTAATCATATACACCTTGTAACTCCTCTACTGCAAGACACATAGAAATAACCCTATTGCCCATTATACCAACTACTTCTAGCTAATTAGAGGCAGGCTCACCCCTCTACGTGATGGTGCACGTGCACCCGTTAACTTCAGCAAAAATCATGTATATATATATATATATTTATTCATCTTGAGAATCTGACAGAAATTGGTATATAATTAACAGTGCACTCATGAAAGTATAGGAGTGTTATTGTGTTACTGGTACAAGCTATATGATCCACCCGCAAGACCTAGGTTCAAATCCAACTAGAGTGTGTATTTCATTTATTTTATTTTAAGTTTCTCTTAGAACTCATATTTGAGCTGAGATCATATTGGTGCACCCAAAGTCTTCAAATATTGGGTTCGCCTCTAAGCAGTGACAGATCCAGAAATTTTATTTCATGGGTGCTCAATTATTTTTAGTTTGAGAATTGCTATATAAAGTGGGTGCTTAGTTAATACATTTGAATAAATTATTAGATATTACAAACAAATATTAGTGTTTATTGCAAAGGCAATGGGTGCTTAAGCACCCATAATCCATAACATACATCTGCCACTGCCTCTAAGCTAATATAGACTTTATCAACACAACTCAGCTAACTCTAGCCACAAACTCAACTAACATTGATAAGAACTGAAATGATCTACGATCCTTTATAACATAGGAATAGTTATACAATATGAGAGCACAAGACATGACTAAACTCGACTCAACTTAAGATGTTTTCACGCTCAATGAGGTCCCTTGCTACGTATAAAAGTAGTTCTTCCTTGAAAATGATGTTTGCTTTAAATATCCTTAATTGTAAAAATTAGGTTCAATCTTGTCAACTTGTTCATTATATAAAAGAGACAAACGACATAGTAGCACGTCATTGGTCGAGCACTGTTGTCCTTTGTGTACCTATGTTATAGTGCCCACCAACCATTGTAGTTTCTGCAGTTTTACAGCTCCACGGAATTAACTTATCCTATAAGACGGAAACTCTAAGGACCAGGTCCCTCAACTAGGTCTCTTTGCTCTATATTTTGTAACACCTTGTTATTTGAAAGGGCTAAAATTAGAAAAAAAAACATTTTTGGAAAGTGAAAATCTGAAAGTTGGCAAGTTATGTTAAGTATGAGTTTTGGGTCAACTTCAAATGACCATAACTCCTAGTACATGATGAGTTAGGTGGGCTACAAGATATCAAATGAAAGGTCTTTGAATTATCTTTCCAACGCCACCAAATTTGTTAGTTTTTGAGTTCGTATGAGAGAGATATGCACATTTGAAGTTGGACAATCTGAATAAGGAAAGTTACCCGGAATTTGGAAGGGTATTTCAATCTTTTCATTACCCAATTAATTAAATTCATTTTTAGTAATTTATTTGGGGTCAAAACTGAATTGGTTCAGTTTACGCACTAAAATTTCACGCTAGGGTTTTTAGAGAAAGAACTTAAGAGGAGAAAGGAGGAGAAAAGGTCAAGATTCATCTAGTTCTTGTGATTTTGGTTGCGGAGTTCACCAAGGATTCAATCCTAAGAGGTATGTGAGTCTTTCATAGTGTTGGGTTCGTTTACCCACACGCCAATCATGTTTAGTTCAGCGAAATTCGTTCTAGAAAGTTGAAAGTTGATGATTTTGAATTGTGTTCTTGAATATTGGCTTTCGTTCTTGAGTTAAGTTGGGATTGTTGAGTTCTTGAGGAAATCGTGTCGATTTTACATTTTTTATGAATAGATTCTTGTGTACATATACTGGGTATCTGAATCTAAAGAGAATTTGAGAAGAAGAATCGAATTTAAGTAAATTGGAGTTAGAAAACGAAGAAGGAAAAAGTCGGGCGAAATTGGCGACCAAATCTGCGTCGCGGAACTGCCTTCCCTTTTTGCAGAAGATTTATCCGCGTCGTGGATCCCTCTGCCTGAAAATTTTTATTTCGCAACCAAATATTTATATGCATCTCCGTGTCGCGTCTTACTTCCAGACAGTGATTTCTTGAGTAGAGACCAGGTATGTTCCTTCAATTCCTTTCAAGTTTATGTCTTGTTTTAGTATTCCTCTCAAATGCTCGTACATTCAATGTACTGATGCCAGTTGGCCTGGATCTTTTTATGATGCAGATTCAGGTAACCAGGATCAATACCCAGTGCATAGTTGACCCAGTTGAGCGTCAGATTTGTTGGTGAGCCTCCTTGCTTCCGGAGGATCCCCTTTTTCGTTACTTTATCATTTTAGTTTATTAGAATGATGTGGGTCTTGTCCCGATGTTCATCTCAGTTGTTAGAGGCTTTATAGATAGTTAGTTGATGTTAGTTCTTTAGTCTTTTCATTTTCATTCTATTATGTTGAGACTTGAGTTTGCCTTATTGTCCAGTTGAATGCTTCATTTATAACATTCTAGTTTATTACATGGATTTATCTTGTTGAGTAAAGTCTTTCGCTGAGTAGTAATCCAGGCTAAGGGTTTGCTTGGGGCCAGCAATGATTCTCGAGTGTCTGCCCCCACCCATGGTGTAGGCTCGAGGTGTGACAAACTTGGTATCAGAGCATAGAGTCCAAGAGTCCTAGAGAGTCTATGAAGTTGTGTCTGTAGAGTCCTAGTTATCGGTGTGAAGCGCGACACATCAATAACTAGAAGGCTGCGAATTTAGGAACTATCTCACTTCTTTCATACTCATTTTGTGCGATAGCTTTTATCTCTAAAAAGTTTCTTATAATTCATGATTGCGCGTGTCTTTCAGATCATGCCTCCACGAAGAGCTGTCAGAGGTCGTCTTGCTAGGAGGAATGTTGAGGAACAAGGGGTATCTAATGTACCTAAAGTGCAACCCCAAAGAGAGGTCACCAATGTTGAGTTCCGTGAAGCTATCCGGATGTTAAGTCAAGTTGTTACCAATCAAGTTAGGCAACATAGAGAAGTGCGACAGGAAGGGACAAATACTTCGAGGATCCGCGAGTTTTTAAGGATGAATCCTCCAAGCTTCACTGGTTCAAGCGTCACTGAGGATCTATAAAACTTTGTTAAAGAACTTTAGAAGGTTTTTGAGATTATACGTATTGTTGATGCTGAAAGGGTGGAACTAGTTGCATACCAAATGAAAGGTGTCACTAGAATCTGGTTTGATCAGTGGAAAAAGAATAGAGATGAAGGTGCACCAGTTGTGAGTTGGGCTTTGTTTGAGGAGGCCTTCTTGTGGAGTTTCTTTTCGCGTGAACTAAGAGAAGCAAAGGTACGAGAATTCCTCACTCTTAAGCAAGAATCTATGAGTGTTCATGAGTCTAGTCCGAAGTTTAGCCAACTTTCCCGATATGCTCCGGAGATGGTTGCTGACATGAGAAGCAGGATGAGTTTATTCGTTGCTGGGTTGTCTCGCCTGTCAAGTAAGAAAGGCAAGACAGATATGCTGATAAGAGATATAGACATAGCAAGACTGAAGATCCATGTACAACAGGTTGAGGAAGAGAAGTTGAAAGATAGAGAAGAACTAAGACAAGGAATGAGTCCGGACAACAGAAGAGTAATGCCAACCGGTAATCTTTCCAATAGAAACAAAAAGGACCTGCTCCATCATCTGCTAGTGCACTTGCACCAAGGAACAAATGTGAGTTCCAAAATCAGAATTCACAGAATTTCAGAGCTAGACATGCGCATTCTCAAGGTAGTGTGGCATAAGGGGGTAATAAGACTCCTGCATGTGCTAAGTGTGGTATGAGCCACTCAGGGGTGTGTCGTGATGGCTCAACTGGTTTCTTCAAGTGTGGTCAGAACTGTCATTTTATAAGAGAGTGTCCTAAGAACAGGTAAGGTAATAGTAACGGGGGAAATAGAGCCCAGTCTTCTTCATTTGCTCCACCATACAGAGCTGCATCTAGAGGAGCTACTTCAGGGGCAGGTGGATGAGGAAACCGTATGTATGCTAGCAGTAGTCACCAAGAGCAAGAGAATTCGCCATATGTTGTCACTAGTATGATCTAATTCTTTAACTTTGATGTTTATGCTTTGCTAGATCCATGAGCGAGTCTATATTTTGTGACTCCTTAGGTTGAGATAAATTTTGATGTTCTTCCTCGGAAACTTCTTGAGCCCTTCAGTGTTTTCACACTTGTTGGTGAGTCTATCTAGCAGAGAGAGTCTATCGTGATTGTATTATTTTCATCAATCACAAGAGCACCATGACTGATTTAGTCGAGTTAGACATGGTAGATTTTGATGTCATTCTAGATATAAACTGGCTTCATGCTTGTTATGTCTCAATTGATTATAGAACTCGAGTTGTTAAGTTCCAGTTTCCTAATGAGCCAGTTATAGAGTGGAAAAGTAGTTCAGTAGTGCCTAAGGGTCATTTTATTTCATACCTTAAGGCGAGAAAGTTAGTTTCCAAGGGGTGTGTCTATCACTTAGTTCGAGTTAATGACTCTAGTGTTGAGATACCTCCTATTCAGTCAGTTCCAATAGTAAAATAGTTTCTAGAAGTCTTTCCAGATGAACTTCCCGGAGTCCCTCCTGAGAGAGAAATAGACTTTGATATAGATATCCTTCCTGATACTCGTCCTATATCTATTCCGCCATATAGGATGGCACCAACAGAGTTGAAAGAGCAGTTGGAAGATCTCCTGGAGAAAGGTTTTATCCGACCAAGTGTCTCACATTGGGGCACTCCGGTCTTATTTGTGATGAAAAATAATGGTTCTCTTAGAATGTGTATATACTACCATCAGTTGAATAATGTTACTATCAAGAATAAGTATCCTCTTTCGAGAATTGATGATCTCTTTGATCAACTTCAGGGTGCCACTTGCTTTTCTAAGATAGACCTCAAATCTGGCTACCATCAGTTCAGATTAAGGGAATATGATATTCCAAAGACAGCATTCAGGACCCGTTACGGTCATTATGAGTTCCTAGTTATGTCTTTTGATTTGACCAATGCTCCTGCAACATTCATGGACCTTATGAATAGAGTATTCAAGCATTATTTAGATATGTTTGTTATTGTATTCATTGATGACATACTAATCTATTCGAGAAATGAGGAAGATCATGCTAGTCATCTTAGAGTAGTTCTACTAACTCTAAAGGATAGAGAGTTGTGTGCTAAATTCTCTAAGTGTGAGTTCTGGCTTGAGTCTGTGGCATTCTTAGGTCACATTGTTTCCATTGATGGAATTAGGGTTGATACTCAGAAAATAGAGACAGTGCAGAATTGGCCTTGACCCACATCTCCAATTGATATTAGGAGTTTTTTGGGGTTGGCTGGATATTATAGAAGGTTTTTCGAGGGGTTCTCATCTATTTTGTCCCATTTGACTAAGTTAACTCAGAAAATGGTTAAGTTTCAATGGTCTGAAGCTTGTGAGAAACGCTTTCAGGAATTGAAAAGGCAGTTGAATACTGCCCAGTATTGACCTTACAAGAAGGTACACAAGGTTTTGTCGTGTATAGTGATGCGTCTAGAGTTGGATTGGGTTGTGTGTTAATGCAGAATGGTAAAGTCATAGCTTATGCCTCTAAACAACTGAAAGTTCACGAGAGGAATTATCCAACCCATGATCTAAAGTTGGTTGTCATAGTATTTGCTTTGAAAATATGACGTCACTATCTTTATGGTGTTCATGTGGATGTGTTCACCGATCACAATAGTCTCCAGTATGTGTTTAGACAGAAAGAGCTTAATCTCAGATAGAGGACTTGGTTATAGCTACTCAAGGATGATGACATGAGTATTCTATATCACCCATGTAAGGCTAATGTTGTTGCTGATGCTTTGAGTAGGTTGTCTATGGGTAGTACCGCCCATATTGAAAAAGCGAAGAGAGATTTAGCAAAAGATATGCACAGACTTGCACAATTAGAAGTTCGACTAATGGATTCCACTGAAGGATGAGCAGTCGTGATGAATGGGGCTGAATCATTATTAGTGTCACAATTGAAAGAGAAACAAGACACGATCCTATTTTGCTTGAATTGAAGGCAAATATTCATAAGCAAAAAGTAATGGCTTTTGAATAAGGGGGATATGGTGTATTGAGGTATCAAGGTAGATTGTGTGTACCAAGAGTGGATGGACTCCAAGAGAGGATCATGGAGAAAGCTCATAGCTCTAGATATTCTATCTATCCGGGTTCCACAAAGATATATCATGATTTGAGAGAAGTATAATGGTGGAATAGTATGAAGAAAGGTATTGCTGAGTTCGTTGCTAAGTGACCGAATTGCTAACAAGTCAAAGTAGAGCACCAAAGGCCTGGTGGTATAGCTCAGAATATAGAACTTTCGAAATGGAAGTGGGAGATGATCAATATGGGTTTTATTACTGGCTTGCCACGGTCTCGTTGGCAACATGATTTGATCTGGGTGATTGTAAATCGAATGACTAAATCAGCCCACTTTTTGCCGGTAAAGACCACTCATTCAGTAGAGGATTATGCCAAGTTATATATTCAAGAGGTAGTAAGACTTCATGGGGTTCCGGTTTCGATTATATCAGATAGAGGTGCACAATTTACTGTATAATTCTGGAAGTCTTTTCAAAAAGGTTTGGGTTCAAAAGTGAACTTGAGTACTACTTTTCATCCTCAGACGGATGGTCAAGCAGAGCATACTATTCAAACTTTAGAAGATATGTTGACGGCTTGTGTGATTGATTTTAAAGGTAATTGGGATGATCACTTAACTCTCATTGAGTTTTCTTATAACAATAATTATCATTCTAGCATCCAGATGACTCTTTATGAAGCTCTTTATGAGAGAAGATGCAGATCTCCTACTGAATGGTTTGAGGATGGTGAAGCTGCGTTGATAGGACTAGATTTGGTTCATGAAGCTATGGAGAAAGTGAAGGTTATTCAAGAGAGGTTGAAAACATCGTAGAGTCGTCAGAAATTCTACACTGATGTTAGGAGAAGAGACCTAGAGTTTGAAGTAGATGACTGGGTATACTTGAAGGTTTCACCTATGTAAGGTGTTATGAGATTTGGTAAGAATGGGAAACTTAGTCTCCGATATATTGGTCCTTACAGGATATCTAGGAGTATTGGTAATGTAGCTTATGAGTTGGAGCTACCGCAGAAGTTAGCAGCAGTTCATCCAGTGTTTCACATTTCCATGTTGAAAAAATGCATGGGCGATCCATCACTGATTATCCCAACTGAAGATATTGGTATTATTGATAACTTGTCTTATGAGGAGATTCATGTTCAGATTCTAGACCTCCAGGTTCGTAAGTTGAGAACCAAAGAGGTAGCATCAGTCAAAGTTTTATGGAGAAATCAGTTTGTTGAGGAAGCTACATGGAAGGCTAAGAAGGACATGAAGAAGAGATATCCATGTCTCTTTTAGTCCGAAGACATTCCAGATCAAGGTACTAATTCTCTTCATAGTACTCTTTAAATGATATGTTGAATATGTTAGATTTGCTTGTTGGGTGTTTAGGCTGAATGTTAGATGTTACACACTTAGCCTACTAAGAGTAATCTCATTCGAGAAAGAATGTTCCCAAGGGGGAGATATTGTAACACCCCGTTTTTTGAAAAGGCTAAAATTAGAAAAAAAAAACATTTTTGGAAAGAATGAAAATCTGAAAGTTGGCAAGTTATGTTAAGTATGAGTTTTTGATCAACTTCAAATGACCATAACTCCTAGTACATGATGATTTAGGTGGGCTACAAGATATCAAATGAAAGGTCTTTGAATTATCTTTCCAACGCCACCAAATTTGATAGTTTTTGAGTTCGTACGCGGGAGATAAGCCCGTTTGAAGTCAGACTGTCTGAACTCGGATTTTGGAAGGGTATTTCGGTCTTTTCATTACCCAAATAATTAAATCCATTTTTAGTAATTTATTTGGGGTCTAAACTGAATTGGTTTATTTTACGCACTAAAATTTCACGCTAGGATTTTTAGAGAAAGAACTCAGGAGGAGAAAAGGTCAAGATTCATCTAGTTCTTGTGATTTTGGTTGCGGAGTTAACCAAGGATTCGATCCAAAGAGGTATGTGAGTCTTTCATAGCGTTGGGTTTGTTCAGCCACGTGCCAATCATGTTTAATTTAGCGAAATTCATTCTAGAAAGTTGAAAGTTGATGATTTTGATATGTGTTCTTGAATATTGGCTTTCGTTCTTGAGTTAAGTTGGGATTGTTGAGTTCTTCAGGAAATTGTGTCGATTTAAAGTCTTTTATGAATAGATTCTTGTGTACATATACTGGGTATCTAAATCTAAAGAGAATTTGAGAGAAAAAAATTGAATTTAGGCGAATTGGGGTTAGAAAACGAAGAAGAAAAAAGTCGGGCAAAACTGGTGACCCAGTCCGCATCGCGGACCTACCTCCCCTTTTTGCAGAAGATTTCTCCGCATCGCGGAGAGGTCGCGGATCCCTCTGCCTTAAAATTTATTTCGCGACCAAATATTTAAATGCATCTCTGTGTCGCGTAGTTGCTTTCAGACAGTAATTTCTTAATCGTTTCTCATGTTTAACTATATAAAAATACTCCTAAACATCACGAGATCTTTCCTATCACAAATCACAACCTTGAATCCATAAATTTCAAATTCAAAGAAAGTTAAGAGCCAAGTCTAGAGAGTTCCTACAGTCCTTTCAAAAGACTTTTGCAAATGCTTTAAACTTGTTTTATGACTTGAGTTTTGAGTTGAGTAAATAGTAAAGTTCATTTCTTCAAAAGAGTATATTAGGACTATGTATTCCCAAAGAGTAAATGTTTTCACATTTAATCAAGAAAGGAAACACCGATTTCCAAAAGAGTCTTTGAGCTAGTTTTCAGTAAAGAGTAAATGTTTTCACATTTAATCAAGAGAGGAAACATTGGTTTCCAAGAGAGCCTTTGGGCTAGTTTTTGAGCAATTATCTCAAATCACAGAAAGAGTTCTGTTTTTAAACATATGAGCTAGTTACATTTTTGGAAGTAGTATTGAGCAACGGTATGGGGGAGAGTTCAGACAACTCACTGCCCCCATAAACCATGTAGCCAACGTGGGTAGAAAAGGGTCATACTTTTTAGATGATTCCTTAATGCTTTTTAGCATAGACTAGTGAATCCACTTAATAGTTAGGTTCTATACCCTCGACAAGGTATAGGACGGCCTTGGCAGCGTAAGGCAAAACGTTGTATCATCACACAGCTCTTGAGTGATGGTTGTCAGTTAGAGAAATTCCCACGGTTATATTTGTATTCTTGTATACACAGAGATTATTTGTATTTTCAAATACAAGCAGAGTTTATATTGTATCCTTGCATACAAACTGAGTTACCATTGTATTTCTAAACACACAGAGTTGTTATCCATGTTTTAAAAAGATTTTCTTTATATTGCATTTACATTATTGCTTTATATTGAAATGAGTTGAGTTGAGACCATGTATATTCCTTCAGTGCCTTTCAAACTTATGTCTTGTTTTAGTATTCCCCTCGCATGCTCGTACATTCAATGTATTGATGCCAGTTGGCCTGCATCTTTTTATGATGCAGATTCAGGTAACTAGGATCAACACCCAGCGCATCGTTGATCCACTTGAGCTTCAGAGTTGTTGGTGAGCCTCCTTCCTTAAGGAGATCCTGTTTTTCGTTACTTTATTATTTTAGTTCATTAGGATGTCGCAGGTCTTGTCCCGACGTCCATCTCAATTGTTAAAGGCTTCATAGACAGTTAGTTGATTTTAGTTCTTTAGTCTTTTCATTTTCATTCTATTATGTTGAGACGTGAGTTTGTCTAATTAACCAGTTGAATATTTCCTTTATAACATTATGGTTTATTACATGGATTTTTCTTGTTGAGTAAAGTCTTCCGCTGAGTAGTAAGCCAAACCAAGGGTTCGCTTGGGGTCAGCAATGGTTCTCGAGTACCAATCTCGCCCAGGATGTAGGCTCGGGGAGTGACAAACTTGGTATCAGAGAACAAAGTTCAAGAGTCCTAAAGAGTCTATGAATCCATATTTGTAGAGTCCTAATCATCAGTGTGAAGCGTGCCACATCTATAATTAGGAGGATGTGACACTTAAGAACTGTCTCACTTTTTTCATACTCATTTTATGCGATAGAGTTTATCTCTAAAAAATTTCTTCTAATTCGTGATTGTGCGTGTCTTTCAGATCATGCCTCCACAAAGAGCTGTCAGAGATCGTCCTGCTAGGAGGAATGTTGAGGAACAAGGGGCACCTAATGCACCTGAAGGAAAACTCAAAATTTGAAGAACGTGGGACTATCTGTATAGGGTAAAAAAATAACCATGACGTGTGGCCAAGTAAAACCATGGCAAGTGGAGAACACTAGTCATTATAAAATCGTCTCATAAGAGAAGCTCGATGTTACTCTGTATTCTTAAAAGTCACTACTAGAAAATTATAAATTATCTGCGAAATTTACTTGGGAATTATTTTCGTAAAAATTTCCTACGAAATTTCATGCGGAAATATAAAATTTCTAAATTCTAGACTTTTTTACATGCGAAAAATATTTCACCAGAAAATTGATAGGTAAATTTGGCGCCATTTTCACAAAACTACTTCCGGGGAAATTATTTGGAGAAATAATTTGCAAGTACCATTTTCATAGGTAAATTCGCAAGTAATGAAAAACATAATTTTTTTGTGCATGAAAATTCCTAGATAAACTTATTTGCATATTTAGCTAGGAGTAATTTCTTGAACATTCATCTAGAAATATTTTTATATGTCGTGCTTGGGGATTTATGTTCCACGATTTTTTGGAGATTTATTTCTTAGGAATTTACTTGGGAATTTTCTTATTTGAAGAATTACTTGGGGATTTATTGTTGTTAATTTGGTTGGAGATTTTTTGAGGGATTTACTTGAAAATATGTATACTTGTTTTAAAAAAAATATAATTTAACTGAAAAGAATTTCTTGAAATCTAAGGAAATTTTAAATTTGGAGTCTTCGAGGAATATTTCCTTAAAAATATAATTTCCACAATTAAAACTTATAATAATATAAAAAATATCAATGACATTAGAATAATTTATTGTTAATATTTACTCTCTTTTAGGTTAAATAAATTAGTGTACAATAATATCAATCTAATACGATGTTGGAACTTTACCACAAATATCAGGATCAATGTTATTAACTTATATATAATTAATATTTAATATCACTAAAAATCAATGATGCCATTTTTATTCTAAAGATACAAAACATTAAAATAATATGACTAGTTTTTATCCAATAAAAAAATATATCATAAAGGCAATCAATTTTGATTTAATATTATTTTATATTAAATAGTGTATTAATATGTGAGACAAACATTACTTTTAAGTAGAGAAAAATTAAATTATATACATTATTATGTGAAGTTTAATTACCCCTCGTTGATATATGAAATGAAAAATCAATAATTTTTAGTTATATAATTCATTGATATATCTTTTTTTACAAACATTAAAAATGATCTAATTTCTCTATAGTAAGTTATTAAATGATATTTATTTGCAAATATATAATTAAATTAAAATTATAAATACCACAACTTCCTAATAAGATATACTATTGATTATTGTCTATTGATTATAACTTCCTTGCACTTTAAAATTATAAATATATTTATATTATTAATTATTTATTTTGAAGACCTTTGTATGTGTAACTTAAATCTTGTCTAAGTTTAATATGCTTAGTTATGAACCTTATTTCATTGAAAGTGAGTGTTAGCATAAAATTTTCAAAATATATCGAGTGGAAGTGATTTATTTTAAATATACAAATAGTTGTTGAGTTCCATTTTTAAAGGATTAAATTACATGAAATTTTAACAACATTTTAAGATATATGTTATAACTATATTAATATGAGATGAATTTATAATAATTTTTGAATATCTAAATTAGATGTTAACTATTCAATTAATTTAATTTAATTTAACTTTAAAAATTAATTAAATTGAAGGAAGATACCAAATATTGATGTAATGCCATTGGTACTTCTGTACCACATCGGAGTAAGAAATAAAAATGAAGCATTTATAAGGTTGTAACTAACAACATTAGTAAAATTGAATTTTAAGGAGAAACTATGTATGAGGTGGGCATAGGGTAATGAGCCATTCAGTGTCTCCCCAATGATATTGGATGGGACAGCTAATTAATTAGGAGGGTGGGTTTGGGGAATTATTGAATTGTGGGGGGGGGGGGGGGGGCTAGTACTGTGTTGTTATGCGTCCCCAGGTGGAAGAATAAAATAGGATAATTGCTTAGTTAGGAGATAATAGTTAATATCGTCCACAGAGAAATTTTATTAAAATATATTCATGCGGCTTTGCTTGCGAAAAAAATTGTTGAAAAATTCTTGTATTTTTCGTATTTTTGGTAAGAAAATTCGCATGTAATTTACCTGTAAAATTTATATCCCTAGGTAAATTACTTGGAGATTGTGTAATTCGCAAAAAAATAATTACCTACGAAGATTTTACCATCAGATTTTTTTTATAAGAACTTTATTAAAATATATTCATGCGGCTTTATTTGCGAAAAATATTGTTGAAAAATTCTTGTATTTTTAGTATTTTTTGGTAAGAAAATTCGCATGTAATTTACCTGTAAAAATTATATCCCTAGGTAAATTACTTGGAGATTGTGCAATTCGCAAAATATAATTACCTACGAAGATTTTACCATCAGATTTTTTTTTATAAGAAAATTTGCAGGAAAAATTTTCTGCGAATTTTCGTATACAATCCCCAGAAAAATCCCCATTAAATTAACACTTTTCTTGTATTGAGTCATTAATTGCATTATTTATCATGTGTTATGAAGATTAATGCAGAGCAATCACTCTTGAGAATAAATTTCAAGAAATTAAAATACACAGACAAACATGAGAATTAAATTAGTCGCATACCGATTTTTGACGGAGTAGATCTAGAGTAGGTATTATTTTTATTTATTTTAGAAGAAAACATAAAGTGTAGTGTAGGGTTGAGTAAGAAAGTATAGACGCAAGACAAAAGCGTGTCTTGCTGCGGTTTTAAGGGTTTGAAAACACAAACGTTTGATACACATGCAAATACCCTAAAATCACATGACTCACTTCACTTCACACATGCCCTTTTTTCCCATCTCTATACAAAATTGGTCCTTCCTTTAACTTGTTGTTGCTCCTTTTAATGACATTGACTTCTATCGGTATTAATTACTGACCACCCCAAGAATAATAAAATAGTATGTACAAGTTTCTTCTTAAATTTTTGTACATCCAACAACCTTATAAATGAGAGTATTTATCTAAATTATCTCTTTTTAAGGTTTTTTCGGTATGGATGAAAATACATTTTGATAAAAAAATAAAATCTATTTTCATGTTTTGTTGGGTAAATTTTTTGAAAAATAAGGTCCTTCCAGATGAGAAAAATGACTTCTTAATGGAAGTAGGAAAAGCAAGTCCTATAAGTGACGTTCTATTTTTATTGTATCCCCCACCCCTCCAACGCCCCCAACCAGGGCCGCCTCGACCATAAGGCCACTAAAGCGATCGTTTGGGGCCCCCATTTTCTCCCAAAGATGTATATATACATACATTTATATATATGGATATATATTGTTAAAAAAATTCCATGTATTGATAAATTTGAAAAGAATTTTTTGTAGAGAAAATATAATTGAGAAATTGAATATTGTTTAGTTGATTGTAGTATCTTTTCTAGATTCTTATATGGCTAGTCAATTATAGTATCTTTCTAGTTTTGCATGTGGCTATCTATTTTGTTGACTAGCTCATTTATATATGACGATTATCATGAACCAACCGCATTGTGTTCTTATACTTACTTTTCTTTATACTCCTTTCACTATTTTTATTCTTTCATTATTGAATATTCTAAAGTCTCTCAAACGTTCAAACCTTCTACATTATGTAAAATATATTGTTGTGTGTTTATAAAAAGATCAAATTTATTTTTAGTGTCTTATTCAAATTTCAAGTACCCAAACTAATCAACACTATTTTAATATTATTATATCTACTTATCAAATTCATCAAAACACTATTTTAATATCATCATATTTTTAAAAAAATTACATTATTTGCATTCTTATTGCATAATGTCTTCATATATCCTGCCTCTCTAGACCTCATTTGTAGGATTACACTGATTATGGTATAATTATTCAATTTATATTTGTCAACTAAAAAAAATAGGGTCTCTTTATAAAGTTTGGCTTTAGGCCCCAAACTTGTTGAGACGGCTCAGCCCCCAACCTGGATCTCTTTGACCATCTCACCCCCTGAGGCCCCACAACTGATATCCTCCCATTCCTATAGCTTTTTACTAAATTACATATAAATGTTTTGGAGATATCATTTTTTGCTTACTTACCAAACACTAAAAAATAAGTAAGAAATCAACTTATTTCCATAAAAATAGTTTCTAAGAAAACATTTTCCATGAACAATATTCTCCTTTTATACCAAACACACCCTTATATATTTCATTCAATAAATACCCCACCAACTACAAGAAACAGGGTAGATTGTTAAAAATAGTGATAAATGACTTCTTAGTTATACAATGTAAAAAGCTTTCAAACAACTACTAATATTTGGAATCGGAGGTTGATTAAGACTAAAATTGATATTTGACAAATTGACTTAGTCAGTGGGAAGTTAATACCTCTTGAATTGAAAGAGATGTCTAAGGTATATTGATAAAAAGGTTTATGAAACATGTTCAGCAGCACTTCTTATTATATATTGTTATTTTTGGACCTTACATATATAATGGTTTAAGTTAATAGGGTTTGGTTTTATATTCTTTCAGCTGATGCTGATTTCTAACTAATTGATTGACTCCAGAATTAAATATGGTTCCTCAGACAAGCAAAGTTGCCATATTGTGCACTAGCTACTACATGTGGAAAATAGCTATTCTTAGGGGATCTTTTTCATTTTTCTTGATTGTTTTGATGGGTTATAATTTTTAATATTAGTCATGTGTCCCGTTTATTAATTTATGGGTGGTGGTTGAGGCCATTTTCAAATATTTCACATCATAATGTCTTACTACAGAAGCAAAGCATCACCTTAGGTGAAGAATTTCTTTCTTGGTTTTTTGCCATATTATGTAAATTAAAGTTCCCTATTCCATAAAGATAAGATACTATAGTAGAAATAGCATTTAACAATAATAAATATACATATTAACAAAGAGTGCTAAAGTCTTTATCGGCATTAGTCAATGGACAACCTCTCTATCCTATAAATATAGGATACAATAGCAAAAACAACTTTAAGCGGCAATAAATATATAGATTAGCAAAGAGTGTTAAAACCTTTACCGACATTAGTTAATTTCCATTGGATCCAGTGTCGCTATTGACATTAGGGACATTTACAAAGAGTGTTAATTGTCTCTAAAAATACATATTTAATAACAATTAAGCTATTATCATTAAGTAATTACCGCTAAAAATTATTTTTGATATCGTGGAAGTAAGGTTTGTGTACGCCTATCTTTCTCACCATGTTGGATCATTCTGGATATATCTATCTATCTAACTAACTAACTATACATATAAACAGAAACATGTAGAACACATAAATGAACTACCTGATTAGATCGACTATCAAATTCCATGGTTATGGTGATTATTGATTGCACCTAAAATTGTTACATGTATTTTAATTTGGGAGCAGAAGGCAGACTATTAATTGCCACTTGATCACCACTGACTAGGTTGATCTATGTAGTCATAATTAATTGGCTCCAATAATTTATATATGCATTTAAGATTTTATTTTCAAGTAACTCTAATTATTGTTTAATTATTAGAGTCTAATAAGATGGTCTACAAATAAAATATATATTGGAGAGAGGGAAAACAAATCAAGTAAACGTACGGTTGGTTGGAGAGTTTATCACTTTTCTGGAAAGAGGTACACTGACAAAGCACGATTACATTAATATAAAATATTGTTTCTTTCATTTTAAATTCCTCTAGCTCTATCTAAATATGTGGTTGAAAAAACACATCCGAAATATTTTAAGATATTCAAATTTATTGGAATTGGTTAGTTAGTTAACAATATGATTAGTTTAGAAGGTTAATTAATCAATCTGTTAAATAGTCGATTAGGAAGTTAGTTAGTATGTGATTGTAGCCGATCGATGTACACAAGTGTTGTGTGAATGAATGCTTCTTCTTCTTCCTCACAATTCTCGAAGAAGATTTCAGGGAAGTTAATCACAAACCCTAACCCTAAAATTTCAAACAAAAAAGAAGAAGAAAGGTTTTGGGGAGGGGAAGTTGCGAGACTTACCCGACAGTCTTTGTGGAAGGAACAATGAAGTTCAATGCTTTTTGCTGCGTTCTTTTTAATTAAAATCATTTTTCCTTTTTTTTAAAAACTTTTTTCATGTATCAATATTGTAAAAATGAGGTAAAAACAAGTATATATGATGAACAAATAATTATGTAATGTATCAATATTTTATAACTAGTTATGTAGTGTATATGTAATGTATTAGTATTGTATAAATAGTGTATAAATGTGTATCGATATTTTAAATAGTGTATAAATGTGTATATTATGTAGTGTAGATGTAATATATCGATATTGTATAAATAGGTATGTAATGTATCGAAATTGTATAAATGATGTATGATTGTGTATCGATATTATATTAACTATTATGTAATGTATCGATATCAATATTTATTTGTCTATCATGCATTCCCACTGTTCAAATATAATAGTTTGTTACACTGTTTTAGTTAGTTATGAGCTACAGTACAATCCCTAATGTTAGTTAATTAGTTAAGTGTAGTTAATTGATGTTTTACTAGTTAGTTACCTTGATTAATGTGTCAAGTAGACAGTTAGATTTTCAAGCTATATAAGCCAGTGTAATGCCTCAATTGTACATAACTCTTCTTCCAGATCAATGATATTTTTTTCTCTCCCTTTTCTCTGAATTCTGTCTAGCTACATCACTGCAATGGTGAGCTCATAAGCTCACATTTTCTTATGGTATCAGAGCACAGGTGCTGAGTTTATAGAGCAGGATTCTAATGGAGTTTAGATCTCCTCTAGCTGGTTAATCTTGTGTTTATTCTTCTAGGAGAGTTCAGATCTCTTCTAGCTAGTTGCTTCTGTGTTGAATGTTTTTTTGAAGCTCGATATTGGCTGTCTTAAGAATCGATCAAAGTGATCCTCTGTATATTGGTCAATCTGATTCATCAAGAGCTATGTTGATTCCTATCAAGTTGATTGGATCTGAAAACTATGGTGTTTGGAGCAGATCTATGAGGATTGCACTTTTGGGGAAGAGGAAATATGGTTTTGTAACAGGTGCTTGTACCAAGGCATTATACAAAGATGAGCTGCACGAATAGTGGGAGACATGTAATGCGATCGTCCTATCATGGCTGATGAACACTGTTAGTGAGGAACTTCTATTAGTGGTATAGTTTATGCTACAACTGTATTCTCAGTCTGGGCAGATCTCAAGGAGAGATTTGATAAAGTCAATCACATGAGGATCTACCAGCTACACAAGGAGAGCACAACACTCACATAAGGTACAGATTATGTGTCACATTACTTCACTAAGCTAAAGACGTTATAGAGTGAGTATGATGTTGTGATACCACATCCTAGTTGTACATGTCCTCAGTCTAAGGAGTATATAGAACACCTTCAACAATTGAGACTAATTCAGTTTTTAAGTAGCTTAAATGAATCATATGATCAACCTCGTAGACAAATATTACTTAAAGGAGACACCTTCCTTAAATCAAGCATATGCCATGATCAGAGGATGAAATACAACATTCAGCATGCTTGGTCAGTGTAGTTGATAAATCAAACTCGATGGTGATGAATGCGAACAAGGCTCAAGAAAGGGAGTTTTTTTAAAGGAAGAAGGTGTGAGTATTGTCACTTCACTGGTCACACCAAAGACAATTGCCACAAGCTGATTGGTTACTCAAGTGATTGGAAGCTGAGGAAGAAAGCAGGTTATGGTAATAAGAACACTACTGGTGGTTATGAAAGAGTGTGTCACCAACAACTAATAACCAGAGGGCCACATATCCAGTGGATTTGGAGGATCGCATGCAGCCAATTCAATGTATCTAGTGGTTCCATCAACTCCTATGATCCATCTTAAGTAGCTTCAACCAGTCAAGGAGAGGGAGATAGTGCACACTTAGCAAAGGCACAAGCATTTACTGAGAAGGAGAACAAACAAATATTAGATATGTTGAACAAAGAGGAGCCAAGACAAGTCAACATGGCAGGTATTACAACTTGCTTAATGTCAAAAAAAAATTCCACAAGATTGGATCGTAGATTCTGGTGCAGCTCATCACATCACAACACATAAACAGTCACTAATCAAGAGTCATGAACGGAGTAAGTCATAGAAGAATCAGGTACATTAACCTATAGAAGATAGAGTGAACATTAATCATACTGGTGAATAAGTTGTATTTGATAATGAAATTATGAGAAATGTTCTTCATGTGCCAGACTTCAAGTTCAATCTGTTGTCAGTGTCCAAGATCACAAGGGAACTGTCCTACTTTGTATCATTTTATCCTGATTTCTGTGTTTTTCAGGACCTCTTCAGTGGCAGGGTGAAGGGGATTGGTAAGGAAGAAGGTGGATTACACATGTTCAAAAGTGAATCAACAATAAAGCAAGAAAAGACAGGGTAATGTAATCAGCAGGTAATGGCTGCAGGAGTGACATGTCAAGATATCCAGCTTTGGCATCAA
The DNA here is from genome assembly GCF_900185275.1 of Solanum verrucosum. Taxonomy (NCBI): domain Eukaryota; kingdom Viridiplantae; phylum Streptophyta; class Magnoliopsida; order Solanales; family Solanaceae; genus Solanum; species Solanum verrucosum. Next base: position 2,182,143 of record NW_026019996.1, on the reverse strand, counting down.
AGACTTGGGCATCCTTCCCAACATATCATGAAGCATTTAAATCTAGTTCACAACAATAAAAGTGAAATAATTACTAGTTGTCATGTTTGCCCATTGGCTAAGCAAACAAGACTTGTCTTTCCTAGTAGTAATTCTAGAGCTTCTGCTAGTTTTGATATTGTTCACATGAACTTATGGGGACCATAGAAGACTACTACCCTAGACAAGAAGCATTACTATCTGATAATAGTAGATGACTATAGTAGATTTGTTTGGATTTACTTGTTGCAGTTAAAGTCTGATATCATTGTGGCCATAAAGGTTTTCCTTTTTATGATTAAGACTCAGTTTGGTGCACATATTAAAGTTGTTAGATCTGATAATGGTATTGAATTTTTTTATTCTCAATGTATTTAATTGTTTCATGATCTAGGAATACTTCATCAAAGTAGTTGTCCACATACACCACAACAAATGGTGTGGTGGAAAGAAAGCATAAGCATATTCTTAACATAGCCAGGGCCATCAAGTTTCAATCACAATTACCTATTAAATATTGGGGATATTGCATCAAGGCTGGTGTGTATTTGATGAATAGATTGTCCTCCACAACCATTGCAAACAAGAGTCCTTATGAGCTTCTTCATTCCAAAATTCCAACAAATTCTCATCTAAAGGTCATAGGCTACCTATGTTATGCTTCAGTATTGCCAAAGGGTGATAAATTTTCAGAAAGAGTTGTTCCTACTATATTCCTAGGATATTCAGAATTACATAAGGGTTATATATTATTGGATATCAAGTCCAGAAAGTTTCTTGTAGGTAGAGATGTAGTGTTTCATGAGACTATCTTCCCATTTTCTGCAAATGAGATGCACACAGATCCTTCAAAGGATGTTTATGGCTCTCCATTAGAAGTTATTGATCCTTCTATCCTAGATTATGATACTGATGTTGCTGTAGACACAGAAGTTCATCATGATGAGAATGTTGTTTCTCCTATTATGCAGTATGCAGATAATACTAATGCACCTATTGACACTGAGGTTGCAGAAGTACCTACTGCAAGTTCCCCTATCAATAATCAACCTGTCAGAAGGACTTCAAGGAGCATCAAGAAACTTGTTTGGATGAAAAACTTTACAGCAACAGGGAAGAAACAAAGTAGCACCAAACATCCAATATCAAACTCTCTTAGCTATGACAAAGTTACACCTTGTTACAAGGTCTTTTTGAGCAAGTTCTCTGAGTGCATTGAACTAAAACACTTTCATCAGGCTGTCAAGATGATAGCTGGATTCAGGCTATGCAACAAAAGATTAGAGCTTTAGAAGAAAACAACACCTGAAGAGTGGTTGAATTACCTAAAGGGATGCATACTATAGGTTCTAAATGGATTTACAAGATAAAATACAAGGCAAATGGTGAGGTGGAAAGATTCAAAGCCAGGTTAGTAGCTAAGGGATATAGTCAGCAGGAAGGATTGGACTATCATGATACATTTTCACCAGTTGCTAAGATAGTAACGGTAACAGTCAGATGTGTAATTGCCTTAGTTGTATCAAAAGGTTGGAACATGTACCAAATGGATGTATATAATGCCTTTCTTCAAGGTGATCTAGAAGAGAAAGTATACATGGAAATGCTTGAGGGATTCAAAAGGTAAAAAGAGAACAAAGTATGCAGGTTGCTTAAGTCCTTATATGGTCTTAAACAAGAATCCAGACAATGGAATTTGAAGTTAACCAATGCCTTGGTAACTGCTGGTTTCACTCAAAGTGCCCATGATTATTCCTTATTCACTCTGAAGAGAGGTGCAGACATTGTGATTATTCTAGTTTATGTTGATGACCTACTGATCACTGGGAGTAATACACAAATGATTACTGAAGCAAAAGAGAATTTACATAGGCAATTCAAGTTGAAGGATCTTGGTAAACTCAGGTTTTTTCTTGGCATTGAGGTATTGAGGTCAGCAGAAGGGGTAATCTGGAATCAAAGGAAATATATATTGGAACTCATCTCTGAAGCAGGCCTGATAGGTGCCAAACCTGCTCCTACCCCTATTGAGTCTAATGTGATATTAACATCAGTGGAATATGATTTAGCAAATAGTCACACTGGAGATGAAGTTCTTCAAGACATTACAGCCTATCAAAGAGTGGTTGGGAAGCTACTGTATGCCACCATCACCAGACCAAACATCATCTATGCAGTGCAAACTTTAAGTCAGTTCATGCAGTCCCCTAAGAAGTCACATTAGGAAGAAGCAATTAGAGTGATTAAATACCTAATGGGTACAATTAGTCAATTAGTACGTGTCTGGCTACAATCTAAACCTGCTACTATTTTGTCATGTTGGTGTGATTCTGATTGGGCTGCTTGCCCAAATACTAGGAGGTCTATTACAGGATATGTAGTTATGTTTGGAGAATCACTGGTGTCATGGAAATCAAAGAAATAGTAGATTGTTTCCAGAAGCTCAATTAAAGCTAAATATAGAAGTATGGCTTCAGTTGTGTCTGAAGTCACTTGGTTGTTAGGATTGTTTACTGAACTAGGTGTGCACATTCAAATGCCTATTACTATGTTTAGTGATAGCAAATTAGCCATACAACTAGCAGCAAATCCAGTCTTCCATGAAAGAACAAAACATATTGAAATTGATTGTCACTTCATCAAAGACAAGATCAAAGCAGGAGTCATTGACACTGTCTATGTTCATACTCAGCAGCACAACTTACAGACCTACTAACGAAAGGGTTAAGTCAAGCTCATCATTCATATCTTTTGGGCAAGCTTGGTGTGCTTAATATTTTGCACCTTTCAGCTTGAGGGGGTGTGTTCAAATATAATAGTTTGTTACACTGTATTAGTTGGTTATGAGCTACAATACAGTTCCTAATGTTAGTTAATTAGTTAAGTGTAGTTAATTGATGTTTTACTAGTTAGTTACCTCGATTAATGTGTCAAGTAGACAGTTAGATTTTCAAGCTATATAACACTACAACAAAATTGATATTTAACGACCAAATTTTAACGAAAGAATATAAATCCAGTCGTTATAGGTATATATATTCCGTCACAATTTTTTTCCCGTCGTTAAAAGACAATTTTAATATAATATTAACGAAAGAACAATATCCGGACTTTAAGAAAATTAATACCCAGACGTTAATAATAAACTAATGACACATATTAATACCCAAACGCTAACAATAAACTAATGACATATACATTTATTTTAATTAACAATCCATTTTATTTTAACCCTTTTATATTTAACAATTTATTTATTTTTAACAAATAACTTATCCTTTATTACCCTATCCACCCACCCATCAGAACTAGGTCTCCCATTACCCCCACCCATCAATGAGAAAACATCGAGCTTCAGAGAGATGATGAACAATCTTCTCAATTTTTCCGCTCACAAACTTGCACCACGCACGCCACCTTCTCCACCACTTCGATGAGATGCGGCAGTTTCTCAACACATCTTCCTTCTCTTTCGCTAGAAAGTGAGATACCTAAGGGAGATAACTCATAGAACTGATTTGTTGGAGAAAAATCAGCAAAATAGACCACGAAAATTCTGGTACCTTTAACTCCAGGTATCTGTTCAAACTCTTATAAAGGAAATCAACGCCATTTTTTTCTAATTGCAGAAGTCAGCTTTCGTTTTTTACTCTAAATTTCACCTGATTGTTGTTGTTCTTTGTTGTGTGTTACGCTAGAAAGTGAGATACCTAAGGGATCTAACTCAGAGAGCTGATTTGTTGGAGAAAAATCAGCAAAACCGACCACGAATATTCGGGTACCTTTAACTCCAGGTATATGTTCAAACTCTTATAAAGGAAATCAACGCCAATTTTTTCTAATTGCAGAAGTCAGCTTTCATTTTTTACTCTAAATTTTACCTGATTGTTGTTGTTCTTTGCTGTGTGTGACAATAATTTCGCATCTTTTTGGAGTTCCCTTCTTTTTAAAGTATGTTCTTTTGTTTTGACTATGAATTGTTAGGTGAAAATTCTGATTTTGCCCAATTTTATGTTTATTCTTTATGAATAATCTAGTTGTTTTCAGTAGGCTTTTGTTGTACATGATCTTAAACTATGTATACTAGTCATTTCCAGCATATGTTTGTGTGTACTTTTTGCAGTAGCCTCGATTGATAATAAAAGAAGTCGCAATAGTGATAATTATTGAATAAATTTGTCAATCTGAAATCTGATAATTTCCAGGACAAAATTTTCATTATCCTTCACAAGTGTAATTCTATCTTATAATATGATACATTTTTTTGTGTAAGCTGTGGAGATTAGGTTTCCTTAATCCCATTTTCTTTATTATTTTTTTGTTGTTCTAGTCAAAACACAGTAGTTGTAGCACTAATATGAGTTCAAAATACTAACTTTTTTATAACAACGAGAGTGGCCAAGGACCTGACCTTTTATGTACATACACTGCAATCTTTGCAAATAATTTAGCAAGGAGGAATTATATATATCATCTTTTTGATAATCTATTGTAACTTTAATACAATAACTTACAAAATATTAGCTTTGTCACATGTAAGTCTGTTGAAAATTTTGCCCTAGTCTTATTGGGTTTGTTTTATCTGTGTTGCTTTATTACTTTATGATTATGATATGTATCTACATGTACAAGTATACATCTTGAATTTTTCCACCGTGGGAATAAGATTCATTCTCAAAGCCATTTCTTGGTTATGCAATAAGTAACTCATGATTTGGTAACGAGTCACAACAACATTTTGATGTACACATGGAGTTGAGGTTGTAATATTGCCTTTCTTTTTCCTTTTTCTTGAACTAGAAGTAGCTCTTTGAGTATTGTCCAGTCATTCAACGAAAAGACATATTTCTTTGGTTCAGGCTCTTACATTATTGTTAAGTTACATTAAATGCTTACAGTGTAACATTTCCTTGCATTATCGTTAAGTTGATGACATTTTTATAATACATGGTTCTGCCCTGCTTGGATTGACTCCACTCCCCTGTATTCTACTTCTTTAATTTTGGGTCTGCTTTTTTTTTTTATAAGGTCACTTTATATTCACATCAAAACTCATCAGCAAAGCCTGATGAGGTGGGATTTACAGCCCCTAGGGGGTAATTTCAAAAGCCAAAAACTGGGCAAAACTTTACAATTGAGCTTTAAAATCCACTAAGCTATCTACCTCCCCCACCAAATCCTGTTTACACCAAAAATACAGCAGGCTCAAGCTATTCATCTTGATTTTCTGAGTGCTGTTAAGTTTCCCATCATGTGATCTTTCATTTCTTTCTTTCCACAATGTCCACCAGATGCAGGCTGGGATGCATTTCCACCAGTCCTCTTTGGATCTTCTTCTTCTACCCACTCCTTCCCATTGTCTCAACAACTCTAAAGTAATCTTGGGCATTACCTAGTTAACTCCAAGTATACATAAGAACATGTCCCACAGATTTGCAACTGTTCTGCAGTGTAAGAATAAGTGACTATTAACTTCTGCCTCTTCCCCACACATGAAACACCTTGAGCAAATCTGTATACCTCTTCTTTGTAACACTTCATGAGTTAGACATGCTTTCCTAATTGCCAACCAAATAAAATCTGAGACCTTGTAAGGAACCTTGATTTTCCAGATTAGTTTCCAAGGCCATTCCATTTCCATAGCCTGATTAGAGTTTAAGCTCCAGTAGCAAGACTTCACAGAAAAAATCCCTTTTTTGTGCATTTTCTAGATTGGAGTATCAGGACTTTCAGTGACACCTAGAAATGCATTTAGTGTGTGTAATAATCCTGCTACTCTATCAACCTCCCAGTCATTTAAAGCCCTTCTAAAGATCAAATCCCAACCTTGAGGGCTCATGTGGTTCCATGGCTTAGGCTAGGTCTACTTTCAAAAATTTAACAGTATGTGCTACTATTAGCATGATTAAACTCTTCTATATATTTACAGTTCAAAATGCATAGCATGTTTAGGATTTAAAAAAATCCATGTCTCTGTTTAATATCATCTTAGATGTGGGAAAAGTATTGTATATTCTACATTCTATCAAATAGTACTAAATCAATGCCTATGTTAAAAGAGGTTTTTCATGTGAAGATCTGACTGTGAATACATGTTTTTTTTCAGAGTATACATCACCTTCCAATTGACAATTCAACGATTCATTTTCCCCTGAAACTCCAAAGTCACTGCCTCTCTGTGTTATTCTAGTGAGTAGTCACCAATAAACCTTCTCTTATGGGTAACAAATGGGCATTTAAGTTTTCACATCTCCATGATCTCATTCGCAACACGTTATACACCAAAAAGTAGCATTATTTCCCCTGATTCTTCATGTTGTTTTTGCGAATGCCTTCACATTTGTTAAATGTTGTAGTCAATTACTACACAATCTGTTTCTGTCTGACCTTGTTATTATGTATGATCTTTTCCTTGTGTAGATACTTTCAAAATTGAATAGGAGTTAAGAATTAACATTAATTATTGTTGAAATTAATATGTTGCATTCAGGGTTCATACATCCTTCTTTGCTTCCTATATTTTTTCTTTCTTAGAAACTGGATAAATTTTTTTAAATCAGGCAATACACATAGCATTGGAAAGACTATACTGAAATTATTTCTTTGATTTCATGTAGCTGGTTGATTTTTTTGTAGGCTCTTTGTTTCATTTCATATTTTCATTTCTATGAAGTGCATCTCATTTACGCTTATTTCTTTCTCGGTTGGTGTAGACTTCAATTCTAATCTTTCAGTGGTGCTTCTTGCTGTTGAAAGTGACTGCAAAACTACTCTTTTGAAGGCTCTGTGTTGATTTGTTTTTGTAAGGTATGTTTTTTTTTCTAAGCCTTTCTTCTTTACTAATATGGTTTTGAAAATATTTCATGTATTTGTCCAAATTTTTTTGGTCATTTCTTTTGCTATGTTATTTAATCTGGTCTTATCGGCCATTTCTTAAGAGGTACTGGTGGTTGCGATCTTTTAGTGTGTTCCATCGATTTTTGAGTAATGGTAACTACCACTGTCCAAACTTTAATGTGTTCAATACATGTAATAAAAAATTGCAGAACTGTAAGAAAATTTAAATGCTACAAACAGAAAAGTATAAATACTTCACC
>NW_026019996.1:2156185-2174928 GCF_900185275.1 Solanum verrucosum | reverse complement strand
GAATGATGTGATTGGACCAATAGAACCAAAAGCATCGAATGGTCATAGGTTCATCCTGGTGGCCATTGATTACTTTACCAAAGTGGGTGGAAGCAGTAACTTTCAAGTCAGTGACCAAGAATGTCGTGGTGAATTTCATTCATTTCAACATCATCTGTCGATTTGGTATTCCAAAGGCAATTGTTACCGATAATGCTGCAAATCTCAACATTCACTTAATGCAAGAGGTATGCCGTCAATTTAAGATTGAACATCGAAATTCGACTCCTTATCGCCCAAAAGCAAATGGGACAGTAGAAGCTGCCAACAAAAATATAAAAAATACTTCGTAAAATGGTGCAAAGTTCTAGACAATGGCATGAAAAGTTGCATTTTGCTTTGTTAGGTTATCGCACTACAGTTCGTACGTCAGTGGGTGCCACCCCATATTCGCTGGTAAATGGGACTGAGGCAGTTATACCTGTAGAGGTTGAGATTCCATCCCTGCGGATTGTTGTAGAGGCTGAAATTGATGATGATGAGTGGATCAAAACACGCTTGGAGCAATTAAGTTTGATTGATAAGAAGCGAATGACATCAGTATGCCATGGGCAATTGTACCAGAAAAGAATGGCACGAGCATACAACAAAAAGGTGCATCCCAGACGTTTCGAAGAGGGTCAATTAGTGTTGGGACATATTCTGCCACACCAGGCTGAAGTCAAAGGCAAATTTTCTCCAAATTGGAAAGGACCATTCATTGTAAAGAAGGTATTATCCAATGGTGTTCTTTACTTAGCAGATATAGAAGGCAAAATGACAGAAAATGGTCATCAATGCTGATGCTGTGAAGAGATATTATATATGATGTGATTTTTCGGTATTAGAAACCCTTATGTTTAGACTTGACATTTCAAAGGTTGATGTAACAGAAATACTTGGTTTTGTGTCTAAGTATTAATTCATATGTTGTCACCCTTGTTGAGAGTTAATTTACTTTGTTGGTTCTTGTGCTTCCTTGGCTTTTCCACTAAAAGAAAAAAAAGAAGAAGAAAATCAATCATATGAACTACGTTTGACCTGATTCTTGTTTCGATAAGATACGTAGGCAACCCTAGTATGGGGTTCGGTCTAACCAAATAAAAAATCTAAAATTCCATATTTGTAAAAAACTGGGGCAAAAGTCATTTTTTTTCCTATCCCAAAGCTAAAGTCAATCCCATCATTTAAAGTCGTATTTGAGCCTTTCATCTTGTCATTTCTTTCTAACCTTGTATAAAAGTTGTGTTTCAATCAAAGAAAGATCTTTGGATCAACCTTTGAAATGTCAAGAGTAAGAATGTTAAGGGTACAAATGATGAAATCATGAGAGAGACTTATTGGTGGAAACACTAACTGGGCATCATAAGGCGAATGTGAGTTGAGAGAAACAAAAATAGGAAAGTCTTATGGTGAAAACCCTAACTCGGCATCATAAGGCGAATGTGAGTTGAGAGAAACAAAAATGAGAGAGTCTTATTGGTGAAAACCCTAACTCGGCATCATAAGACGAAAGTGAGCTGTGAAAAAAAAAATAATAGAAAAGAGAGAGTCTTATTGGTGAAAACCTTAACTGGGCATCATAAGGCGAATGTGAGTTGAGAGAAATAAAAATGAGAGAGTTTTACTGGTGAAAACTCTAACGGGCACCATGAGGCGAATGTGAGTTGAAGGATTCAAAGTGAATGAGTTTTAGTGGCAAAAACTCTCGTGGACATCCCAAGGCGAATAAGAGTTTAAAGTTATTTATGACTTCGTCAAATCGTTGGGGCTCCACATCAAGATTAGATGATCAATAATGGTTGAGGAATAGATTGGATGGACAAATCGGGTATCAATTCAAATTGCATGTCATGATCAGTAGAGTCGGCTACCACACTCAGATAAGTTTTTCTTTCTTACTCTCTCTAAAAGAGATTTTTAATCGAATCATTTTCTTTTATTCTTGTGTAGTGTATATTTTTCTTCCCCTTTTCATCACTTGGTTTCACATGTCCTTGAGTCGAGTTTGTGTCAAAAAATTGAGAAAAGATTTCAAGACTAGCTACCAACTTTCTGGATTGTACAAGGCAAAACATCATGCCAATGAGTTGTCATCTATTGATAAGTTCTGGATTCAGAAAAGTTCACAATTTAAAGAAAGCTAAACAAGGAGTATCGTGAAATGAAGGCGGATATGGGATTTAAGTCTCTTGAAGAAAGCAATTTGGGTGTATACATTCAATCAATAACGAGCATTGGCCGGTTGGGAATAAGTAAAACATGACAAATGCTAGCAATCCTCGTCAAAATGCAAAACCACAAACCAACCACCACGTTTATAAACTCACAAATTTTCTTTGTTGAAGCTGGGGCACAAGTTATTTCGAGATCAAAGATCCAAAAATCTAGATGTTCAATTTAGTCTACGAAGAGCTAAATGACAACATTGCACAAGAATTATAGTCCATATTGGGTAAGTGTCTGTTTGTCTTATTAGTCTATGGAACATAGTGTAGTAAGGACCTTCCTGAATAATGGGATAGTGTATCAAGGACCCTCCCTGAACAATGGGACTTAGTGTAGCAAGGACCCTCCTGAACAATGGGACGTAGTATAGCAAGGACCCTCCTGAATAATGGGATGTAGTATAGCAAGAACCCTCTTGAACAATGGGACGTAGTCTAGCAAGGACCCTCCTGAACAATGGGACATAGTGTAGCAAGGACCCTCCTGAATAATGGGACGTAGTAAAGCAAGGACCCTCCTGAATAATGGGACGTAGTGTAGCAAGGACCCTCCTGAATAATAGGACGTAGTGTAGCAAGGACCCTCCTGAATAATGGGACGTAGTGTAGCAAGGACCCTCCTGAACAATGAGACGTAGTATAGCAAGGACCCTCCTGAACAATGGGACGTAGTATAGCAAGGACCCTCCTGAATAATGGGACGTAGTATAGCAAGGACCCTCCTGAATAATGGGACGTAGTATAGCAAGGACCCTCCTGAACAATGGGACGTAGTATAGCAAGGACCCTCCTGAATGACAATGGACGTAGTATAGCAAGGACCCTCTGAATAATGGGACGTAGTATAGCAAGGACCCTCCTAAATAATGGGACGTAGTGTAGCAAGGACCCTCATGAATAATGGGACGTAGTGTAGCAAGGACCCTCCTGAACAATGGGACGTAGTGTAGCAAGGACCCTCCTGAATAATGAGACGTAGTGTAGCAAGGACCCTCCTGAACAATGGGACGTAGTATATAGCAAGGACCTTCCTGAACAATGGGACGTAGTATAGCAAGGACCCTCCTGAATAATGGGACGTAGTGTAGCAAGGACCCTCCTGAACAATGGGACGTATTGTAGCAAGGACCCTCCTGAACAATGGGACGTAGTATAGCAAGGACCCTCCTGAATAATGAGACGTAGTATAACAAGGATCCTCCTGAACAATGGGACGTAGTATAGCAAGGACCCTCCTGAATAATGGGACGTATTGTAGCAAGGACCCTCCTGAATAATGGGACGTAGTATAGCAAGGACCCTCCTAGATAATAGGACTAGACTAACATAATTTTATTTAACCGGCTCATCATGAAGAATGGAGTTGGTGTAAACACGCATAAGCCCTCTAAAGAGTATATCGCGACAAAGCTCAAATCGTTCAAAGTCTCGATTTAAAGCTAAGCACCATATTTTATTTTTCTCACAAAATTTTCTTATATTAAACTGGGGCAAAATTTTGTGTTATTATTTTTTGTTTGTTTCAATTCAGGAATCTAGTGATAGAATGGGGTCAATCCACATTTCCAGCTCAGGATCTTGGATGGAAAAAGTGTAATTTGCAAGATCAATTTCGATTGAAGAAGCAGCAACTCATTCTAAAAAAAAAAAAGTTAATAACCAAGTACCAGTAAAAGGAACCTACCTGGAGAAAGACGTTTACCTTTGAACTCATTTGAGATGAAAATCAATATCTCATAACTCAAGAAGGGCGAAGACTCAAGTCAAGTTTCAAGAGAAGCTACATAGATAGGGTCGTGTATTTGTATTTCCATTAAATTTTTCGTCTTTTATATTCATGTAACAATAGGAGTCGCGAACTGGAGCCTCAATGGGACCTCACTTGACTTCCAACTCCTCATTTCATCTCCTTGAACTACACGTGACCTGATTCCCTTATAACCCGGGATATGTAGGATGTCCAAAACTAGGACTCGGTCTCATATTTTTCTTTTCGAATAAGAGTCCGTTCAAACCTTGTCACGTTGTCTACTTCTTTGTCTGAAAACTCTTCGTGTTTTCAGTCAAAGAAGGGCAAACTGTAGACACGTAATTTTTGACCGAACTTAAAATTTTACACCATTTTTAGAGCTGAAATATTTTTATAAATATAAAGAAAACATTTTGACTTTTCTCTTATTTTATTAAGTTTATTTTAAAAGATTTGAAAACAACAAAATAGAATCACTTTTTAAGGTAAGTTTTATTGTCAATTGTTTAAAAAGAAATGGAAGATTACAAAAAAATCTATATTTGAAATTAAGTTTTTATAAATAAGCTAGTATTATTTAATTTTTTTTTAATATATATATAGCTAGTTGACGTTTTCTTAGATTTTTATTAATTTTAAATAACTAGTTTATATGTTATTATAATTTATTATTTATAGTTAGTTATTATTCTTTTAAAAGTAGAGTAAAACTAAAATTAAGATAAAAAAATAACCTAAATAATCTAACAAACCTACCCCACTCCTACTCCTATCCTAAACATACTACACGTACAAAACCAAAAAGGGAAAAGGAGAACAAAAGCTTTTGACTTATCTTCCAAAAATTAAAAAAATAAATAAGAAAAGAAAATAAAACCATCATCAAGTTATACTCCCACTTTCTCTCAACTTCCCCACACTCCCACTCCCTCACATTTTCCTCCACATTCCACACCCCACACAATACAACCCACTACCCCACACCTACACCTCTCCTAACACCTATATACATACACAAAAAAGGCACACACAGAGATATAGGCATTAAAAAAAAAGCAATACATATTGTACTTTCTCACATTGTGATTGAAGATCTGGAAATCTATTTTCGCGGTTTCAAGTTCGTGGCTCCTGATTATTTGTCATTTCTTCTCGTTAACTAATTTTCACAAGAGGTAACATTTATTTGTATTTTTATTTTTTGCATAATTTTATGTCATTATTGTGCAAGAATTAATTTCAATATATTGAAGTTGTTCAGATTTCGTATGTGTTTAATCTGTTAATATTATTAATGTTGTGTACTGAAATATATTCGAACATGTATGACATGTGAGTATTTCTTACATGCTTAAGAGTCCATTCCTCGCTCTTTTTTCCTTAATTAATTATCAAAGTTTTTATGTTTGTGTCTTACTAATTTGAATGAATTCTTTGTTTGATAGTATTTAGAAAAGTATTAAGTCATGTTTTATGCTATAATATGTGTGTTGTCTTGATATTTAGGGTTCTAACAAAAAATAATAATAATAAACTTGTTAGGATAAGGAGAAGCTACGAAGACAAATTAAATTAAAATAGATTAAAAAAGAAAAAAGAAAATAAATGTACAGAATGTCAAAAGAAAAAGTATTATAAAAATATATATAAAAAAAGAACAACGAAAAATAATGAAACAAAAGAAAAAAAAAAGAAACAAAAACATAGCACAACAAAAATTAAAAATAAAAAGCAAAGAATAAAACAAATGTACAGAACATTAAAAAAAAAACAAAAAAAAAAAATAAGAAGAGAGAAGTGGAATGAAAAAAAATTAATATAAAATTAATAAAACAAGATGTGCAAAAACAAAAAAAAAAGAGTACAAAAGTCATCTAAAACAAAGTGTTCCTGTTATTCTATATGACATGTAGATAATATTAGTTTAAGTTTAATATAACAACTAAAGATTTTTATTTTTTTTATTTTTTATCTTTTCTCTAAAAAGGGTCTTTTATGGGTTCATTAATTATATTATTAGATTTGGTTTAATAACTTACAAAATATAAAAGTTTTATCTTAAGATTTTTTTTTTACTTTATTGTTAATAAAATAGGTCAACATGTGTCATTAATCATTAGTTTAAGCGTGATTTTAATTCATATGTTTGTCTTATTCAAAATTTACTATTTAGATTTAGAATAGTAAAAAGTATATATATAAATTAACCATGCTCTGTTTTGTTAATATCTAGAAGCATAATTGCGTCAAGATGATAAGATTCAACATAATAAAATTTAGTAAGCCGAGTGGGGGTAATTGAAATATAGGAAAATTTTGAACACTATAATATTTTGATGTCTCTATCTATTTTAGACTATTTTAATATAATCATAGGTATTTATTAGGCTCTATTATACATTATATGAGTAATAATAATTAAATTTCATCTCAATTAAGAATGTGGTTCCACATCTTTTTGAGATACTTAATAAATTCAAGGATGCGGTCACGCACCTTGACCAAATTATTTTGATAATTAATTTTGTTAATTCAAACCAAGAAGTGTAAATTGAGATTATGTGGTGTGATGAACTCGAGAGGGGAAGACAGTTATGTCTCCAAATGTCATGACCGAGAATGCAGTTATGCATCCGGTTTAAGACTAATAAAAATTTAACAATAAGCAAACCATGACATATAGACACAAATTATCCAAAAAATATATCTAGATAAGTATAAGTCAATAAAAGCGACCGTGCTAGAACCACGAGATTCGAGGGATGCCTAATACCTTCCCCTCGGTCAACAGAATTCCTTACCCGAATTTCTGATTCGCAGACCAAATAAAGAGTCATTTCCTTATGATTAGGGATTACACAAAAAGGTGACTGGGAACACCATAACTCAATTCCTAGTGGCGACTCTGAAAAACAAAATAATCCCTTAATCAATAACGTCACTTAAAATGGAAAAACCCTCCCGCCGCCGTGCGCAAAAAGGGGTGTGACACATTTAATTTGTAGTTGTTATCTTTTCCATCATTTCTAAAAAGAACTAATATGATCTATTCATATAAATTCTTTTCACATCCAATTGAAAATTTGATATAAAATTATATTGTTAATAATAAATTAAAGAACACATTGATTTAATTACTAAAAACTTATATGTTTGACACAATATCTAAAAAAAAAAAGCATACACGTTCAACATAAGAAAACATGTGTTCGACATCTATAAAATCCTAGAAATTAACAAAATGACATTAAGAATAACTACAGAAAACGTCTTTGCACCAACAATAAAAATATAATATTCTTTGCTGCACGCTCCACATTATCTTTCACATGATCTTGTTCTTTAATCTTCAAAATCTTCATCTGTCAAAACAACAATTTGAAGTAAATTAATTAGTAACGGAAAAAAGTTTGAACTTAAGGATTAATTCTCTTGAATAGTTCCTGATCTATTTTCTGATGTATACAACTAGAAACATATTTACAGTTCTAGTTCAGGAATTCTAGATAATTTCTCTACCCAACCTTCTACATTGAGGATCTCCACTGGCAGCCTGCAAAAGTTGTATTACTTTCACATTAACATCTCATACAGAGGGTGGTTGGTGCTTCCTCATTTAAATATTTATTCAAGTGAATGCTTCCTCATACCCCACCTCTTTCACAAAACCTGGGCCTCTTTCCAGATTAATGGAAGGAAAGAGAGAGATTAAAGTGGACAGACATGAACACAACACACATTAAAGTGCTTCAACAAAGAGAATGTAAATATACTAACATCAAATAAAGAAGACCAGAAATCCTAGTCCTAGTACTAGTACTGAAAGTTGAAGGAAAGAAAACATAGATAAGTTGTTGAAATGAAAAATGCAAGTGGATCAGATGAAACAAGCTTGCAGCTGGATGACAAGCAGGAAGTTAGAAAAACTTAAACAACTAATTACCACAGTGGAGAATGACACAAATATGATCAAATATATTTAAAGTTGCAGGGAAACAGAGAAAGGGTAATGTAGAAGTGTGTGATGTTTGAGATTAACTACTAATACTACAATAATAAAGGGCAAATTATATTGACAATGATATTATAGAGGACAAAGTCATACAAGGACCTAATCAGAGGAGAGATCTTGATTTTCTACCAACAACATATATACAGAACAATAACCATATTGATACCTACTTTTACATTTGAAGATGTTATAACAATCTCATTGGTATATACAGAAATGAACATAAAATCAATCTTTTAGCTTTGTGGATATTATAACTAAAGTGATATTGATTTTAGTTATATTTAGAAATGCTAGAGTGAGAATGCCAGAATATACAGAATATTTAAGATAACGCAATGCACTAAAGGAAAACAGGTAACTCATAGCACAACTGCAATAACAAAGCCCTTATCAACGAGAAGCAACATCACTTCATTCACACACAATACACATCATGTAATAATAACTAATAGTATGTTTACTAACCTGATGGAATTGATGGAACTGATGAAGACTGACGGATCACTATATTTTCAAGGTGTTCATATTTACTCTCTAGAATATCCATGCGTTTTTGTAGTGATTCCTTTTCTTTCTGAGTTGTTTTCAGCTCTTCCCACAATGCAACCTTTGAGGTGGTACCGCCTTTTAACTCCTTAGTTGTTATTCCACCACCAAATCCAACTACATGACTTTTGCATTGAGGTCCAAAGCACCTTTCCACTACCTCAATATTAGTAAGAGATGGTTCAGATTGTACAAGCTCGTGAGTTTCAGCCTATAAAACATAAAAATATTTAAAATAATGCAATGCACTAAGTAAGAGTAAGGATGTTGAATGAAATTAAAATTGATATAAACATACATATTTTTCAACGGTTTCAGGTTCGACAAGCTCATTTCCCTTCTTACGTGTCTCAAAGAAAATAGTTGCCATGTTTGGTGGATTACCATCTTTGCCTCCCTTCACGATTAAAAAATAAGATATTTTATAGAAATATGAGAGGTTTCTTTATAGGGTTGCACAATTTATTTACCATTTCGTAAACAATCTCTCTAATAGGCTTGCTACCTGTACGATGAGGCATACACAACTTAGACCTATTGACTGAGTTTCTTGTACTTGCGTCCTGCATTAACAACACAACAACTGAAATTATCACAATCCTGTTTAATGATTCTATATTTAATGTGTACTTTTAAGCTCAGTGGGAAGAGGGTAAAAGAGAACAGAAGCACAAAAAAACACCATTGCAATTTTCTTTGGTAGATCTTGTGGATAGAAGACATCAAATATTTTTATTGAAATCAAGACTCAATTTGTACATGGTATAAATTATTCCAAAAAACTAATCATATGTGACTAGAAATAAGATGATATTTGTTAATAACTATATGAAGTCTTACCTTAAATTTCTGAGATAAAAAATGTTCCTTGACCAACCATTCCCAATCACTCTTGTCTACTCCCATTGGCACATCTTTAAGAACCTCGTGCAATGATTTAGATTTCACATTCTTGTGCAATGATCCTCTCCAGTTATTCCAAAGCTTTCTCATATGTTGCAAAACATTATCTCTTTGATCATTCATGTCATCACTGTCAAACTTCTCCTAAAATAGAAAAAATACCATCAAAATCTCTTGAATAAGGGAAAACAAGGCATCAAAGTATAGATCACCTAATAGGTAGTAACCTAGAAATTTTAGGAACAGAAATCAAAATTTCAAATAAATAACAACCACAAGTTGTTTGTTTAAAACCTATAGCTTACTCACATCACTATTGTATAGTGTTTGAAATAGCGTTAAGAGTAAAGTAGCGACACAAGCGAGTGACCTGAAGCATGACGTGAAGGAACAGAAACTACTATAATAGAATCCTAGCAATCTGATCTTGCTGGAGAAGAAATTGAACTTAGCATAAATTTTAGGAGATCACTAAGCTTAGCTAGTTCAATTATATTATAAAGAAGTAAAGCCACATGGATTTGACCAGGTAATGACTGTACACGTTTATTAATCAAGGTTGGGCAAGGACAAATACATCATGATCAGGAGAGATAATAGATGAAGTTTTTGTTAGTTATCTCTAGTCTCTATGTTATGTGATTCAATAGTAACATAATATTTCTTCTGCTTGAAAAGAAAGTAAGCCACAACAGTAGCATAATTAAAAAGGAAGTGGCTAATGGGTGAAAGAGTGAAAAAACCCGAGGACTTTGTAAGTGACAACCTTTAACAATGGCTCAACAGTCTGATGGTTTTGGTTGTTTATTCTTTAAGATGCTTCATGTATTGTAGTGGATGGAGATACTTTTCATGTTGTACATGACATTTTCAGAATAGGGATGCTGTTGAAATAAGTAAATGCTACCATAATTTTAACTACCCTTAAGGTCTCAACATTGGCCAATGTTAGTCAATATAGACCTACTTCATGCTATAATATGATCTAGAAGTGTATATCCAATGTGTATTCAACTAGCAAACAGAGATTTATGGAGATACAGTAAGAAAGAATAAGATTTGTGTTGATCAACATTATTTAAAAGACCCCACTCATCTATTTATGTCATGTCAATGGAAAAAAGAGTTGTGGAGGAAAGTTACAGGTGGCTGGGTATTAGTAGCTCAGGCAAAGTTAAGGAAAGTCTATAATGGATCAACCAATGACACTGGACCAAGATCAAGAAGTAGATTGTGGCAGGGCAGTTATGGAATAGTGATTTACTCCATATTACATAACAAAAATTAAAGATTCATTAAAGACAGAAGTACAACATATACAATTTATTACCAAAGAAAGATTATCAATAATGAAAACCGCCAAGAAGGCCAAGAAATGTATTTACTTTGTAGAGGCTTTCGATGAATAGGTGTATCCTTCATCAAACATTTAGGTCCAAGTAACAGTTAGTGTCAGCTCAATACTTAACGAAGTATATATCAATACACTGCTATGACTGAGAAATGTCCAAATTTTGTTAAGGTGAAGGTTACACATTGAAATTATAACATAAAATTGAAAAACAATAATTGATAGTTTTTACCAACTGCAAAATCATATTAACTATAGCCACACTAAACTAATAATATTAACATCCAAAGGAATTACAGTGGAAGAATAAAGTTAACTTTTCAAAAGCCTCTTAGTAGCAGGTAGTGGCAAGAGATTTAACTATCAAATAGGCTAACGAGAAAAGACGAAATGTGAGAATTTTTATCTATCCATTGAAACTGAGTAACTATACTTTGTTATTAAAGGAGAAGGAATGTGAAATCAAGAGTCATGTTTCAAACTAAAACATCCAATACTTTTTGAAAAGGAATTCTTGACAGTTATCAGTAAAAAGAAGAGATAGATGTGTTGTAATCCTTACAGTAACAGCTGCCCACATGTGCTCAAGCTTATGCTCTTCAATGTCCATCCATGAGTGTATCCGGAGTGGACACATATTACGATCACGAACTATCAAGCCCAAGTGTCTCGTAAATGAGGTGTGATTCTGCCCGACGACTTGACTTTGATAGAAAGTGACTTTTAATTTTTCTCCAGATCTCAATCGCAAAACATTCTTACAAATATTTGTTCCCCTCACATTCTTTGCCCTTTCTGTTTCACATGGACCTGCAAAATCTATAGTAAGGAAAACCAAACAAGAAGTTCAATCCCACTGTAGCACAAAGTGAAGAATGAGACAACTGGAACATACTTGAATCTAAATGACTGGGATAAGGAGAGTTCTATAGAATTTGTTGGTTTCCTAACTTCTTTTAAAGATCTTATTAACAGTGAGGATAACTTGGAATGGAAGGGGAAACAATTTGGTCTTTTCACAGTGAAGTCTTGTTACTCTTAGATTCTCAGGGCCTATGGAAGCGAGGCAAGATACTATTTTAGCTGCTTTATAGGTAACAATGCAGAAACTATTAGAAAATACGTAGAAGACAACATACTAGTTTCAATTCCCTCAGCATCTTGTACCACTCCAACCACTTTTTTGCTTTTCTAGATTCAAACAAACCTGCAAAACTAACTGTAAGTCAAAATGCCCAAGAAATCAATTCAGCTTACTAAAAAAAGTTACACAAATAAAATAAAATAGTAGTATCACTTCTTTGATCTTGCCGAGACACTTCAGTCACTTTTTTAGCCTTGTCAAATTCAAACAGACCTGTAAATTTTGATGCAAGTCAATTGAAATAAGAAGTTCATTCCCATTACTAACAAGAAGGATACAAAGGAAATTAAATAAAGCAAATAAAAGCAGTGGTGTAGGTGAAATAGCCCATACCAATAGTGACATAATCTCAAAGGAAAAATGCACAACATAGAATCACAAGGAAGTAGTAGTCAATGAAAAAGAAGAATAATTGAATAACACTCGGGATAATAATGCTGACAATAGTCGCAAAATAAAACTGGTATAATTCAAACAAGCTTCTAACTTAGCAGAGATGTTCCTACTACAGAGAAGTCAGGAAAACTGGATCAGGCTTGGAGATGCAAACACAAGGTATTTTTACTCAGTTATTAAACAGAGACAATTGAAGCAAGCTATTGAAAAACAATTGGAAATATTGAAACTTCTTAATGCAAAGGATGTTAGGAAAGTTGTGTGTAGTATTGATATGAAAAGCTGTCCTAGTCCTGATGGCTATGGTAGTGATTTCTACAGAGAAGCTTGGGATATCATGGGAAAGATATTGCTAAAGAACTGTTGGATTTCTTCCAGAATGGTCAGTTACTAAGACGGATAAATGTTATTAATATTGCCCTTATCTCGAATGTCCTTGTTCCTGAAAATGCTAGTCAGTGCAGACCTATCTCGTGTTGTATTGTGATATATAAAGTCAAACTGATTTGTCAAAAACTAAAATATGTGTAAGTTACTTGGTAGCAGAGAATCAATCAACTTTTGTTCAAGGGAGATCTATGGTCCACAATGTCTTAATATATCATGACTTATGAAGGCATTACAATAGGAAAACCAGTCTCAGATGTTTGATGAAGATTGATCTCCAAAAAGCATATGACATGCTGAGTTAGAAATTTTCGAGGAAGCTTTACTTGGTTATGGGTTTCCAGATGGCTTTGTGAAGTTGATTATGATATGTAACACCTCCCATGTATTCTGTTATGGTGAATGGGGTAGAAAATGGTTATTCGAGGAAAAACGAGGAATACGACAAGGGGACCCCATGTTTCCCCTGGTATTTATATTGGTTATGGAGTCTTTAACTACGGTCTTGAAGATTATGAGGGGCTTACCAAACTTCAGATTTCATCCAATGTGTAAAAAAGTTAAGCTTACAATATGTTTATTGCAGGAACACTGCTTATGGAACTATCATATGCTAACATATCTATTGCAGATGGAAGCAAGGCAAGATAATATTTTGACTGCTTTACAAGTAACAACATGAAAATATTACATAAAAGAAAATACATACTAGTTTCAGTTTCCTTAGCACCTTGAGCCACTTCAAACACTTTTTTTGCTTTTCTAGATTCAAACGGACCTGCAAATTTAAGTGCAAGTTATAAAAACTAACAATTCAATTCAACTAACAAAAAAAGTTGCACAAATAAAATAACATACTAGTATCACTTTTTTGAGCAAATCGAGGCACTCCAATTACTTTTTTTGACTTATCAAATTCAAATGCACCTACAAATTTTGATGAAAGTCAACCAAAATAAGAAGTTCATGCCCATTATTAATAACAGAAAGAACACAAAAAAGATTAAGTAAAAAAAGCTAAGCAAAATTTCTTGATCAAATATATTAACTGGACTAACTCTTTTTCAAATTATCACTTCTTTGAGCATCTCGAGTAACTTTTGATTCTTGAAAGAGGGTGTCATCGTCTTCCATTGGATAAAAATTAGGAGGCACAGGGATACTAGTCTTTGCTGACTTATTTCGACTAGAAGTTGTTGTATTACTTCTATTTTTGTCAATCAGAGGTGATTTTTCAACATTAATCCCTAAGGTTTGTCCTCGAGCCGTTGCACCACTAGTCAAAGTGTATTGATTCATTTCAGTTCCTTGATGGAAGGGATCATTGTCTTCCTTTTCATCCAAACATGGATGCACATGGAAACTATTGTCTGCTAGCTTATTCAACTTAGAAGTTGTGGCATTGTAACTTCTATTTTTGAAAATCGAAGTCCTTTGTTCAGCACTAACTCTTGTAGTGCTCATAACTTTCAAACTTTGACCTAGTCCCTTTGCTAAGGCACCAGGCTGAATGAGTCCATGCTTGGGAATTTTTGAAGCTTGTCCCATTTCATACTTCAGAGTTTTTGAGGGATTCATGTCAACCTAATACAAAATAATAATAATAATAATCAAAAGATCAAATAGGTAAGGAAGTTTTTCATAAGATGAAATATTAACTGAAAACGCATTCAGAAAAAGACACATGTACATGTAACACAGGTTCCTCGCATAAACCATTAAAACTTTAGTAAAATCAAGGTAACATTAAAGACCAAGATTATTAAACAAATTTTCACAGAAAATACTATAAGAATCATTACCATAATAAATTAATAAAGTAAAAGCAAGCATGATAAAGCTGCAAACCTTAATGAGTTCTTTTTCTTTTCATTTGTGTAGAGTTATCTAACTCTTCTAAGTCATCATCCTTTTTTTCCAATATATCAAAAGAATCACGAGGTTGAACATTTTGCACTATATGCCAACCTTTATTCGAATGATCGATAACATAAAATACTTGTGATGCTTGGCTGGCTAATACAAATAGCTCATTTATTTTCAAACATCGCCGACGATTAACACTTACAAAGCCATATTCATCCATTTTAACTCCCTTCTTCTGATCATACACATCGAACCATGTACATTGGAATAAAATCACTCTTCTCTCCCCAACAAATTGTAATTCAAGAATCTCGATTAACTCGCCATAGTAATTCATAGGTTTTTGCTCTTCACCGGTCTCACCTACTACAACTACCCCACAATTCTGAGTTTTCAAATATTTATCATACTCTTGCACATGAAACCTATATCCATTAACAATATGGCCTTTGAATCTTGTCACATATGGTAGAGGACCACGTGATAACGATAGCAAATCTGCCATTCTCTTACTATCATCATGTTTGTACAACTCTGCAACCTAACAACATCAAATACCCTTTTAGAAAACAATATTTACATACTTGATTTAAGAAAATTAATTAATTTCTACTCACCTTCTTTTGTAACCAACTAATGAATTGTCTATTCCACTCCACATCTGAACTTTGTTGAGAGGCCTCACTATGAATTTGTGAAAATTCTCTACAATGAATTGAAGTTCTACATGTTATTTTAAGTTGAAATATGGACAAGATAGAAGTAAATTATTAGATTTAATCAATACTTACTCGAGAAATGGTTGAATTTCATCACAGTTCTTAAAATATAAAAATGTGCCTCCTCCAAATCATTGAATCAAGTTTGTCTGGTGAATACCCTTTAAACTTTTTCCAAGCTCACAAAATATGGTTAAACCACCATCAGATTCAATTACCCCACCATCATAATTTTCTCCGGACAATTAAATTTTGTCTTTATTGTATTCAAATACCTTGAACATAATGTCATACATTCAACTGCTAAATATCCCTCTACATAGAACCTTCAGGGTGAGCCATATTACCAATAAAACACTTCAAAAAGTGTAGGTATCTCTCTATTGGATATATCCATCGATATTGAACTGGTCCACCATCCTAGCTTCATTAGGTAAATGAATAGACAAGTGCACCATGACATCAAAAAAAGCAAAGGGAACACCTTTCTAACTTGCATAGTGTTTTTGGTATTTGGGCTTCTATTTGTTCCAACTCCTCTATGCTAAACATTTTGCTCCAAGAACTTTGAAAAAAATAGACAACTCAATAAGTGGTTCAGACACAGATTTGCAAAGCATACCACGCATGGCAAGTGGGAGTAAATGTTGTAGAATTATATGACAATCATGCTTTTTAATCCCGAAATTTTTTTATCCTTAAGGTTGACACATTGAGAAATATTTAGGAAAATCCATCTGGGACCTTTAAATTCTTCAAAAAATTGAAATTTTTTTCTTCTCTTCAACATATAATGTGTAAGATGCTGCCGGCAACTCATATTCATCTCCATTTTGTATTGGATGCAATTCTTTCGTATATTCATTTCTTGTAAATCCAACCGAGTACTCAATGTGTCTTTTGTTTTCCCTTTGATATCTAAAATTGTCCCCAAAATATTGCACATATATTCTTCTCATGTGCATCACTTCAAGATTATGTCGCAACAATAAGGTTTTCCAATATGGAAGATCAAAGAATATACTCTTCTTATTCCAGTTATCACCCATTTTCTTATGCGATATTTTAATCTTTTTCCGTGGATCCTTTTGTTAATGGCAACCCATCTAAATTAGCAACTTGATCAAGTATATCATCACCAGACAACATTTCTGTGGTAGCCTATGCTCAAACAGTGTTATGAAATGACACTTTATCATTTCTCCATTTGTATTAAGAGGAAGATAGCGCCAGTGGCCCATATAACACTCTTTTTGGCCATTTTTTAGCCTTGTAGAGCAAGTTTTTTTATTGCAACATGGGCAAGCAAGTTTTCCTTTTGTACTCCATCCAGACAAATTGGCATATGCTGGAAAGTCATTATGGTCCACAACAAAGATGCATGTAACTTAAAATTCTTTCTAGTTGATGCATCGAATGTCTCTACTCCAGTTTACCATAATTCATTCAACTCCTCTATTAAAGGTTGTAGATAGACATCAATTGCATCACCAGGACCATTAGGACCAGGTATAAGCATTGACAAAATAAAATTCCCTTGCTTCATGCAAAGCCAAGGCGGCAAATTATAAGGAACAAGTACCACAGGCCAAATGTTGTAGGGAGTTCTCGACATTCCAAATGGTTGGAAACCATCACTAGCAAGTCCAAGTCGTACATTACGACGTTCAGCTGCAAAGATGGGTGGAGTTCATCAAAAATTTTCCATGCCATTGAATCAGCTGGATGCCTCATTATTCCATCATCAACTCTTTTGTCATGATGCCATGACATCAAAGGAGATGTCTTTGAGCACATAAATAATCTTTGAAGTCTTGTCTTTACAGGAAAATAACGTAAAATCTTGCATGGTATCTTTTTCCTTTTTTCAATTTGTTTCCCCACTATGTTTAGCATCCTTCCATCTAGATGCACCACAAACTTTGCACGATTGAAGACAATTATCATCTTCTAATACAACATGCAATCATTTCTTACATGCATCAATTCTTCTTACAAGAAAGCCCAAGATCTCGAATTACCTTCTTTGCCTCATAATATGAATCCGGCAAGTTTGTTCCATCAAGCAATAAATCATCTTTCAAAAACTTTAATAGCATCGTAAATGACTCATTACTCCAATGACCAATACTTTTAAGGTGAAGCAATTTAATCAAAGTAGAAAGTTTAGAAACTTTTGCACTTTCATATAATGGTAGATCAAGATCTTTCAATAACCTATAAAATCTTTTTTCTTCAGCATTTGGTTCCTCCTCCCGAAGATCATCACCAGTACTATTATTCATATTATCTCCATCAAAATGGGGTACAAATCTCTTAGCAACCCATGTATTTCATCCTCACCGTCATCCTCTTCAATGTCATTATCATCTATAAATTCAAAATCTGATTGTGCTTCACCTAACATCTCCCCATGGTGATACCAAAAGTATAACTTGGTATTATCCATGTACTATTAATGTGACCTAACTAAACACGTGTTCTAGAATTTGCATTACCACATTTAATACATGGACAACGGATCGACATTGGTTCTCCTAATTTTGTAAAAGCATAATCAAGAAATTCTCTACCCCATCTATATGAGCATTAGCAAGTCTATCGGTAATAAGTTAATCCATTGCTTATTAGGTGCCATAATCTTCATGCATGTAAAATAGATATAACAATACATTAGTATAACAACCAGGTACTCAAAAGATGGTAAAAAAAAGGTTACACAAATTTGAATAGTCAAATTACATGACAAAATCTAGCAATTCAAAAAAATTCAACATATAAATAGTAAAAGACCAAATATTTCAAATAATAACTTTTGAATGTACATTCTAAACATCAATAATATGTTTAGTTATTTATAAAAATCTTGTGTAATGATTTTATTTCCCAATAGACATCATTAGCTCCCTCCTATTAGTTAACAACTTTGAGTTTTAGCTATAAGTTTTAACTCCCAGATCTCAATTATTTTTTTGGCAATCCTGAAGTTATCAACTATTTTCTTTGTGGCTATCTTGCATCTCCATGATAACTATTAATACAACCTCTTACTTCTTAAAAAACGTTAGGAACTATAATGTAAATCTAATTATGGTTACTCTTTTTCTTGAATGTATGGCAGAACAAACTTTGCAGATGATTTTAAAGCAAATGAGGGAATCAAATGGTGATTACATGAGAAATATACCAAGATTTGCTTGCAACTAAACTCCAAAACAGTGACCAAGATATTGACAACATATGTTATTTATGTAAAATTAAAGCTCAAAAATTCATTGTTCATTTGAAATTCTTGAAAAGTTGGAAACTCATCAAGATGATCTGGTCTACAGTCTCTACATTTATGATTAGGAACTAAATATACAAGTAGGTTCACAACAATTTATAAATTACAAACAAGGTTAGATAAGTCCTATAATC
>NW_026019996.1:1989431-2156085 GCF_900185275.1 Solanum verrucosum | reverse complement strand
TATTGACACAAACCGTCGACAAAGATCTTGTAAACAATGTTGATATGGTATGAGCTTTGGGTCACGAGTCTCCCATTCTCCTTGATTTGATGGACCAGTAAGTCTGAGTCTCCTAGCACTAGCAACTCTTGGATGCCCATGTCAGCAGCTAACCTCAAACCCAAGATGCAAGCCTCATACTCTGACATATTATTGGTACAATAGAATCTAAGTTGGGCTGTTATAGGGAAATATTCCCCTGATTCAGACATAAGAACTGCTCCTATCCCAACTCCCTTCTTGTTAGCAGCACCGTCAAAGAACAACTTCCATCCTTGATCCTTATTATGAATAACTTCATCGATACATGATACCTCTTCGTCTGGAAAGTAGGTCTTAAGTGGTTCATATTCATCATCAATAGGGTTCTCTGCCAAATGATCTGCCAAGGCTTGAGCCTTCATTGCGGTCCGCGTCACATAGATAATGTCAAACTCTGTGAGTAATATTTGCCATTTCGCAAGCCTGCCCGTGGGCATGGGCTTTTGAAAAATGTATTTTAACGGATCCATACGAGAAATGAGATAAGTAGTATAAGATGAAAGATAGTGCTTCAACTTCTGTGCTACCCAAGTTAGGGCACAACACGTTCTTTCGAGAAGGGTGTACTTCGATTCATAAACGGTAAATTTCTTGCTGAGGTAATAAATGGCCTGCTCTTTCTTCCCAGTGCCATCATGCTGACCCAATACACATCCAAAAGAATTATCCAGTACTGACATATATAATATCAATGGTCTGCCCGGCTCGGAGGAACCAACACAGGGGGATTCGATAAGTAATTCTTAATCCTTTCAAAAGCCTCTCGACATTCTTCGGTCCATTCGACTGTGGCATTCTTTTTTAACAACTTAAAAATGGGCTCGCAAGTTGTTGTGAGTTGAGCAATGAATCTACTGATGTAGTTTAACCTTCCTAGAAGGCTCATAACCTCAGTTTTATTCTTTGGAGGTGGCAGTTCCTGAATGACTTTTATTTTTGAAGGATCTAACTCGATACCTCGTCGACTGACTATAAACCCCAAAAGCTTTCCTGACGGTACTCCAAATACACATTTTGCAGGATTAAGCTTGAGATTATACCTGCGAAGCCTTTCGAAGAATCTTCTTAAGTCTTGCACATGATTTGACTTTTTTTTGATTTAATGATCACATCATCCACATAAACTTCGATTTCTTTATGCATCATATCATGAAACATGGTTGTCATTGCCCTCATATAAGTTGCTCCCGCATTTTTTAACCCAAATGGCATGACTCGATAACAATATGTACCCCATGGTGTGATAAAAGACGTTTTTTCTGCATCTTCATCATCCATAATAATCTGATGATAACCGCATAGCAATCCACAAAAGATGCAATCTCATGTTTAGCACAATTGTCCAACAAAATATGATGTTGGGCAAAGGAAAGTCATCTTTTGGACTTGCTTTGTTCAAATCACGATAATCAACACACATTCGAACTTTGCCGTCTTTCTTAGGGACAGGTACGATGTTGGCTAACCAAGAAGGATATTGAGCGACTCGAATGACTTTGGCCTCAAGTTGCTTTGTGATTTCCTCTTTAATTATTACACTCATGTCAGTTTTAAGCTTTCTCAACTTTTGCTTTACTGGAGGGAACTTAGGATCAATCGGCAACTTGTGAACCACCATGTCAGTGCTTAATCCAGGCATGTCATCATAAGATGACGCAAAAACATCCTTGTAATCAAACAGAGCCTGGATTATATCCTCCTTTTGATGTCGAGCATGTACGCTTATCTTAGTCTCTTTAATATTTTCATGATCCCCTAAATTTATCGTCTCAGTTTCACTCATGTTTGGGTTTGATTTATTCTCAAAAGATTTGAAATCCCTGCTTACTTCTTCAAATACTTCGTCTTCATCATATTCGATTTCTTGACTTATTATTTCAGGATTAGGTCGAAGATTAGATTGGATTTTAAGATCCGGTGAAAAATTCTGCATGCATGTCATATCACTAGAATCGGCATAGAAAGAACTGTATAGAAGAAAAAAAATAAATATATTAGACTGAAATAAAAACACAATTACATCCTATTGAAAAGGAAAATAGAGAGTTTGAAATAAAACGACGAGACAAAATCCGAATTACAACCCTTGAATAAATCGGATGACAAAAAGAAAAACAAGACAGACTACCAAGACTCATTCTTAATGGGGAGAGGAGTGGCCTCCCAATTGTTCAGCTGGACATCAGGACCAATGAATTGCACATCTCTGTCGCTAGTGCCTTCTCCGAGTTCAATCATATCAGCCTCGACAAATAAATCTTGAAAATAGTTGATCAATTCTTCGTGAACCTCCACACTGGCTCTGGGATGGTGACTCAGAAGATTCTGTTGTGCGGGCTTTGAGGAAAGATTTGTATATGGGTGGTATAGGCTTGGTAAGTGACCATACATCTCTCTTCTGCTTCTTGGCCTTCATTTTGTCCTCGACTCTAGGCTTGTATCCTAAGCCAAAAGTACCAAGACTCTTTCGTGGACTCACCGGATAAGCTCTCCCTTGCAAGAAGATCCCCAAGCCTTTACCTGGTTCAAACCCATGCTTCAGCATTTCATTTACCATCATCACGGATGCCATGGGCAGTTGTGGTTTTGAAATGAGATTCCCCTCGAGGATATGCTCAACAACCACTACCTCAAAAGCTTGATAAACCAATGCCTCATTCTCATTATTTGCCTTGATAAAAGGGAGGGAAGAGTCTTGTAGACTGACAGATCCCCCTCACCATGAACAATCACTTCTTGTCGATCGTATTCAAACTTAACCATTTGATGCAACGTAGAGGGGACTGCCCCAGCCTATGCACCCATGGTCTTCCCAACAATAGATTGTAGGATGCATTGATATTCAGCACTTGAAAATTCACGGTGAAATCGACAGGCCCTATTTTTAGTATGAGCTCTATCTCCCAATGGCATCTGTTTTGGACCCATCAAAAGCCCTAACACATACGTTGTTGGGTCGTACCCTTTCAACATTAACATTCAATTTTTGTAGAGTTGACAAGGGACAAATATTTGCCCCAGACCCTCCGTCAATTAGAACTCGAGTGACATATGAAAGCTCACACTTTACAGTGATATGGAGGCCTTGGTTATGTCCCGTACCTTCCACTGGTAGTTCATCATCTGAAAAGGTGATGCGGTTTACCTCAAAGATTCTCCCAGCAATCTTCTCTAACTGACTCACTGTAACTTCATTAGGAACATGTGCTTCATTCAAATCTTCATTATAGCTTTACGATGTTCATCTGAATGTATTAACAAAGACAAAGAGATTTGGGCTGGAGTTTTCCTTAGTTGTTCCACGATGGAATAGTCTCACAATTTTCATTTTTCTTAAAAAACTCCTCTGCTTCTTCTTCAGTGACTGGACTCTTAACTTGCATTTGGTCATTTTTTTTTTTCCTTAATTCAGTCGGGGCATAGCATCTTCCCTAACGGATCATTCCGCCTACTTCATCTACTTCTTCATTGACTTCTTTCCCCTTGTATGTCACGACGGTGGGCTCATAATTCCAAGGAACCTTGGGGTTAGTCATTGGAAGTTGGGACACTGGCCTAATGATCACAGGTGGAATATAGGCTCCTTGCACGATCAAGATAGGCTTGTTGGCCCTCTTGGAACAACCAATCTTGCCTCTCTCTGACTTGCCCAAACATCTTCAAGTGCCCTTTCACAGTTAGGATGGGTGTGTTTGATGGGCTCAACTTTTTTTGACGTCCTTTCCCCCTGAAGGCACCATTTTTGTCAAGTCAAAACATTCGCCGAATTTTCCATGCCAGTTCCAACCTTAAGGATTGGCTTGTATGGGACTGCAACTTCTTCGCAACCTTCATCATTTCTAACATGTTTGTTTCAGTATGCCTGGGCAAGTGGATTTTGATTGATGTTTGGTCCATTTGGGCTTTCAACTATAATTCGATGAGTATCGATCAAATCTTGAATTGCCTTTTTCAAGTACCAACACCTCTCTATGTTGTGCCCTGGGGCATCAGAACAATAAGCGCAGTGTTGAGAATAATCTAGATTTCTTGGGGAGGATTTGACATCTTTCTTTCAATAGGACTCAAAACATTCAACGTCCTTAATTTTTGAAACAAGCTAGCATATGATTCTCCAATAGGGGTGAATTCATCCTTAGCTCCATTTCCCTTCTTGTATTCTTTTCTAGGACGAAAAGGAATCTAACAGTATTTTGGTGAATTTTGGGGGTGGTGGATGATTTTGAGGAATTGGGGCACGCCATTGCGGATAAGAAGGGGGACAATTGGTTGTGCGCTGAAAACGGGATATGGAGAGTATGGGATGGGATATTGTGGAGTTTGGGGAGGAAAATAGTGTTGCGGGGGATTATCTTGGACATAGGTCCGAGGTGCTGATACAACCGTAGCTACATCTCCCTTCTCTTCTTCCCTCCAATATTTCCAGAACCATTTTGAAGCACTTGTGTTGTGGCTTTTAAGGCAGCTTGGCTTACAATCTTTCCAGACTTGATGCCATTTTCCACCATTTCCCCAACCTTAATAACTTCAGCGAATGTCTTCCCGACGGCAGAAAGCAAGTAGTGAAAGTAATCAGGTTCTTGCGCTTGGAGAAAAACGTCAATCATCTCGACTCCTTCATTGTGGTTTAACCCTAGCAGCTTGCTCCCTCCATCTAACATCACATTCGAAAATTTTCCGTGGTCTTTTTCCTCGTGTTGGCTAATGAGGAGCGGTCTGGCACAATGTCAATATTGTATTGGAATTGTTGCACAAAACATCGAGCCAAATCATCCCATGTATGCCAGTTGGCAATATCCTGATCTATGAACCATTCGGATGCAATTCCCACTAGGCTTTCCCCAAAATAGGCCATAAGCAACTCTTCTTTGCCCTCTGCACCCTTCAGTTGATTGCAATATCTTTTCAAAATGAGCTATGGGGTCTCCGTGACCATCGTATTTCTCAAACTTTGGAGTTTTAAAAACCAACAGGCAAATGGACGTGGGGAAAACATGCACAAATCGTTGAATGAGATGCCTTTGTGGCTTCCTAGTCCCTGCATATCTCTTATGCTCTGTTCCAAACTCTTCATTTTTCTTAGCCAACTCTTCATGTTCCTTATTCTTAACCGTCTTTTCCACTTCGATAGGGGAACTATATTGATGGATGTGGGGATACGAGCGTGGAAATTTTATTGCTTCTTCAAGGGTATAACCATGATCATGAGGAACTTTGGACGAAGGATCCTGTTGGCATCATTGTTGGCTGTGGAATGATATTAGTCGGCGCAGTTGGCATAAAAAGTGGATTACTCATCATAGGGGTACTCAAAGGGCGCACCGTAGAAGTTCCAGCGACGTTGGATGTGTTAGCGTAGGGGCCGAATCCAGGTGGATAAATGGGATCATTTGTCGACACTTGGATAGAGGGTGGCATGTTTGTATTTAGATAGTCGCGTATTGAAGAAGGCGGAGCTTGTCCACTCTCCAAGCTTCGTACATATCTGCCATTTGTTGTCTTAATGCCCTTACCTCTTCTATTGATGCTGTTTCTTGTGAAGTCATCTGGTTTCGGACCTCATCATGGTCAGACTCATTCCCGTTTTTGTGGGCCATTTTCTTCTTCCCTTTCGACCTTGTATTGTAGGGTGTGATGCCAGCTTAACCACAAACCAATCACCTTTAAGCTAATATGTATTTCTCTCTCTTCTCTCTCTTCTCCTCTCTCTGAATGAAGTAGCAAAATGTTAGTGTTAAGGAATCGTGCATATTGCATCCACATATATACTTCTAATATGGAAGACCTTATGTTTCATCCCGGCTTATCTAGGTGTTTTCTCCTATTTAGTTATTCTTGTTAAAAACGTTTGATCGAACCCTTGGGTTGCCTACGTATCATGTTAGTGCATCAATCAGATCTTTACGTAGTTCGGGAATATACATTAACCTTTTTTTTTTATATAGTTGTTATAGATATATACATATAGATATTACTATTTATATATATTTATTCATTTATACTAATGAAAAAATGAAACCAGACATAAACATAACTTAACATATCATTTCAATGTTTGGAACATAAGTAGGAAAACGATGAGAAAACCCGCTAAACAAAAGTCAATATCTTAAACAGACACGACCTAAACAAAGCGTAGAAAAGTAGGATGAAATAAAGCAGGACTTAAACTAAAGAAAACGACACTAAGGAAACAAATGTTTGTATCAACCCTCATATCCCAAAGACATAAATGTCATGCTTGCATCCCCATCTGCTTGCTCATGGAGATGGTGGTCTTACACACCTCCTACACTCTGATATATATCTTGCACCGAATTCATAAGGTACTCAGCGAATTCAGGTACTTCAGCCAGAAATTGTTCATGGTTCATCTCTTCATAGTCTAAACCCATTTGGGCAGTGCGATCAGCCAAACGACGGACTTTTGATCGAAGTGAATTGCAAGTCTGATTCCATCCTCGTATCTGTTGATCACGGGAGGCCACCATTTCTCTAGCACGTCTTTCTTGAGTTGAGACTGACTCTATTTCCTCTCGAAGTCTTCCCCTTTCACGGATCCACTGAGCTCTCTCTTGATCAAAATCTGTCTGACTTTTCTGATCACATGTCCTCAATTGTTGTTGTCGAGATACCGCAAGTTCCGCAACTTGTGTTCCCCTAATTGTTGCCAGATCAACTTGTCCTCGGAGTAAGGTTTCTCTCTGAATTGCCTTGGCTCTTTCCTCTTCGAACTCTGCTTGTTGTTGGGTTAGAGCGGCTCTAGCGAGCTCTAAATTTGCTCTTAACTCCTGATTTTCAGCAAGGTAATCACGCATAGCCAACTCGATTTTTATTTTCATCTCAGCCTCATGGTCTATTGGTTCTTTCACAGATCTCTCCGGCCTAACTTGTAATCGAGGTTGTTGCTCAAGCCAATTAGAGTATTTCGGGTGAGTTTCTCCTGTGTGTCGTTCTTTAACCATCGTTCCAATTCCCATGACTAAACAACCATCCCAAATTTTTTGGGCTAATCCTTCAGGAAGGGGAACCTCTGGTCCAACTTCGGACACAAAATCTTTCATATCCTCTGTGATAGGTAGAATTTGACGTTGCCTAACTGACGTAAAACCCGCAGCGGTACGTATGGTTGCACACCCCTAATACCCATCAACAATAAAAAAGGGCGAACAGACGACATGTGTATGACTTCTACCCAAGGGAACCAAGGATAATTCCAAGTGATCTTATCTTCCGTTAGCGAGCGAAAATGTTCAACCCATGCATTGACCCCTTCCGGACACCTGTATTTCTCCACCCTTTTGGCATGACTTGTAATGTAATCGCTTCGATCCTGAATAAACCTTGCCACCGTAGGAGGTCGGTAAAGATGTTCTACTATCCATAGTTGAAGCAATATGTTGCATCCCTCGAAGAAACGTTTCCCTTTCTGGCAGACAGTCAGAGCACGGTAGATATCAGCCAAAATCATGGGGACGATGGTATAATTCTTTTTCTCAATTAATACATCCACTACCCCAGTCAAAAGGATGTTAATCTTTCCGCCTCTCCTTGGAAAAACCATTGTTCCTAAAAAAGCTACCATAAAAGCAAAACGTCTATGCTCTTTCCATGTTTCAAAACTTCCTTTGTTGTTGAGTGTCCTTCCAAATTTCTTGAATCCGTCCTCCCTTCCATACCTATCATACAAAAACTGTAATGAGATCCAACCTTTGTCTAATGATTTTTCCTTGACTTTGCAAATGCTCAAGTGTTGAAAAAATTTGTTGATGGATATGCCCTTGGGGCTATAAGCCTCTGATGATGTAACCTCACTCCAAACCCGGTAAAGCCAGCTATTTCCTCCAAGGTTGGGGTCATTTCAAAATTCGAGAAACGAAAAACGTTGTTGGTGGGATCCCAAAAGGACAACAGTGCTTCGATCACATCTCTCTTAGGTTCCACTTGCATGATTCTAGTCAAGAAACCCAAATATTTGAATATTATGCCTTGTTCTATCAACCCCATGTCATTCCACCATGCCCACAACTGCAAGGGAGTACAATCTACAACCTGAAGTGGTACATTCGAATCCCTTTTCCTTTTCTGACACTTTCCACGACCGGGATGAACCATGTTGTGCCTATGGAAAAAGATGCAGGGTCAAGAAATGCTTAATTTTATGGACCTCTTATATTTGGGAAAGGGAAAAAAGATGTGTTAAACTTATATAAACTGACGCAAAGTATTTTTCAAATAAAGACTTTAAGAAAAGGAAAAAAAAAAAATAAGCAACTTGTATTTATAAAGTGAATACAGTTTAAATGTTTGTCACTTGAAAAAAAAATCAGATTTAGAGCAATGTGGACAGTAAATATCTAATTTATTTGGAAATTTCTTTTGATAAGCTATTATATTCTCTCAAACAAGTGTTTATTTTATGAGTCCAATTGCAAAATAATTTCTAGTAAATGCATCTATAAAATCAAGGTCTAAATAATAATCTTCACTAAATCTACTATTAGGAGTGACTATTACGAATTTTAATTTCAAGTGCTTGTAGATGATCAAAGATATGTTGGAGACGACATACTTTTAATATGACTATGATTAATACCCTGAGTCAATATAGGGGTTATATATATGGTTTAATAAAGAATTTTTTATGTCAAATGGAAAAGAGAGGGAAAAAAAAATCTCGAAATTGATTTTTCTTAAAATTATTGAAAATTTCAACATATTATTGGTAGGCACACCTATAAATTAAAGCCTACTTTTATTTTGAGAAATAAATAGCTATATATATATATATATATATCATTTCATTTTGACCCTTTTTTACTATTAAAAAATAATCATAATATTTATGAATATTAAAAAAATTATTTTAGAGGGAACCTAAAGTCCGGTCAACAATCGAGGTCTTCCACATAATTTTTTACAAATAATACATAAAATGCACATGTTGGTCAAGAAGAGGGTCTCTTATCCTAGACGGACCCAACCATTGTGTCGAGTCCCACTAAGTAAATGCAAATTATACAAATAAGCGGAGCCTACTAGGAATACGCTGGTAAATGTTTCAATTTTACTAGGTTCAATCCTGAAAGAAATAGGTATCTAGACTGGCTTACTCGATGGACAGCTCGAGCCAGGGAGGGGCAACTTATCGGTAGCAGCGCTATTCCGACTTCATTGCTGGTCCAACCCTGCCTAACATGTGTGACTAAAATCTTTCACTCGGTGCCTAGACACTCCAGCTTTATCTCAAAAGAAGATGGGATGCATAACTGCATTCCCTACTATCCTATTTTTTAGAGACTAAGATGGTGCGCGAGAAGACACTTATTTACATTTCAACAATATCAAAACGATAAATGAGCAACAAGTAGCACATTAGGTCATCAAAACAATATATCCAATGAAATAATATAATAAAATAAAGTAAAAGTCAAATATATAAAGCTCGAATTCTGGTTAGTCCCCAGTGGAGTCGCCAAAGATGTCACACCTCTTTTTGCGCACGGGGCGGAAGGGTTTTTCCATTTTAAGTGACGTTATTGATTAAGGGATTATTTTGTTTTTCAGAGTCGCCACTAGGAATTGAGTTATGGTGTTCCCAGTCACCTTTTTGTGTAATCCCTAATCATAAGGAAATGACTTTTTATTTGGTCTGCGAATCAGAAATTCATGTAAGGAATTTGTTGACCGAGGGAAAGGTATTAGGCATCTCTCGAATCTCGTGGTTTAGCACGGTCGCTTTTATTGACTTATACTTATTTGGATATATTTTTTGGATAATTTGTGTCTATATGCCATGATTTGCTTATTGTTGAATTTTTATTAGTTTTAAACCGGATGCATAACTGCATTCTCGGTCATGACATTTGGAGACATAACTGTCTTCCCCTCTCGAGTTCATCACACCACATAATCTCAATTTACACTTCTTGGTTTGAATTAACCAAATTAATTATCAAAATAATTTGGTCAAGGTGCGTAACCGCATCCTTGAATTTATTAAGTATCTCAAAAAGATGTGGAACCACATTCTTAATTGAGATGAAATTTAATTATTATTACTCATATAATGTATAATAGAGCCTAATAAATACCTATGATTATATTAAAATAGTCTAAAATAGATAGAGACATCAAAATATTATAGTGTTCAAAATTTTCCTATATTTCAATTATCCCCACTCGGCTTACTAAATTTTATTATGTTGAATCT
This sequence comes from Solanum verrucosum, assembly GCF_900185275.1. Lineage (NCBI taxonomy): Eukaryota > Viridiplantae > Streptophyta > Magnoliopsida > Solanales > Solanaceae > Solanum > Solanum verrucosum. Next base: position 2,145,791 of record NW_026019996.1, on the reverse strand, counting down.
TATCATCTTGACGCAATTATGCTTCTAGATATTAACAAAACAGAGCATGGTTAATTATATATATACTTTTTACTATTCTAAATCTAAATAGTAAATTTTGAATAAGACAAACATATGAATTAAAATCACGCTTAAACTAATGATTAATGACACATGTTGACCTATTTTATTAACAATAAAGTAAAAAAAAAATCTTAAGATAAAACTTTTATTTTTTGTAAGTTATTAAACCAAATCTAATAATATAATTAATGAACCCATAAAAGGCCTTTTTTAGAGAAAAGATAAAAAATAAAAAAAATAAAAATCTTTAGTAGTTATATTAAACTTAAACTAATATTATCTACATGTCATATAGAATAACAGGAACACTTTGTTTTAGATGACTTTTGTACTTTTTTTTTTCTTTTTTTTTTTGCACATCTTGTTTTATTAATTTTATATTATTTTTTTTCATTCTACTTCTCTCTTCTTATTTTTTATTTTTTGATCTTTGTAAGTTTTTTTTTTTTTTTTTTTTTTAATGTTCTGTACATTTTTTTTTTTACATTCTGTTTTTCTTCTTTGCTTTTTATTTTTAATTTTTGTTGTGCTATGTTTTTGTTTCTTTTTTTTTTCTTTTGTTTCATTATTTTTCGTTGTTCTTTTTTTTTATATATTTTTATAATATTTTTTCTTTTGACATTCTGTACATTTATTTTCTTTTTTCTTTTTTAATCTATTTTAATTTAATTTGTCTTCGTAGTTTCTCCTTATCCTAACAAGTTTATTATTATTATTTTTGTTAGAACCCTAAATATCAAGACAACACACATATTATAGCATAAAACATGACTTAATACTTTTCTAAATACTATCAAACAAAGAATTCATTCAAATTAGTAAGACACAAACATAAAAACTTTGATAATTAATTAAGGAAAAAAGAGCGAGGAATGGACTCTTAAGCATGTAAGAAATACTCACATGTCATATAGCATGTTCGAATATATTTCAGTACACAACATTAATAATATTAACAGATTAAACACATACGAAATCTGAACAACTTCAATATATTGAAATTAATTCTTGCACAATAATGACATAAAATTATGCAAAAAATAAAAATACAAATAAATGTTACCTCTTGTGAAAATTAGTTAACGAGAAGAAATGACAAATAATCAGGAGCCACGAACTTGAAACCGCGAAAATAGATTTCCAGATCTTCAATCACAATGTGAGAAAGTACAATATGTATTGCTTTTTTTTTAATGCCTATATCTCTGTGTGTGCCTTTTTTGTGTAGTATGTGGGTGTATGTATATAGGTGTTAGGATAGGTGTAGGTGTGGGATAGTGGGTTGTATTGTGTGGGGTGTGGAATGTGGAGGAAAACGTGAGGGAGTGGGAGTGTGGGGAAGTTGAGAGAAAGTGGGAGTATAACTTGATGATGGTTTTATTTTCTTTTCTTATTTATTTTTTTAATTTTTGGAGGATAAGTCAAAAGCTTTTGTTCTCCTTTTCCCTTTTTGGTTTTGTACGTGTAGTATGTTTAGGATAGGAGTAGGAGTGGGGTAGATTTGTTAGATTATTTAGGTTATTTTTTTATCTTAATTTTAGTTTTACTCTACTTTTAAAAGAATAATAACTAACTACAAATAATAAATTATAATAACATATAAACTAATTATTTAAAATTAATAAAAATCTAAGAAAAAGTCAACTAGCTATATATATATAAAAAAAAAAATTAAATAATACTAGCTTATTTATAAAAACTTAATTTCAAATATAGATTTTTTTGTAATCTTCCATTTCTTTTTAAACAATTGACAATAAAACTTACCTTAAAAAGTGATTCTATTTTGTTGTTTTCAAATCTTTTAAAATAAACTTAATAAAATAAGAGAAAAGTCAAAATGTTTTCTTTATATTTATAAAAATATTTCAGCTCTAAAAATGGTGTAAATTTTAAGTTCGGTCAAAAATTACGTGTCTACAAAATGTAATAATTTAAATCAAAATTTGTGACATGAAATTTGATTGTTAAAAAGTATTGTAATCAACGACAGGAATTCTGGCCGCTAAAATTAGCTATAACTCCCCTAATTTGTTGTTTTACTTGAAGGTTCTAACGACTAAATGACCATCAATGAAGGGGAATTTGGTCGTTGTAAGCACGTGTAACGACCGGATTAATTGGTGTCGTTAAATATTAGACATGCAATCCAGTCGTTAACCTTTAACGACGGAGCTTTTAACGACCGGTGACGACCAATTTTTGACCGGTCGTTATAGACCTTTAACGATCAGATTTGGACTTATAGCGACGGTATTTCCTTTCGCTAAAGGTCCTTTTTCTTGTAGTGTAAGCCAGTGTAATGCTTCAATTGTACATAACTCTTCTTCCAGATCAATGATATTTTCTTCTCTCCCTTTTCTCTGAATTATGTCTAGATACATTACTGCAATGGTGAGTTCATAAGCTCACATTTTCTCACCCACCTTAATAAATAGAATAAAAAATAATAAAATGACGTAAATATTCATTTTTCCACATAAGAAGTGAAACAAAGATTTAAAAAGGGCCACAAAAAATTTAGATAACAAAAAAGTTTTTTTAATAGCACAAAAAAAAAAAGAAATAAAAGATTTTTTAAAAAATGGTCATGCATATCAATATTTATTTAACTATCATGCATTTTCACCTAAATAAATAAAAATAATAATAAAATGACATAAATATTCATTTCTTCCGCAAAGTGAAATAATTAGAAAATTAAAAAAATTAAAAAGAGCAACAAAAAATGTAAACAATAAAAAGTTTCTCTTTTGGGTATTTTAAGCCCAAAACCTGAGTCTATATCTGTCTTTACAAAGAAAAAAAAGATAAATTACATCAACATGGTTATTTTGTTCTAATTGGGCCATTTTAGGTAATTTTGTAAAGTTGGGCCAGAAAAATTATAAACAAATGGTATAGCTTGTCAATTGGTGTAATTTTCCCTATTTAAAACTCACTCATTCAACCCCTATTTAATGGGTTTGCAAAAATTGTGCCTAAATTATCGACACTAGTTAAGATCAAACGCTTCTACTGTTGCTGTGTTGGGTTCAGAATCTCCTAAAGAAAAATTATCATTCTCTTTCTGGACCACTAGTGATGCATTATGATAATTTATGTGCAAATTATCTTTTTATAAATTCGGCCTTTTATTCACGAATGGAGCACTTGAAAATTGATTATCACTTTGTTCTTCGTATGATTTAATGGGGTCAGCTTCGAATGCAGAGGCATCTCTAGAGGGGGTTTTGTGGGTTCACATGAACCCATGCTTCCCTCTCTAGATCATATATAGTAGTGTTATATTTTTTTTAAAAAATATTAAAATATAAATAGTGAACCCACGCTCAAAGTACAATATAAAAATACGATAATGATTGGGTGCACCTCTTAAGTGAGGATAGAAATTTAAATCTTATATTTATATTCTTTTTTTTAGTAACACCTCTCCAAGTGGTTATCGGTAACGCTTTTGACGTTTCAACTAATTTTTCTTTTATTTTTTTTTGCTTTAATATTTCAAAGTTCAAGAGTGTTATATTGAAAATTCCTAAAAAAAATTATATAATCAAATCAGATGTGTATATTAAATTTTAAAACTAGCAATATTATGTATTTTGAACCTATAATTTTTAAAATTTAACAGTTCATATTACAAACCTAAAGGTCAAATCGATCAAATTTATATCTTAGATACGTGTTTTTATAATAGTACACCCATCCTTTTGAAATCTGGATATGCCGTTGTTCGAATGACTCACATTTTAATAAAGTATTGGCTTGTTGACTAACTAATCAAGCCTCTTTCCCACCATGACTTTGAACAATTTTTGTCCAAGATTAATGTCTCCAATAGACCATGAGGGGATGTATTAGAAATATTTCATATTTCTATTCTGCAAATCCTTCTCTTTAATTGTTTTTCCTTGGTATGAATAACCATATCTCCCTCTTATTATACATTGTTAGCTTTCCTTATTTATTGATATTTTTCTTACTAATTATTTGTTCCTTTCATGTTAATATCCTTTTTCATGTATTAAACAGAAACAGTTGTACATCAATTAAATGCAAGACTAATATGATAAACTCTTTATAGAAGTAATTGATCATTGGAATTAATGAAAGGGTTTGACCAAAAGAAAATTATTTGTTCGTTCAGGTATTACTCTCTTTATTTTAATTTATGAGTAAAATTTAAGTAGTTCAAAATTAGAATGAATAAATAACTAAAGATTTTTAAAAAAAATTTAAGTTGACTAAAAAGGAAATGAAACTGCGAAAGTACTTTCACCGTTCTTTTTTCGTTGTCATAATTTCTTTTTTTAGAGTCAAACTATATGAACTTGAATTTTTTTACCAAATTAAGCAATTATTTAAAGTGATTCACCAAAATAATGTGTTTTTAAATTTTTTACAAAACTAGTATAAACGTATTTCACATTAACGTTTTAGTGTATAATTTATTTTTAAAAAATTCAGTTGTTTGCTAACGGTGTTAAGTTAAGAAATGTTACTATGAGTAACGTTTTACGCTAAAAACGTTACTACGAGTAACGTTTTATAATATGTTACCGGGAGTCACGTTTTACACCTACAATGTTACTCACGGTAATGTTTCTTAAGAATCCAATCAAGGGACATCGAATCCTACAAAGTATATATTCCCTCTGTCTCAATTATGTGACACATTTCGGATTTCGAGATTCAAACAAGTTTATGTTTGACCACAAAATTTTCACATATTTTTTAAATAATTTGAATTGTCAATAATTGTGACTTATAATACTTTTTACATAGTTTACAAATATATGAATTTCATTTTTAAAAAAATTGAAGATTACATGAGCAAATTCTCGGTCAAACTTAAATTGTTTAACTCTCGAAAAACGATGTATCGCATAAGGGAAAGAGGGGGTATATTAATAATTTGTACTCTAAAAGGTTATTTCTTCAATTACTGGGAGATAATTTGTGTATACTGATAGAAAAAAAATTATCTTATCAAATTATTACACTAAAATTCATAAAAATATAGATGTCTTTTACAAACTATAGCTATATTTGTTGGATTCAATTCTAAATTTGCAAGATTCGATGTCACGTGATTGGATTCTTAAGAAACATTACTCACAATAACGTTTAGGTGAGAATGTGACTCAAAGTAACGTATTATAAAACGTTACTCATAGTAATGTTTTTAGCGTAAAACGTTATTCACAATAACGTTTCTCAACTTAACGCCATCAGCACATAACTGATTTTTAAAAAATAAAATATACCCTAAAACGTTATTGTGAAATACATTTATACTAGTTTTGTAAAAATCTTTAAAAAACGTATTATTTTGATAAATTGCTTTAAATAATGGCTTCGGTTGGTCAAAAGATCATATGAACTTCGACTAATATTTTAAGATGTAATTTTTTTAATCATATTGCTATGAAAAAAATTGCAGCTTATAATATTTTTCATATAGATTTTTAATATATTTTTTTTATTTAAAATATCAAATTAATGTAATATAATTTAGCTTTGAAAGTTAGTTAAATTAACTTTCGGAAAACGCAACATATAACTAAAAAAAAATACGGAGGGAATAGTTATTAATACTCTTTAAGAAAGTTATGGCTAATCTAATACTAATAGAAACTTTGGGATCGAATAACAAAATCTAAGCTAATATCTCTCTTATGATTTTTTTTTTTTAAAATCACTTGTTATAGATCGAATCTGAGAGGTTAAAAAATCATTTTATTGTGGACGTACGGCAGGGATTATAAAATAGGAAAAAAGATATTCAACAAAATTCTTCTGAAAATGAGATTCTATTGCTTGAGAAAGTAGACAATTGGATTTAGCAAGTATGAGGGTGAGGTAAAAAGGTGATAAAAGTTTAATTAAAAAGAATGTTTAAAGGCCCTCTAATTGCGGAAAATTTCTTTGGCAATCAATTGCTGCCCATCAATAATGCATGGAAGGTGGAATAGCAAAGTGAAATTCCGTGTGTCCTCTGCCTTTTGTTTTCTGCTTTAATGAATAATGCTTTCTCTCTATGTGCACTTTTTCTCTTTAGTCAAATCAATCTTTGTTAGTGTCGACTGATGAATTGATCACGGTTGTGATAGAGTAGTATGTACTTTTTCATTTTTAACTAGAGATGTCAGATCGAGTCTTTTTGAATACAGAGTTATCTTTGCTAGGAGGTGTGTTACCCTTATCATGTGTGAATTCAAATTTAATCGGACTCCAATGTGAATATCAGACACCAAATATGAAATTAAAAATCTTTACTAGTGACGAATGCCTTCTCAAAGCGGGAGAGAATAGCTTTATGAGCATGGCAAGACCAAAATATATCTCATTTATTTCTCTCTACCTACCTCCGTTAAAGAATCCTACCTCCACATAAATGAACAAATAATATAAACGTAGAAAAGTGATAGAGGACCTTCAAGGAACCTCTACATTTGACCCAAGGCCTTTTTTTAGAATTTTCACCGGGTGTCTAGTATTCATATTGGAGATCGATTAAATTTAAACTTGCACTGGCAAGTCCCACATTGATGGGTAGAGTGTTCTCTGACAAAGATGACTCCATATTCAAGGGGACTCAAACTTAAGACATATGATTAAGAATGAAGAAGTACTTAACACTCCACTATAATCCTCGTTGGTAACCTAAGGCCTACTCCCCCATTCTTCCTTTTCAAACATAGCCATATCATATAGGTAGGGATTATAGAAAGAGGCCATATTGATCATCATAAACATGAGAAAAGAATTATCAAATACATACTACTACTAGTTTGTCTAATCTTAATAAACAAAAAGAAATGAATTCAGAGTCTTAATTCAAAAATAGGCACGCATGAAGTGTTATTATTTATTTTTTTAGTAATAAAATTATAAAATTGATGATATAAATATATGTTCTGTAGATCCATGATACGCTGGTCTCAGGGCTTACGCATTGTTCCATGCTGCGTAAAATGTCTCGCCTCATGCCCCACCTTTTAGATTGTTTTGATGTGTTGGTTATATAAGCTTATTGTAAACGAATTTCTTTCCAACTTGAGTAGATCATGAATATGAAAATTGGTAAAGTAGATTGTTTCAAGACATTTTATGAAGGCAAAATACATAAACAAGATATTTAACTTGACTTTAGTTGATATTACACTCTCTAACTTTGAGTGTGCACAAGTAGACAATTAAATTTATATAAAATTGAACAAATAGACACATGTATCCTATGTGGCGTCCTACATGGTAATTTTGTGTACTATGTGACGCTCTACATATATTATGTCACGTAAGATGTGTATGTCTACTTGTTCAATTTTATACAAGTTTAAATGTCTATTTGTACCTATCCAAAATTGGAGGGCATATGCCAACTAAACCAAGTTAAAAGACATATTTATGTATTATCCCTTTTATGAATAAGTGGATGTATTAATTAACCTCAACAATAACCATTTCTCACATGAATAAGAAAAAATTAAAGATATAAGGGATCTTTCCTGTGGTCCTTAGTATACCATTATATAAAAGGAAAAAAATGGGAAAAAAAGAGGAAGAAAAAACTCCTTTTCTTTAACTTTTGACAGTAATTTCGTAATGAGAGATGATGTACTAACGACCACTTTCCCCTATTCTTTATTTACTTTATTCATCTGCACTCACACATAGAGAAATATATATACATGCTCTCACTGAACACGTTTGGGTTATATTGGTTTGTGCTCTGTAAACTATTTTAGCTTCATGGTCCCATTTTTCACCATCCGACATCATCATCGCCATCACTACCCCTCAATATAAATCATTAACATCTCAAATTCACTCCAAATATCATTACATTTTGTGTAACTAAGGCCAACTTAAATGACTCATAGTCAACTACCTTATTTATTTTAGAGACAAGTATTTAAAAACACTCTTAAATTTGACCTGAATTATTAGTTTTGTTCTTAAACGATGGACAGTTTTAAAAATTAAATAGTGACATAAAATGAACCTAATGAGTATTAAGTCTAAGCTATGAACACCCCTGTCCCCTACTCCTGTCGCAATTTACTTCATTTTCAGTCCGCTAGAAAAAAAAAAAGATACCTTGTATAGTAGGTAATATAGTAACAATTTTAATTTTAAATTTCTCCCTTTTTTTAATTTATAGCTACATAAATATTGACTTATTTTAGATTATAGATTTTAAAGAAAGTATTCCCTGCAAATTAGTTGTTATGTTTTGCTTCTAAAAAGTCAATTTAACTAATCTTCCAATCAAAATTATAAAAAAAAAATGTTACTTATAAATTATAATTTTTCTCGGATCAATATACATTTTAAAATATTAATCAAAATTCATATAATTATAATTATGTGGTGGTATTTTGGAATGGAGGAGCACTGTCTGACTATATATATTGCGGGGTAAGAGTGCACCCTGCTGCCTGTGGTACCGTTTGTGTTTAAATACTACAGTAGAGGTGGTATGGCTGAAAGTAAGAAAATAATGAATCCAAGAGTGGAAATTGATACATCTCCGCCTTTCGAGTCAGTGAAGGAGGCTGTCGATCATTTTGGGGGCAGTGGCCCTTGGATTCCCCACCACTTGCTCCGTTTACCACCTCCGGACGTAAGCCTAAATCCTACCCTTCTTTTTGGGCAATTTCTACAGCTTTCTTATGATTAGAAATACTCTTAATGGTGTTGTGATCACTTCTTTTGGCTCAAACTTAACATCGCTTTCGCCTGATTCTTTATTTTCCATGAGTTATATGATATGAGTGTTTCCTTCTAATGTGTCGAAACACTGGGTCCAAAGTGTTTCCTCGAGCAGGAGTAATGCCTTCAGGGATGGCAATGGCAATTGGGGCAGGGCAGGGCGATGCTTAATCAACTACTAGTACTAATGCTACTATTTTGTGTACATTACATCCTATTTTTTTGCTCTGCTCTTCCATTCTAAGTGATTAACATGAAAATGAAATCTAAATAGTTCTTGGTACCAAATTTGCATACACAGTATCTGTATTAGCCCGTTGAGATGGTGGTGTAGTGTTCGGGCCAGATGCTTGGCTTGCTCATAATCTCTCATCTTTTATCGTACATTTACATTTTATTCTAAAAGTATTTTATTTTTAATGATAATATGTAATTAGACACTAGCATTTTGTTGTTGATCAATACATCCATTGATGAGATTTTATTGTTGGCAGAACGATTCTGACGTGGGCAAAATGGAGGAGCAGGCAGTAAAATTTGAGAAAGACTTGATTGTGAAGGAACAGGAAGCCCTCAATGTCTTGAGAGAAGTGGAAGAAGCTAAAAGATTTGTTGAAGGATTGAAAGTAAATTTGATGCAACAAGTGTCTGAGTTGGTGTCCAGTCCCAGTTTACATCCGGAGAGCCAAATTCCGAATCTTAATGATCTGTCAGCAGAAAACTCAAGTCTATGTCCTCTTCAGTCCCCAGGGCATGTACTAATGGAATTAAACCGAGCAAAATTAGACCTTAACAAGATGTCGACAGACCTTACTGTGATTAGATCTTCTGTTGAGACTCTGAATAAGAAAATGAAGAAAGAAAAGATAATTCTTGACAGAAGCAGTCAGACGAAATCCCTTAATTCAGCAGCAGGGTTGGAAAACAACACTATGAACCAGCAGTTGAGCTTTGAAGCAGAACAATTCAAGAAAATGGCAGAAGCTTCAAGGTACGAGGTGATGAAGGCAATGTCAGAGATTGAACGAACAAAGGCGAGTATTAGAATGGCTGAAATGAGGTTACATGCAGCCAAAAAGATGGAAGAAGCAGCTAAAGCTGTGGAAGCAATTGCTTTTGCGCAACGAAAGGCTTTACTAAATGGAAAGAATTCTTCAGCTGTTGTTCAGCACACAACTGAGGGAATCACAATTTCATATGAAGAATATTATGCTCTTGCTCGAAAAGCACAGCAAGCTGAAGAGCTATGCAAAACAAAATTTGTAGACACAAACACTATGCACAGAACTAATGAAGAAAACCAATCTGAGGTGTCTATTACAAAGAAGATGGAGGAAACTACCAAAGAAATTAGACACAACAGGAGTACTCTAGAAGAGGCTTTGGACAACGAAGATGGTACTCAAAGACGAAGTCGTCTTATTGAACAAGATGGTTTCTACAGGGAGAGATCAGAACACACTCAATTGCATTACTCAGGGCATAATACCTCAGTCAAATCTAAGTTCAGAAATCCTCAGTCATCTCTCACTAGTCATGGGAACCCTCGGCTAGTTGATGGCAACGAAGCAGACAATGTCAATGACAAATCAGTCCCAGTCTTTCGATCATCAATATCAATTGGAGACATACTAAGCAGGAAGCTGATTTTGCGAGATGATCATATTGTTGTGGGTAAGCATATGGAAAGCCACACTGAAAGAAAGCATGTGTCTTTTAGCCAAATGCTGAGGGAACAGAGTGGGATCATATTGAATCCGACAAAAGCTATGAAAGAAGGGGATGTACACAAGCAGTTCATTACACATAAGAAGAAGTTTGGTTTCATCCAAGTACCACTTCCCAGACAGAATAAGAAGAAGACACAGCCTTTGAACATGAGATGATCTGCCCTTCCTCCCACATCAGTCTTATACTTGTTTACTCGGCTTGCACTTTTTTTTTTCTTTTTTTTTTGCAGTGTGTATTATCTGTTGTGTTTGTGATTTGTGATTACCCATTTTCTCTTCTTGATTGGTGTAAAGCTCCTAACGATATAGTGCATTTTTATGGAAAAATATTGAGACAGAAAATGTAGCTTTACTCGAACGTAGAAGAGTATGTACTCATTATTGCTGCTACAAGTAACAAGTCATCACCATAATCCAACTTTTTATTTATAGAATATATACAAGAGAGTTTGATCAAATAACACATCCACGTTATATGAACATACGGTACCAGATGTAAATTTCATTTGAGAATTGCTTGTCATCTCTGTAAAGATGGCCATTGACTTGTCCTGGACGACTACCATTCGAGGGATTAGGTCTCTTTATCAGATCCCATAGTTTCGTAATTCATCAAAACATGAGAATATAACTGTCAGCAACTTCAACACAACGTACATGAATTCTTGCCGTACTATTATTACATCACAAACTTTAGTGTATGTAGGTGTCCTGTTAACTTTAATTTGGCTAAGCATCTAGTCCATCTACTGTCCCCAAATTTTCACCGCAAGTGTGGTGAAAATTTGGATTCCAATATTATGTCATTTAATTGTACCATTTATCCTTCAAATGAGTTGATCTTTAATTTTTTTCCCTATGAAGCAAAATTAGCCTAGCGGGCATAAGTTCGGCATAATTTGTTCGATATTATTATGCAAAACTATGTATTTATGCTCCCAAAAATGTTAGTTATCTTGAGGAGCAAAAACTAAAGATTAGAGACAAAAGTGCAAATAACCCACATTATGTTACTTGTTTGGAATGTGATAATATTCGAGTATATACATTCTATTTAATGTTGTTGTTTTTTATTTCCTTACTAGTTGTTACAAGCCAATCAGTAGTCATATTGTTTGAGATAATTCAAATTTTTGGTTCACTTATGGCCTAATATTAAATGATCAAATCCGATTCCTTTCACTAGTGAGTAAACAGGTAGGAATATCATATCATAAATCATAATAAAAAGATTTGTTAGACTCAACCAAAAACATTGGTAATGAGAATTATTGCGTTTTTTTACAACTTTTATAATGTCAAAGATATGGAAGATTGCAATTTCCTTTTAGTTGTCCTTGCCATCAAGTGCATATTTTATGGTCATCATTATTTTTAACCACATCTTGTTTTGCTGCCCATATTCATGATTCTTAAATTTAACTCATAATTATGAAAGGAAAAAAAAAATTGGTTAGAAAATTTGGTCAGAATGATATTTTATCTATGTTATTTTACTTTTTAAAATATTTTTACCCTTTTAACTTTAATAACTTTTAACTAAAAAATGGAAAAAACATCAGTTTATTTTAAAATTTAAAAATTATTATAGTTTTTTAAATTGTTTGGCCAAATTGTGGCCAAATTTTCTAGCCATTTAGCACTTCCCATTATGAAATTTGTCAATCTATTCACAACGTGGATGAATTGAGCGAATGATAGCGAAAAAATGATCAAAATTGTCCTTTATCTTTTCCTTAAGACTCAAAATGATCCTTATCCTTTCAAATAGATCACTAATGATCCTTCTTCTTTGTAAAAATGGTGCAGATTTAGTTTGTCATATATTTTCCGTCTATCACTAACGGAAGTCGCTCATATGCGCGATTGCATTAAATTGATATGACCAAGTTTCTCTTTTCCAGAGGTAGAAGTGATTATATTGTGAGCAGATTTCTCCATTATTCATAATCTCCATATTATTATGGTGAGCAGATTTATTTACATACTAATTATATTGGTGTTGTCTCCAATCTTTTGGTAGGGTTATTTAAAATTAAACACAATCAAAGTTAATAACTCAAATTGACAAATATTATTGACTTATTGATAATGGTTTGTTAAATTTATTATTCCGTAAAAATAATAGCTTTCGAAATGAATAATGAAAGGGTAGAGTGTGCACACATCTTATCTCTACCTTCTCAGATAAAAATATTATTTTCAAAAGATCATTTTCTTATCTTATCTCTACCATCTCAGATAAAAATATTATTTTCGAAAGATCTACGGGTCAAAAGAATTTACAATTCGCTAATGATTTAGATTATAATTATTTTTGTGAATTATTAATTCTATAATGATTTATGATTTTTCTTGATGAGTTAACGGATAATTTGATAATAATTATTAAATTACAATTTTATGCTTAATCGGTAATAACAAGCTCTTATTTTAGACGTATCTTTCTGAAATTCTGGATAATTTACATGTTTTGTGTTGTTAGATCAATAGTTACATATTAATAATATATATATTTTTAAGTTTTTCGTAATCTTTTCATTTGTACTTCTGGATATGCATATTTAATTTGGATATTGATGATATATTTAACTTTATAATATATAATGTTTTGTGTTGTTAGATCAATAGTTACATATTAATAATATATATTCTTAGGTTTTTCGTAATCTTTTCATTTGTACTTCTGGATATGCATATTTAATTTGGATATTGATGATATATTCAACTTTATAATACATAATATTTTGGATGTTGCATTCTGTTGAATTGTCACTTAACTTGATTATGTTTCGATGTTTATTTTTTTTTTAAAAATTAACAGTTAATTGACAATCAATAAATTAATAACCCATATCCTATTTTTTCTATAATGATTTAGTATTTTTATAAATTAATAAGTCGAACTAATATATGAGGTGAATATTAATTGTGAATACCATGAATCCTACGGTAGGATTCCTACCACTTAAAATTTGTTGATTTGGTGATCTCAATAATTAATCTTTACCGTCTTAATGAATGAACAAATGGAGCTAAACGTGTAACTTGACGGAAAAAGTTTGAAAGATTAAAACTGCACCATTTTTAAAAACGAGGAGGACTATTAGTGCTCTCTATAAAAGGATGAGGATCATTTTGAGTCTTAAGGCAAAGATAAAGATATAATTTTGGTCCTTTTCATATTGATAGCACCTATTTGGTTAAAATTAAAATATGGGTAATACAAATTAACTAATTTGAAATGCTTGGTCGATTTAGGTACCGTTTGATTTAGCTTAAAAAAAATTCTAAGGAAAAACTACATAAATGGGTCATAAAACTTAAAATAATTATATGTTCATATCTCAATCCAAAGTAGTTTAAGAAATACCCATTCTCTAAAAAAAAAAAAAAAAGGTCCATACCCCCATTCATTAAGGCTGATAATTTTCGCTTAAAATCAGTATCATTTACTGTATTGATATCATTAAGGCTGATAACATAGCTTAACAAATACTTAATTCGTATATATATATATATACTGTATTGGTATCATTAAAGTTTTTTGTTCAGAAATTACTCATTAGTCAATGATACTAGTATATGTATATTGTTGTTGTATCAATAATGTTTCTTGTTCATAAATTACTCATTAGTCAATGATATTATAAGAGTATATGTATATTGTTGTGGTATCATTAAGGTTTCTTGTTTGGAAATTACTCATAGTCAATAATACTATAAGAGTATATGTATATTGTTGTGGTATCATTAAGTTTTCTTGTTCAGAAATTACTCATTAGTCAATGATACTATAAGACTTAAGAGTATATGCATATTATTGTGGTATCATTAAAGTTTCTTGTTGAGAAATTACTCATTAGTCGATGATACTATATATATATTGTCACGCCCCAAACTCGAGAGGCGCAACTGGCTCCTAATGCCAAAACTCAGGCCCTAGCCGACCCTGTTGAACCATTTGCTACTAGCACATGGCAACCACACACAATCAAGAAATCAATTAAGTATATCTCGGCTTAAAACTAAGTCATGGACCGGCAAGGCCCCTGTCAACTAATCTATAAAAGAAACAGCTACTCCCAGGAGATCATATAAATGAATAGTCAACTAGCACAGAAGTCCTAATTGTGTCGTCGAGGCCACCATGATATCTATACCAAAACTAAAAGCGGGTATATATCAATACAATACATCAAACAGCTCACAAGCTTCCGCAAACCAACAACATAGGCCAACATGGCCATAACGTAGCTATAAACCCCACACACTAGTCTGCAAGCCTCTAAGAGTAGTAAAGATTGGTGGGACAGGGCCCCAGCCTACCCATAAAGATATATACAACAAAATGTAACAAACCTCCAAACTCTGGCAGCTCCGGAGGAAAGGGGCTAGCCAACCAGATAAAAGTCAATCCTGCTGCTGATGAGGTCTACTCAGTCGTCTGTCAGGTCATGCATGCATGAATGCAGTGCCCCCAAGGCCATGGGGCGTTAGAACAAAATAATGTACAGAGTATGAAAGGCAATAGACTATGATGAGGTATCCTGATATACTGGAATAATCCAATAAATAAATCAAGGCTAAGATAAGTGTACTGACCTGCTCCTAAATCTAAACTTATCAAAAATAATAAAACAACAACCTAACGAAGCCCTCATAAGCTCGGCAGGTACAAACAACACACAAGACTACCTACTCAAGCCCCCATAAGCCCGAAAGGTGTCAATCAGCCTATATACCCCTATCAGTAGTCCCCTAGCCCCGTAGGCAGTCACATAACCCTCTTAGGAATTAATATAGCCCCTTAGGTAGCACATAGCTCCTTTAGGCATCAACGTAGCTTATAGACAACTCATAGCCCTTTTAGGCAACAACATGTCCCTGTAGAAAGAAAATAGCCTTCTTAGGCATCAATATAGCCTTGTAGGCAACTAATAGCCCTGTTAGGCATCCATATAGCCCTGTAGGCAGAACATAGCCCTTCTAGGCATAGATCACATTCCTGCAGCTAACCACAATAGCCCAAATGACAATAATAACAATCCAACCGCTAAAAGTGAGCAATTTAGTTATAAGCAACCTATACAAATAGCCTCTTAAGTCGTGTCCAACATAGGGACGCTACTAACTGAATAAGAATCCCGACAAGGGTGGATTATATCAACTCGAGCAGCCAATAATATATCAAGGATAACAACCCAAATACATTGCTTCTAAACTTTAAGGAAACATGTCGTAAGTAGGGAATAGCCTTAACATACATTTCCAATGAACGCTCGAAAGACCGTAGTTCTTTCACGAAAGTTGTTCCTTATGTCCTAAGCTTCGCAAACACTATATATACACAGCTGGTACCCACCTATAAACAGTTTATAATTAATCTTATATCGGCAGATTTTCCATGTTGCCCCAACTTATCGAAACGTCCGTAGAAATTCATAAAAACAATCATAAAAGAGTCCCGAGATGATTACCTTAGTTAACCAAGTTAAAACCTTGAAGAAACACCAATAGTTAAAATTTATATCTTCAAAAACTAGCTCCGAAAGCAGCAAATAGAAGGGAAAAATGATTGCCACGTGTAGGGATTACGTTTCTAGGCACGGGGGCAATGTTTAATGGTAGAAATCGTCAAAACTAACCTTCATCATGCTAGGACTCCATAGGAACCCTCTCCTAAGCTGTTTTTTCTAGTTTTGGAACTGAAATGAACTGTTTCCATGGCTAAAAAGGTTAAATAGCCGACATACCATATTTCTTTACCCGACCCGGATTCTGCCCTGGCAATCCCTAGTAAAACCCTCATAACTTTTTACTCGGATGTCTGTTTGATACGGGGTTTTGTGCGTTGCAAACTAGACTCGTAGGCCTTCGATTTAATGGGTAATAGGCCTTCTAACTCTTTATATATTGGGAGAAAACATCCAATACATTTGACCCAAATTTCAAAGAAATCTTTAAAAAGGAACTTACGATAACTTTCGCCAACTTTTATTTTGCCACTTACTTAATTTCAAATCTTGAGATAAAACCCTTGAAAACTTAAAATATGACATACCACATCCTTTTTAATTTATTACTCACCCTCTTTGTCTTTTCACGAAAGTACGAGTTAATTTAGACGTTTTGGAAAAGTCGGTGTGTTACATCCTTCCCCCCTTAGAAACATTCGTCCTCGAATGAAAAATTTGAGTCACACAATCGTGTCTCTAGGAGTTGCCAAAGTATAGGCAAAGTATCATTTGTGAATGTGACTATCCATAACCTGAAACGCAGATATTTTAACCTAGGCGTCTCACATTACGGCATAAATAGCTAAGCACTATAGCTCCGCAATAATAGTGCGAGCAAAATACAACGACAACAACCATAATAATAAGCAATAATATATAAAAAAATAAAAATTGATAGGTATCTAACCTTACTTCACTAATATAAATTGATATGTTATCACCCTGGGGTATGAAACAATTGAGGATATTTGGACCTCATGCCATCCTCAGCTTCCCAGGTCACCTCTTATCTATTCTTGTTTCTCCACAATACTTTAACCGAAGCCACCTCCTTGGTCCTCAATTTACGAAAATGTCGATCTAATATGGCAACTGGAGTTTCCTGGTAGGACAAATCCTTTGTGATCTAAACATCCTCAACTGGGACAACCCGATAAGGGTCTCCTACGCACTTCCGTAGCATCGATACATGGAAAACTGGATGAACAGATTCTAGCCCCGAAGACAATTCTAACTCATAAGCCACTTGTCCTACCCTCCGAAGGATCCGGTATGGCCCAATGAATCTTGGACTAAGTTTGCCTTTTTTGCCAAATCTCATAACACCTTTCATAGGCGAGACTTTTAAGAATACCCAGTCATCGACACAAAACTCTACGTCCCTTCGTCACACATCTGAGTATGACTTCTGCCGGCTTTGAGCTGTTAGCAACCTCTCCCAAATGAGCTTAACTTTCTCTACTGTCTGCTGGACTAAGTCAGGTCCGATCAACCCTGACTCACCTACCTCAAACCATCCAATGGGAGATCTACATTTTCTCCCATACAAAGCCTCATAAGGTGCCATCCCGATACTAGAATGATAACTATTATTGTATGCGAACTCAATAAGAGGCAAGTGGTCATCCCAACTTCCCTTGAAGTCTAGCGCGCACGCCCGTAACATATCTTCGATGGTCAAAATTGTGCGCTCAGTCTGGCCATCTGTTTGAGGGTGAAAGGCGGTACTAAGATTAACTTGTGTCCCTAATCCTTTCTGGAAGGACTTCCAGAAGTTGGCCGTAAATTATGCTCCTCTATCGGAGATAATAGATATTGGGACACCGTGTAGCCTAACAATCTCTCTAATATAGAGCCCTGCATAGTTTTCGGCAGAAAAAGTAGCCTTGACTGGTAAGAAGTGGGCTGATTTTGTTAGTCTATCAACAATTACCCAAATAGAGTCAATTACCCAAATAGAGTCAGATTTTCTATATTGCCCCGACTTATCGAAACGTCCATAGAAATTCATAAAAACAATCATAAAAGAGTCCCGAGATGATTACCTTAGTTAACCAAGTTAAAACCTTGAAGAAACACCAATAGTTACAAATTTATATCTTCAAAAACCAGCTCCAAACGCAGCAAATAGAAGGGAAAAACAATTACCACGTGTAGGGATTACGTTTCTAGGCACGGGGGCAATGTTTAATGGTAGAAATCGTCAAAACTAACCTTCATCATGCTAGGACTCCATAGGAACCCTCTCCTAAGCTTTTTTTTTCTGGTTTTGGAACTGAAATGAACTGTTTCCATGGCTAAAAACGTTAAATAGCCGACATACCATATTTCTTCACCCGACTCGGATCCAACCCGGATTCTGCCCTGGCAATCCCTAGTAAAATCCTCATAACTTTTTACTCTGATGTCCGTTTGATACGGGGTTTTGTGCGTTGCAAACTAGACTCGTAGGCCTTCGATTTAATGGGTAATAGGCCTTCGATTTAATGGGTAATAGGCCTTCTAACTCTTTATATATTGGGAGAAAACATCCAATACATTTGACCCAAATTTCAAAGAAATCTTTAAAAAGGAACTTACGATAACTTTCGCCAACTTTTATTTTGCCACTTACTTAACTTCAAAACTTGAGATAAAACCCTTGAACACTTAAAATATGACATACCACATCCTTTTTAATTTATTACTCACCCTCTTTGTCTTTCCACGAAGGTACGAGTTAATTTAGACGTTTTGGAAAAATCGGGGTGTTACATATATATATATATATATATATATATATATATTATGATATTATTAAGATTACTTGTTCAGAAATTATTCATTAGTCAATGATACTACAAGAGTATATATATATACACTCTTACATTACATTACCATTCTCCATGATATGTTCACACCAAATATCCAGGCTTAAATCCATTAGAATAGATATGAACCTTCATTGTTTTCGATCTAAAAAAACTTCATACGATTGCATCGCTCACAAGGACACTTAATTAACCCATGATCTTTGAAAAGGGTCGAGTGACATTGCATGAGTGACAAATCCCCTAACACCTTCAACAAATTCATCTTTCATGTTCCCACGAGTTCATTAGTTCTATGACACATCCACAAACGATAATCCATCTACAAAAATATATAGTTATTCGTTATAAATTAAATGACATATAAATTTTTCTTAGTTTTTATTTGTATTGATGATTAAATTTAATTATTTAATAAACTATATTTTATCATTTAATAGTTAATTAATTAAATTCAATGATTTAATGGTTATTATACATTGAATATTTAATAGTAATTAATTATAAATGATATGAAGCACTAAATTAATGGATAAAATATTTAATTTTAATTTAATTCTTGATAATATTATTCATTTCTAAGTGTTAGTTTGGATGGATGACTAATAAGTAATAAGAAAGTATGAATTAGAGGAGACATAGGAATTATAATTTAGTAAATGAAGATATTTTAAAGGTGATACTAGATTTAAGGAACTAATCTTGATCTAAACTTTATATTTGTTTTTTAAAATTCATTTCATATTTACGCATTATAAATTTATAACTCTTACTCAATGACTAAGTTTCACTTTCTATTTTCTTTATCGGATCACTCAAAATTTGTCAAATGTATAAGTTGAAATTTTTAACTTTGCTTCTAAAATTTTTGCACCTACTACAATCTTACCCAAAGGAAATTTCACCATGTAAAAGAAATCTGCTCTTGCAAAAACATGAACATAACTATCTTCCTATCCAAAGAAAATTGAAACACAAATTCTTAAACTCACAAACAATTTTGAACGAATTTAAGAACAAACATGACGAAAAATTACCAAATTTCATGATTCAAGAACAACACAAGAAACATAAGAATTCAACCAATTAAATCTAACAATGAAATCTAGCAATACTAATTTTCTACTCTAACAATAACATGCATGAACAATTAAATTGAAATTTTAAAATCCCTAACAATAACATGAACAATTAAATGTATCGGACATGTTAGGATATATTCGAATTCCACCAAATTTAAAGAATTTTCGTAATTTGAAAAAGTGTAGGATACGATGTAATTAGCTCTTAACACTATCAAATTTGTATAAAATTATTACTCCCTCCGTTTAAAAAAGAATGACCTCATTTCCTTTTTAGTCTGTTTAAAAAAGAATGACCTATTTCTTTTTTTGTTAACATTTTAATTTCAATTTTCCACGTGGCATGTTTAAGGTCACAAGATTAAAGGACAATTTTGTACATTTGACATAACTTTAATTTAAGATCACAAGATTCAAAAGTCTTCTTTATTTTCTTAAATTCCGTGTCAAGTCAAACCAGGTAATTCTTTGTGAAACGGATGGAGTATTAATTAGTAGTATCACTTTTATATTTTGGTCCCTTGCAACCCAAAAGCCACACGCCGCTGACTTTACTTTGACGTGTCATTTCCTTATAAGTACGCACGATCCCACTTTGATTCAAAGCGGGAAATATTTGCTTTTTTTCTAAAAGGCGCTTCACTTAACTTTTTTTTGAGCCCCGCCCGCGCAGTTTAGCCAAAACATACCATTGTCCCGCAAAAATATGCCTCAATGACCACCTTATCCTGCAACCCCTTAATTACTTCATAATCGTTAAGCAAACAATCAAGGCATTATCCTAAACCTTAGGCGCAAGTTAGTTTAATTTGGGTCCTTATAATAGCCATTAATGGCGATTCCAATTGTCCTGTAGAATCCAAGTTAATAATACTTACAGAAAGAGACCCAGTATTCAATGATGTACCAAGCTAGAACAAGGAAAAGGGTTTTTGGTATCCAAATACATCGTGGTCCTGATGGCAGTGCTTTTCAAAAATGGTATACTAATTTCCCCTCTTTCTGATCAATAATTTATGTAAAAAATTTGTTTGTGTAATGTGGGTGTATTTGCAGTGAAACATGTGGTATCTCAGTGGCTATTGCGTTGGCTGACATGCATGAATGTGAACCCAGAAAGGATGTAAAGAAATTGAAATGCCAACCCAGGAGCAGAAACATTGTTAAGGAGAAGACCCTTATTCATCAACCCAGATCGGCTTTTCGAATTTTCATGTTAGTTGCCTCTTATCTCTCTGTTTAGTTATTTATTTGAATGTATGAGTTTAGAGAGGCTTGTTTAATACAGGCATAATATATAAACAATGTCCCTTAACTTGCTCAAATAGACATTTAAATATATATAAAGTTGAACAAGTATACACGTGTCCTATATGACATAATTCAAATTAATTGTCATGTAGGACGGACATATCTCACACGAATTGCCATGTAGGACAGGTATATTTCACGCAAATTGCCATATAGGACGTGTGTGCTTATTTGTGCAAATTGTATACATGTTTAAGTGCTATTTCTGCACACCCAAAATTAGAGGATATAGATGTCAAATTAAGTTAAATGGCATGTTTATGTATTTTGCCTTCAACATAATCAATGTGTGTGCCAAATCTTTACATTAAAGAACAACCATGTTGTGGATATCTATTTTGTTTGTTCAATATGTTAGTATTATGTGTATAAAGAAAAAATGTTGTCTTAAGTGGTCATGGCCTCATAGGTTTGGTGTTGCAGGGAGGATTTTGTGAAGAAAAATATCGACGAAAATGAGTTTGAAGTAGATAACAGAGGTTTTGAGACGTGGAAAAACATGACACGTAAGGTACCAGTTTGTTTGGTACTTTTAGTTGTTTCTATTTGAGCTTTGGCTATATTATTTTTATCAAACAATGCTAGCTAATCATGATTCATCACCCATTTGTTCATTGAAGTGTTTATTAATGTAATTGAACTGAAAAAATTTCAGGAGAAGTTTTTGTACTTCATGAAAGCCGAGACAATTAATCTTGCACATGTGAAACTTTTGCACAGAGAGGAGAATGATATGCCATGGAGGGTAATCTGCGTGTTACATTTCTTTGTTCTGCTACTACTGCAGACTGCTTATTCCTTGAATGATCATTGATTGTCACTTTAGATATTGTGCTCCTAAATGGACTCTGCTGGCTGGTGATGCATTTCCTTGTTCCGCATTGTGTGACATCCTTTTTCAAATTTCCTATACAGGGATAAATGTCATTTGAAGATTCACAAATTTCAGCCTTAATTGAACTTCCTGTGTTTTCTGAAATGAAGGATTCGTTCTGTTAAGAAGTTGATGCTTTTTCTGTTTCAAAGCTAGTAAACATGATGAAGTTACAATCTTGCTTATCCAGTAACAAGATTCTCTAGCAGAGGACATAGATTCCTTAATGACATTAGATACAATATTGATCATGCATGGGTAAAAATAGTTTGGATTCCAGAATTGTTTTTCATACTCCTCACTATCTGCAATAGTATTAGTCTCTCGAACAAACATACTAGCCTCTCTTAAGAATAAACATTTGCCTTAGATGACCATCTAAGCGAACATTTCTGCGTTTAGATTTCCACAGAGAAACTAGATTACCAAGTCCTATATCTACTGAAGGCATCAGGAGCTTAATGCTACTTCAACTGTGGAAGTTTTATACCTAAAGCTCATAATGCTCTTTTCTGTATTTATTTGCTCTCTTACATTACCTTTGCTTGCAAATTTTTAAAAGCATTGTACTGTGATCTGTTTGATAAATTACAAGTTCCTTGTGGATAATGCTTCTATCTTTCTGATTCCCCGTTAAGATGCTTAAAACTTTAAATTACAGGTTTCCGGATACTGTAAATGACATAACATCTTATATCTCTTGAACCTATTAGGATATTTATATGGCTTTAATTTTTGAAATGTTTCTTTTCTGACATGCTTGATGAGTAATAAGTTTATCATTTGCAAGAATGCATTTGGTCCCTTCCATTCAGATGCTTAACTTTCAAGTACAAGTTTTAGAATACTGTAAATGACAGTTGCAACTATAGGTGGATGATGAGGCAGATTCAGCTGATGTTGGCAAGTATGATGAGGTTTGTTCCTTCGCTTCTCAATTTCATCTAGATTTAGTGATTTACCTGAGTGCTTTTTCCAATTTGAATCACAACCTAAATTGCTGTCTTTTTGTTTCAAGAATTATGAAGACTATGATTATTATGATTCTGAATCTTCTTGGGATTTGATTGATTTTGGCCTGAGGTAGACAAGAGCTTTGACACCAGTGAGAGGGTAATGATTCTGTTTCTCACTTATTTTTGTGTGCTTGTATTTGGATTTAGACTATATAATAGGCTCCTAATACTGCAACACGACTCTTCCTCTCTTTTTTCTTCTTTGAAACAGGAGGGTTTGTTCCCGTGTAAAATCTTGAGGATTGAACATCATTTTGATTTTTGAGGTGGTTCCATGCTTTGGACTAATGGAACCTTTATGTCAATGGCTGGCATCTGTTTTTGTGCAGAAGCCTTGCCGATTCCTACCTTATTGAAGGCAACTCAGGTTGGTTGGCTACTGCGCGTAGTATTTGTTACTATAGGAGTTAGGATAGTGAACATCTAGATACACGTTCTTAGACAATCCCACTAGATAATCTTCAGTGATACATTTCTTGAGATCAGCCAGGAACCTTGTATAGGATGGTTTTTTGTGAAGGTTCTTGTTTGATTTGTAGGCTTCCTACAGGGCCTTTGTGTACAGTCTCATGAAATGAAAAGGGGTGATATTTGCCCCGCTATTTATGGGAATAGTTTAACATATTCTCTTTGAGTTTTCAGTTAAAACTAATTCTACCGTTATACATTTGATGAAATATGCCCCTAAACCTTGAGGGGTAATGAACACAAATAAATATACCGGACCATTTATCAAATCCGGCTCACTAAAATAACCCATTAATCTTCTTGATAAACCATTTATTAGGCTAAGGATAAGCCTCATTTCTAGGAATCCCGCAAGCTAGCTTACTAAGGTAGTTTACTTTTTCACTCCCGAAGAGAAAGAGGTTTTTGTTACTTTCTTCTTCAAGGCACCTTTGTATGAAACTTTTGTGTTGCTATTGCCCCGTCCCCTAGAGCGGGGGGGGGGGGGGGGTTGACAAATCTATAGTGGCGGGTCTATTTCCATTTGGGCGAGTTTGTGGAGTAACTTATTTCTTTCATTCAATCTGTCTTGCTTGATTGGTTAAAGAGTCTTTGCAGGAGTGGTATTAGACTCTTTGGCCTCATAGTCAATCCTTTCTTTTGCGAATCCATGGGGTTTTTGTTTTGGATTTACCATGCACTCTTGCTTCGTGTATGTATAATAGAAGTAGTGTGGGGATATCTGAGATACACTGACTGAAGCATGCGAAAAATCACAAAATGAAATTGACTCTTCTCCTTAGTTGCAAAGTGGAGTTCTTCCCCAATGGTCATTTGATATCCTTATTCTCTCATTTAATTCTAATTTCATAGGCAATTTTAGTGATACAAACCAACTGAAATATAATATAACTTTAAATTCAAGAATAATGTAAGAGGGTAATAATTATTTTCATAGAAAAAACTCATATAATAACATCAACTTCTATCAACGTAAAGTTGCACAATTTAATATATTATTACCTAAATTTCATATATATAATCAAATGAATAATCAATATGAAATGCTCTATAATAATTAGATTTTAGTCGTGCTATATTTTTGAGTCAAAGAACTGAATAGAAAGATGTAGCTCAACTTTAATGATTATTGTAGACGTAATTAAAAAATGAAGGAATATTTGAAACACACTATCATTAGTTGTCTTGCTATCTAACAAAAAGTAATATGCCATCACATAACTTTAAAGTTAGAGTAATGTATAATTATTTTGATAATCATCTACACATGTACAATACCTTTATAATCACCATCATCCTTGTAACTTCATTTCCCAATTTTCTAATTTAATTTGATCTATACCTCCCTTTAATTCCCAATAAAATCATCATGTTGATTTAATTTAATATGTGAGTATGAACAAATAAACAATAAATTAAATTGAGGTACTAATAAAGTGTTTCTGCATGAAAGTAAAATATAAATTCAGTTATAAGAATTTTGATAAATAAACTTATGAAAACATAAGAATTAAACATCTAATGGATTAAACCAAATCTATTAGAACTCAATAAAGAGTTAATTTATGAAATATATTAGATAACTTTTAAAATTTATGAAATATATTAGATAACTTTTAATGAATTAATATATATTTTGAATTCTCACCATTTACTATTTGAAAATGAAATTTAATTCAATTTAAATGAAATTAAATATATTAGATAACCTTTTATGAATTATTGTATTTTTTGAAATTTCACAATTTACTACTTGAAACGAATTTTAATTCAATTTGGATAAGTATTCACAAAAGTAATGTCATTTTTAGGACGATATTTAATTCAATTTGGATAAGTATTCATAAGAAGTATTTAATTCAACTTAGATAAGTATTCACAAAAATAATATCATTTTTAGGACGATATTTAATCCAATTTAGATAAGTAGTCATAAGAAGTGTTTTAGGAGAAAAAAATACATCGAAAACATGTGAGCCAAGTTTATCATGCACGGTTCTGCATTACCTAAACTTTCAATATTAATCTACAACATTTTTCACGGTGTATTTTGCACAAGATCAACAATTATTGTATAATACTCTACTAGTTAACCAAACCGCGCTTCGCGCGGTCATATTTTTCTATATTAATTGATATATAAAAATTAAGAAATTGCAATGCCAATATATATATATGAAAAAATCAAACAGAAAATAACAATAAAAGAAAAAAAACAATAGAATTAAATTAGTTTCAAGAAAAATAAGAAGAGAATTATAATTTTTCCTTGGAACAATACAAAGACATATTTCTTTATGCGCAATTTTATATACGTTGCTATCTCATTTTTGGGTGTTTTAAATTATTTATGTTATTTCACTAATAATTTCCTATATATAATACTATTTACGTTTATATATTTATTTAACTATATAAATTTAGAGTTCATGTAATTTTTTTTGCTTATAATTTAATTTTTTCACAATTACTTTTTTAAAATATGAGCATATCAATTTGTTTAATTGATAAAATTTATAGCTTAAACTTTTTGTTATATATCTACACAAAACTTTCATATGAAAGGCATAAAAATTAATATTTCGTAAATTTTTTATTAAAAGTTAGAAATAATAAATACACAAGAGAGCTCAAATATCAACTTTGTATAGAAACTGAATAAATTATGTAATCCAAACACAACATAAAGATGAAGAAGTTAAAAGCGAATATCAATAATTTCATATCAATATGTGGATGAGTTTTGATTTTCAATAAAGAATATGAAAAATTTGGACAATAAATGATAATACTTGTGACGTTTATTCTTATAAACTAATAAAATAAATAAGAAAATAGGGAAAAAATTAACTTTTTTGGCTAGTGCAATATTTTTTTACCGTCAACTTTAATCATGGGTTCATCATGAAACGTAATAAATATAAATGGATGTTAGATTTTTTTTGGAGAGTTACGTCTTTCCATTTTTAAAATTTATTTAGTGAGCAATTATCTTATTCTTTAATTGGCTAATTGATTAATTGTATATATTTTTTAGATTATTGAAAATTAGATAAAAAGAGAAATCTCATAATTAGGAGAGTTAAAGGGATGATTTAACTTTTTTCAAGCTATTTGAAATGATATTTCATTAGACTACTCTATTTTAATAATTTTTCATTCATTAGGGAGAAAATGAAAGATTTGAGTGATAAATATTTTTGCCTTTAAATTTACAATAAATAATAGGAATAAGTGGAGTAGTAAAATTTGAGGTATTTAAAACTCTTAAAATAAATAATAGAAATTAATGAAGGAAATAGTAATTGACACATTTTTTAATAGTAATTATAAATAGAAATATAGTAAAAATTACAACAATAAAAAAAATAAAAATAAGGATCATTGGCCAAAGAGAGGTGTCAAATCATTTTTTTAATATTTTAGCTTTATATATATATATATATATATATATATATATATATATATATATAATTTTTTCATTCTTCTTGCAGAATGAAAGGGTTGGAATTAAATATTTAGGTCTTTAAATTTACAATAAAGAATAGGAATACGTAGAATAATAAATTTTGAGACATTTAAGTTTTTACAATATATAATAGAAATAAATGGAGAGAGTAATAATTGACACGTTTTAATAATAATAATAAATTAAAATATAGTGAAATTTATCAAAAAATAAATAGGATCTTTGTCTTCTTTTGTTGAAAACGAAAGTATTGTATATAATGTTTATAGTTTCTTTAGTTTTTCATTAGAATTATACAAATACTCAAATTTGTTGACAATTTTTTTAATTCATTGCTTGGATAACGTTTTTTTCTTTTTGTAAGTTATCAAATTTCCACTCTTTAAAATGCTTCTAATCTTAGTGTCGTATTTAGGAATGCACTTCGGCATACAAATAGACAGTAACATCGAGTACATAATGCTCGTTTTAGAATGTTGCAAAAAATTATCATAATAAAAATTCAAAAGAACGTAACTAACCATAATTTAACGTAATGAATTATGTATGTACAACTATAGTCATGTAAAAGAAAAAGAATTTTTTTTTTATATATTTTAGGTTCTTCAATAAAGTACATAAAAGAAATATAGAGAATAGGAAAGAAAAACTAAAAAGATCAAATTACTATAATAATAATTTTATTGTAAGACTCTACATTATCTTCTTCCAAAATTCACAATTTTCTCTATTTTTGTATCTTCCTCAACTTTCTTCTTCACCCTACAAGCACAAATAGTATATTATGAAATTGTTAGTTACTCCATGATTTTATTTGGATTGAGTTTATTCAATTTAGTTTCAAAGATTAGTTAAATTGACTAAACAAAATAAATAACATCACATAAATTATTAAAGTAAAAAATATAATTTAAAAAATTAAAAGAAGCATTTTTACCCATAGATTCTTTACGACTTTGTTGACAACAATCATATGATGTGATAATTAACATTTCTTTCTCATCCTAATGTATGATATGGTGATGGAGAAGTATAAGAATAACTTTGAATGAATTTTTTCTTGCTACAAAATATGAATTTATATAGAAAAAAGAGGAGGAATACCATAAGGTGTCATAAACTAATAAATTTAATTTTGGGGGTTATGAAGATTAAAAAAAAAGAGTTATGAATATTATTAAGATTAAAAGTTGAAGAGGTGTGAGTTATTGAAAGTTCTTTCTTATTTTATTAAAGATATTAAAAATATATTATAGTGATAGGTGAAAGTTGAGTAATTGAATGTGAAGACTTTTTGAGATATTAAAAATAAAATAATTAAATAATGAATGAAAAAATAGTAAAAAAAGATAAATATAAATGGAGGCCATAGAGAGGTGTCACATCACCTTCTCTATGTTTCTCCTTTATATATATACTAGTGAATTCAGCCCGCTCAGCGCGGTAATAAGTTTTTGAACAATTTATTCATAACATGCAAATGATAAAATTGATCTCTTAACGTACATGAGTAACAAATTGGAAACATAATTTTCCTTTGTACATCTTAAAAAGAGTATTCAACCTTATTTTCTTTCATGAAAAATATAATCTTTAGTATGTTTATATACTATATTTTAAATTTAAATCTAAAAACATGACTACTATATAAACACATGAACTTGTCTAACAATCTCAATTACATGCTACCATGTTCTCTATCTTTGTATAAAAAATATATATTTACTTTGTTCTTCATTTTTTTCTCTTCCTTTCTATGACTTCTTTCCTACTCACCACTCTTCTTTAATCTTTACATTTTCATTCACTTTCATCTTTTTACATTTTCATTCACCTTCATTTCTTTCCTTTTTCTTTCTTTTTCTCTTCAAATTCGTCATCTCTAGTCTTCTATTAATTTTATCTAACTGTCAATTCTTATTTTTCTCTTATGATAATATTCATTATTGTGCCTTGTAAATTATATATGAAAGATATTGAAATAACTCTCCCAAACAAAGCATACTATGTAATAATATGAAGAATCATAAATATTTGTATAATTGTATCACACAATATTTATTCAATTTAATTAGAAAATATGAAAATTATTCAACCAGTTAAGACTTGAGAGCAATAAACTTAACTGGAGAACAAATAACTAAGAATGCGGAAGAACCAACATAATAATATAAATTATTCTAATATTTTTTCCTTTTTATCACTAATGTGTAAGTTAGCAAATTCTTCTTCATATTAGTAGTTGTTTCTATGTTTTTCAATTTTTATATAATCTATTATTATTGGTCTTTTTAATTGCTCGTATAAATAAATTCAACCAAAACAAAAAAAATATGAATCTCACAAAATAATTTTGATTAAACAAAGTTTTAAACAAATAAAATAGTGAATATGCCAAGTGAAGATCTACATTCTTTCTTTGTCTTCATTGTCTTCCTACTTATCTAACATAGAATAATTGAAATAAATTAAATTATGGCATGGTATCTATTGTTGATGAGAGGTGACATTTATCTCATGAAATTAATTAAAATGCACGCGCAAGCTGATCTAAACGTCACACCATTATAAAAAAAAATTAAAAACAAAATATATGAAAAATAGACTTTTAGACATAAGCTTACAACTGCAAAACTGAAGTACTACATGCGATATATTTGAATGAAGAATTTGAGAAAACCCAAGGAATATGGGAGAAGATTAAATGCATGAATATTAATATGTATTAACTATTAAACTTAAATGAGATTAAATAATTGTTGATCATCTACGAACACGAAAGAAATGAAAAACGGATTAAGAAAATGAAAAAGTCTCATAAATATGTATTAGTTATTCAACTCCATTAGAAATAAAAAATTGTTATAGAGAGAATAATGGAACAAAAGAAGTTAAAAGAAAGAAAAGAAAAAAAAGGAGATCCTCAGCTAAAGAATATACGTGTTTTATTAAATAAATAGAAGATTAGTTGGTGATTAGAGGCGTAGTTAGTTAGTTGATAGTAGTTAGTTATAACTAACTTCACTATAGCAAGTTAGTTATAACAATACATTGTAGCTAGCTTTATAAAAGCACGTGTAATTCACATTTCAAATGTATGAAAATATCTTCTTTTCTCTTTCAATCTCAAATGCTCTCTACATGAATATCATACTGTTTTAGAAGAAGAAAATTAACATGGTATCAGAGCCCAGATCGTGAGGATTGATCTGCGCAGAAGATAAACAAGGATTACGAAGCTGTAGAAGAAGCTTATGAATCAAACCAGAATGACGGGAAACGAAAATCCATTTGCATCGATGACAGGGAATGAGGTCACAACCCTAAATCACAATCATCCATTGTATCTTTAAGCTTCAGATGCTCCTGGAGTTTTTTTGGTGCCAATCAAACTAACATGACCAGAAAATTATGCTCTGTGGAGCAGATCGATGAAATTGGCTCTCAGAGGGAAAGGAAAACTGGGATTTGTTGATGGATCTTGTGCAAAGGCAGCTTATAAAGGAGTACTGGAAGAACAGTGGGAAAAGTGTAACGCAATTGTGTTGTCATGGATTGCGAGCACTGTTACGAGTGAATTGCTACCAAGAATAATATATTCTTCGAATGCGAAGAAGGTTTGGGCAGATTTTGAGGAAAGGTTTGATAGATCAGATCTCACCAGAATATATCATTTGTGATCTGAAATCACAGCTTTCAAACAAGGTATCGACTATGTGACTTCATATTATTCAAAATTGAGGGACTTATGGGATGAATTGGATGTTATGATTCCTTCGCCTGGGTGCACTTGTGAGGATTCAGCTACATATGTGAAACATTTGAGGTATTAGAGGTTGCTGCAATTTCTAATGGGATTGAATGAAAGTTTTGGTCAGATCAGGAGTAGTATCTTGGCTAGGAAGCCTGTTATAACTATTAATGAAGCATATGCAGTAGCAGCACAAGAAGAAAGTCAGAGAGCACTAGGAGTTCTAGACAAAACCAGGGATCCTCTAACACTTTTAGCAAGAAGAACTCAATGATACAGACCTAAACCAAAGAAATTTGTACCACTAGGTACAATATGTGATAATTGTGGATTCAAAGGGAATTTTATGGGTGATTGCTACAGGTTGGTAGGGTATCCACTAGATTTTCAAAGCAAGAGGAAAGGACCGGATGGTTTTACTGAAAGAAGAAGAACTGAGGGTTTCAAATCTGATGTCAAGCCTAATGCTCATTTCACTAAGAATGATGATGACTTCACAAAGGCTACTGAGAATCAGATGTCATCATCTCAATACGAAGATATGGTGAATAGGATGGACAAGACAAGCACATCAGACTGTGTTGTTAACATGTTAGGTATTGCTTCCTTAGATTCCCAAACAAGCCAGGTTTGTGAATGGATATTTGATAGTGGAGCTACATATCATATTACACCTAATGAGAAATTATTAATTGCTAGTCTAAGTATACAAGACAATAAGACAGATGGAGTACAGGTGCCAATAGGGAATAAATTTGACATTATAAATATTGGCATCACAAAATTTTTAGAGGGGCATGAACTCAATAATGTAATGCATGTACTAGACTTCAAGTTTAGCTTGCTATCAGTCTCAAAACTAACCAGAGAGCTAGCTTGTTCAGTCTCTTTTTACCCTGACTTCTGTGTGTTTCAGAGACTTTACAATGGCACGGTATTGGGGATTGGTAAAGAAAAGAAAGGGTTTTATACACTAGAGAATCCAATAAAGCCAACAATGCATGATATGGTTGCTGAGAATAAGGATGGAGGCACAAGACTTTGGCACTTAAGGCTAGGACATGCTTCAACAAGTGTGCTGCAACATATTCAGTCATTAAAGCATCTTTCAAATAGAACTGTACAACACAACTGTGAGATTTGTCCTTTAGCTAAACAATGTAGATTGAAGTTTCCTGTTAGTGAAAGCAAAACATTAAGAGCTTTTGAATAAGTTCATGTTGATGTTTGGGGACCCTACAGACATCCTACTTTTGACAAGAAGCATTACTTTGTTACTATAGTGGATGACTTTAGTAGATACACTTGGCTATGTCTAATTCACTCTAAAAGTGAAGTCATTGTAGTCCTCAGGGATTTCATTGCTTTAATAAAGAATCAGTTTGCACTGTCTATGAAGATTTTAAGATCTGACAATGGTATAGAGTTCTTTAATTCCTCAGTTATTGACTTGTTTGCTTCAAATGGTGTTATACATCATAGTAGTTGTGCTTACACTCCTCAGCAGAATGGTACAGTAGAAAGAAGACATAGGCACATATTAGAAGTGGCCAGGGCACTAAAATTTCAAAGCTTCCTTCCTATTCAATTCTGGGGTGAATGTGTTAGGACTGATGTATATCTGATCAATAAGTTGCCTACTGATGTGTTGAAAGGGAGATCACCTTACGAGGTGTTACATCAGAAGATACTAGAAGTTAGTCATTTAAGGGTATTTGGTTGCTTGTGTTATGCAACTAGATTTCATAAAGGGGACAAGTTTGCACCTAGAGCTAGGAAATTAGTGTTCCTAAGGTACACTGAGACTCAGAAAGGGTACATGTTGTATGATCTGATTGAAAAGGTTTTCTTTGTGAGTAGAGATGTTACATTTAGAGAGGACATTTTCCTTTCCAAACACAAGCATTGCCTGTAGAGTCTGATATGTTTGAGATGGATAACTCAGACTTGATTCCTACTTCTGTCAATGAGCATATAGAGCCTATTATATTAGACAATCCAGACACATCATCAGACCATGATACTGAGTTCAGTATAGAGAATAACATAGAGAATGTTGCAGTTCCTGATGACACAGATGAAGCAAATAAAGTTGATCCTTTACCAGAAACACTACCAGTCAATCCACTAAAGACTAGACCTTCTAGACATACTAAGCCACCTGGTTGGCTTGATGACTATGTCACTAATTCAAAACCATCTGCAAGTTGTACCTACCTCATCTCAAACTATCTCCATTATTCTCATTTGTCCACCCCTTACCAAGCATACTTGGGGTATATTCTCACAACTAATTGAGCCTACTTCTTTTCGTGAAGCATCTACAGATGATAGGTGGGTTGCAGCTATGTCTGATGAAATTGCAGCATTGGAAAGTAATCACACCTAGGAGATAGTTGACTTACCACCAGGGAAGCAGGCAATTGGTTCAAAATAAGTGTTTAAGATTAAGCACAAAGTTGATGGGTCCATAGACAAGTACAAGGCAAGGTTGGTAGTAAAAGGATACAATCAAAAGGAGGGGTTAGACTATCATGAGACATTTTCACCAGTTGCAAAGATGGTAACAATGAGAACTGTCATTACTATTGCAGCCTCAAAGGATTGGCCCTTGATCCATATAGATGTCAATAATGCATTTCTACAGGGTGATTTATATGAGAATGTTTATATGTTCTTAGCACAGGGTTTTCACAGACAGGGGAAGACTAAAGTATGCAAACTGATCAAATCTTTGTATGGTTTGAAACAAGCCTCTAGGCAATGGAATATAAAATTGACCACTGCCTTACTAGAAGCAGGATATGTTAGATTGATATAGTGATAATTCTTATATATATTGATGATTTATAATCAGGAAACAACCAAACTCTAATTGATGATGCTCAAAAGACTCTACACAACAAGTTTAAGGTGAAAGATCTAGGACAACTCAGATACTTCCTAGGAATTGAGATATTAAGGTCAGACAAAAGGATATTACTCAACCAAAGGAAGTACACTTTGGAACTTTTATCCAAAGTTAGATTAGGAGGAGCTAAGCTAGCATCCACTCCAATGGAGATGAACATAAAACTTACTACTGTAGAATATGATTCAAAGGTTGGGAATGCGAATGACCCTATCCTAACTGATGTGCATAGCTACTAGCAGCTGATAAGGAAGCTGATTTATTTGACAATCACCAGGCCTGACTTTGCAGTTCAGGTTCTTAGCCAATTCATGCAGCATCCAAAAAGGTCACATTGGGATGCAACACTAAGAGTTCTTATTGAAAGGGGCACATGAACAAGGGATATTGCTGAAGAAAGGATCAATCACAAGCTTAACAACATTTTGTGATTCAGACTGGGCAGCATGCCCCAACACAAGAAGGTCAATAACATGATATATAATCATGCTTGGGGAGTCTATGGTTTCATGGAAATAAAAAAAGCAACATACAGTGAGTAGAAGCTCAGCAGAAACAGAATACAAGAGTATGGCAGGGGCAGTATCAGAAGTTATATGGTTGGTAGGATTGCTAAAAGATCTATAGGTGGATATAATGACTCCAGTCAGACTATGTTGTGATAACAAAGCTGCTATGCAGATTGTTTCTAACCCAATTTTTCATGAACGAACCAAACACATCGAGATAGATTGTCATTTTGTGAGAGAAGCTCAAAGATGGATTGATCAAGCCTGAGCATATTGGAACCAAGTCACAGTTGGCAGATTTACTTACAAAGGGATTAGGGATAGTACAACATCACAATCTTCTTTCCAAGCTAGGAGTTCTTGATATCTTCCATCCTAGCTTGAGGGAGAGTATTAAATAAATAGAAGATTAGTTGGTGATTAGAGGTGTAGTTAGTTAGTTGACATTAGTTAGTTATAACTAACTTCACTGTAGCAAGTTAGTTATAACAATACACTGTAGCTAGCTTTATAAAAGCACATGTAATTCACATTTCAGATGTATGAAAATATCTTCTTTTCTCTTTCACTCTCAAATGCTCTCTACATGAACATCATACTGTTTTAGAAGAAGAAAATTAACATGTTTGTTATTTTATTGTACAGTAAGTAGTCATTAAATTACCAAATTAATGATAATCACTCTTGGGTTTTTCTAAACTAAAAAAGAGAGGAATAATTAAAAGAAAGTACTTAAGAAATAACTTTAGATTTTCAAAAAATAAATTATATAAATAGAAAAATTAAGAGAAATATCAAATATATATAACTATTCATTATATATACACACAAATATATAATTTAAATATTATGCTTGATCTTTATATGCATAAACATAATTAAATATATTTAGAAAATGTAGGAAAATAAACATAATCAGCATAGATTGTTGTCGTATGATTTCTTGATACTGAGTCACAATGACATATTACACAATATTTTTCTCCATATCAGCGTCATTGGCAAATCCCTACATCAGATCCAATTTGATTATTAATAGAATTTCCATCATGAAATACATGGAATAAATTTTTGTTCAAGAATAAAATTTTATTGAAATTGTTCATATCCAATTTATTCTTCGAAATCATATCACAACCTAATTAAAAATGATGAATTGACATGATATTCTCTAAATACTAAATTATTTTGAATATATTAATCATTTTATAAGTTTTTGATGGCTTGGAAAGGACAACAAAATACATGATACATGCAATTTCATTATAATGCAAACAAAAATATATTTTCTTCTTCCTTATAACTTCATTCATTCGATTCTTTTTTGCAATCTTTTCTCCCTTTTCCCTTTGTTCTCTACTTAATGTCTCCTCTATATTACTATTCTTGTTTCGGTAAATCGTCTCCCTTTC
Source organism: Solanum verrucosum (assembly GCF_900185275.1). NCBI lineage: Eukaryota > Viridiplantae > Streptophyta > Magnoliopsida > Solanales > Solanaceae > Solanum > Solanum verrucosum. The sequence continues at coordinate 2,110,148 of NW_026019996.1, read as the reverse complement.
TTCTAAGTTCTAAGCATATTTGTATCCAATTCCGTATTTTCAATCTAATATTTTTTCTATTTGATTTTTGTTGAAATTGTTTTTTTATATTTTTCAAGACCTCATCAGTTGCACTTATAAACTATTGTAAAATTGAGATCCAAAATATTTTATAAGGTCGAGATGGTCATAGATATACTATCAGTTAAGCGTGGAAAAATATGAAGATCTAAACAAAATTTATCCATGAGACCAAAGAAAAATGATACTTTAAAAAAGATTATTACTATTGAAACTACAAGAATTACATAACTTGATCTCATTTACAAGTTGTAAGTAGTCATAGTTAATCAGTTAGGAACGTAAAGATTATTTGTTAGTTAGTTAGGCTAGCTGCCATGTTAGTTAATTAGATATGAACAGTGTATATATACATGTGAGAACGGTGTGTACTGATTCATTCAATATATGAGAAAATTTCCCAGAGAGCAGTTACCAATTCTCTCTACCCTTTTTCTCCATTCTCCATTTCTTCTCAATCTGATCATCAAGTTCAGATTTCATCATGGTATCAGAGCCTCGGATCGAAGATTGATTCAAGTCTGTTTATCGATCCTTTTCTTCTTCAATCTCTGATTAATCCTTGCTTAAACATCTCTGCAATTTTCACAAAATCATGGCGAACAAAGATACAATTGAGAATATTGAGAAACAACGAAATCATCCCTTGTATCTTCATCAATCGGTTACCCCAGGATCACTGTTGACAAGCATTTAGCTCACATGAGTGGAAAACTATGCAGTTTAGAGTAGATCGATGCTTCTCACACTCCGAGCTAAGAGCAAACTGGGTTTCGTATATGGAACCTGTAAGAAAAGTGATTATAGAAGCGATTTAGAAGAGCATTGGGAGAAATGTAATGCTTTCGTTTTGTCTTGGATTTTCAATTTTATGTCAAAGGAGCTCATGAGTGGGATTGTGTATGCTACAGATGCAACAATTGTTTGGGCTGATTTGAAGGAGAGATTCAACAAAGTTGATGGATCAAGACGTTATCAATTGTATAGGAAAATTTGTACAATTTCTCAAGGTACTTCATATGTATCTGCTTATTTTACCAGATTGCGTGTACTCTGGGATGAGTTTGACGCACTTATTCCTCCACCTTCTTGTGGTTGTGATAAGTCGAAGGTGTATGCTAGTCATTTGCAGTATATGCGTCTGTTTGCTTTCTTAATCGGATTGAATGAGTCCTATAGCCAACAAAGGAGTCAAATACTGATGATGATACCTTTACCATCCCTGAATAAAGCCTACTCAATGATTATTGATGATGAAAGTCAGAGAATGACAACAAGTTCATATTCAGGAACTGAATTGGGTGAATCATCGACTGCTCTCTATGTAGGAAGTTCAAGCTCTAGGAGATCTAACTATAATTCACAAAATACTAATCTAGGAAGTAGTGGTTATGGTAGTTATCAACAAGCTGGGAATAATGTCGATTACAACAGTCATGATGCTTCTCAAAGGAACAAAAGGAACTATAACTTGCAATGTGAGGTTTGCAAATTGAAAGGGCACACCAAGGAGACTTGTTACAGAGTAGTTGGGTACCCTCTGGTCATCCTAAGTTCAGGAAGAAGTCTGGTGGGACAAGGATGGCACATGCTGTTGATTGTGATGATCCTTTTAGTGCAGTTGTGCAAGGCCAATGTATGCAGAACATGCAACATCTCATGGAGCAGCCTGCATCTACAAAGGAGCAGTATAGTTAGATACTGAAATTACTGAGCAAGGAGAAGTGCACTGAAGAACCACCAACCAATACAACAGATGAAGCTCATATGACAGGTATTGCACATACTTTTATGGTAGCTAGTAAAAATGATAATGCTCACAGACACTGGATAGTGTATTCAGGAGCAACTAAGCACATTACCTCAAATCTAGATGCATTGTTTGACATAGGTGTATTGCCAAATAGAAAGCAAGTTCATCTACCTAATGGACAAACCACCACAATTTCTCATGTTGGAAAGTATAAGTGGGATGGTAGAGATGTCTTAAAAGATGTATTGGTGGTGCCTGATTTTAAGTATGATTTACTGTCTGTGTCACAACTCACTATACAATTGCAGTGTTCAATCAAATTTTTCCCTGAGTTTTGTGTGTTTCAAGACCTTTCCACTGGGAAAGTGAAGGGGATTGGTAAGAAAGTTGGAGGTCTCTATATTCTGTTGGACAACAATAAGCATCATGACACCAATAAAAGACCAAAATTAATGGTTGTTAATGTACAAAATGTTGGAGAAGACATGTTGTGGCACAAAAGATTGGGTCATCCAACTATGAATGTTCTCAGGAAGATGTCATTGACACTGGAAGGACAGGACAACATCATTAGGGATATATGTAAAGTTTTCCCTCTGGCAAAACAAACTAGGCTGCCATTTCCTTTGAGTTGTACTAGAAGTAGAAGTATCTTTGATATGATGCATTTTGATGTATGGGGTCCCTATAAAATAGCTACTCACAATGGTTTTAGATATTTTCTGACATTAGTTGATGATTACATCAGGATGACATGGTTGTATTTGCTCAGATTGAAATCAGATGTTATCACTATATTGAAAAAGTTTCTATCAATGATAAAAACTCAATTTGCAGCTTCTGTGAAGATTTTTAGGTCTGACAATAGTAGTGAGTTTTTTAATAAAGACTGCAACACTTTGTTTGAATATTTAGGAATCATACATCAAAGTAGTTCTCCTTACACACCACAACAAATTGGTGTTGTGGAAAGGAAACATAGCCATATACTAGAGATAGCTAGAGCCCTCAGATTCCAAGGAGTTATTCCTAACAGGTTTTGGGGTGAATGTGTCCTAATTGCAGTTTATTTGATAAACAGGTTGCCTACACCAGTGCTTAAAGGAAAATCTCCATATGAGTTGTTTCATAAACACAAACCTGTAATTGCACACCTGAAAGTACTTGACTGTTTGTGCTATGCAACTAAAGTTGTCAAAGTTGACAAATGCTCACCTAGAGCTACTGCATGTGCATTGTTAGGATACTCCACAACACAAAAGGGGTATATTATTTTTGATCTACATGACAAAAGGTTCCTTGTTAGTAGAGATGTAGTTTTTTATGAAAATGAGTTTCCATTTAAAGGTGGCTCATCACAGAATTTATTTCTATCCTCCTACTTGTCTACTGTCCCTTCTTATTTGGATGAGACCTTGATTCATGATGAACCTTCAGTAGACTTCAATGCTAATAATGAGAGATCCTTAGATAGTACAACCAGAGATGTTATCATAAATACAGATCCTCCATCAGATTTGCCTCCACCTGATATGCATGATTTAAGTTTAGTTCTAGAATTACCTGCTCCTCATGTTGCTCCAAGAAGGTCAGCAAGGATCACTACACCACCTGGATGGCATCATACTAGCACCAAAGTTACCAAACCAGTTCCTCATCCTATGGCAAACTATGTTTCTTACCAGCATATCTCTTCTCCATATTATGCATACATAGCCAAAATATCCACAGGAATGGAACCTTCCACTTATGAGGAGGCTGTAACAGATGCAAAATGGGTTAATGCTATGAAACAAGAATTGCAAGCTCTAGCAGACAATGGGACTTGGAAACTGGTTCATTTACCTCTTGGTCACTTAATAATTGGTTGCAAGTGGGTATATAAGATCAAATACAAGGCTAATGGTGATGTGGAAAGGTACAAAGCAAGACTTGTAGCTAAGGGATACAATCAGACTGCTAGGATTGATTATCAAGAAACCTTTTCTCCAGTTGTGAAAATGGTGACAGTAAGAATTGTCATTGCATTGGCTGCTGCTGAAAATTGGCCCTTGTTCCAAATGTATGTGTATAATGCTTTTCTTCAAGGGGATTTGTTGGAAGATGTTTTTATGGAAATACCTAAAGGTTTGCAGATTCAGGGGGAGAAACATATGGTCTGTAAGCTTGTTAAGTCTTTGTATGGACTAAAACAAACATCTAGATAATGGAACTTCAAACTAACATAAGCATTGGTAATCTCAGGGTATAAACAAAGTCCTTTGGACCATTCTTTATTCACTAAGAAGCAAGGGAACAAGATGGTAATTATATTGGTCTATGTGGATGATTTGCTCATCACTGGCAATGACACACAATTGATCCAAGATACCAAAAGGGTGCTACATCAGTCCTTCAAGATTACAGACTTGGGAGAACTAAAATTTTTTCTGGGAATTGAATTCAGCAGGTCCAAGAAGGGAATTCTGATGAATCAAAGGAAGTATGCTCTAGAATTGTTAGCAAAAGCTGGTCTGACAGGAGGCAAAATGGCATTAACTCCTTTGGAGTGTAACATGAAGCTGACTATAGCTGAGATGACTAATGGTAATGGGGGAAATGAGTCTGTTGACCTGTTTGAAGATGTACAACAATACCAAATAATGATTGGAAAGCTACTCTACTTGACCATCACTAGGCCTGATATTTCTTATACAGTGCAGACACTTAGTCAATTCATGCAGAGACCTACAGTACAACATTGTAATGTAGCATTAAGAGTCCTAAGGTATATTAAGACTCAACTAGGATTGGGATTATTAATGTCATCAGAAAGGACATGAGACTAACAGGTTATTGTGATGCTGATTGGGCTTCATGTCCACACACTAGAAGATTTGTGACAGGTTACATTCTCAAGCTTGGTGAATCAATCATTGCCTGGAAATCCAAGAAGCAAGCAACAGTTTCCAGAAGCTCAGTTGAGGATGAATATAGAAGTCTAGCAGGCTTGACAGCTGAAGTAGTTTGGGTTACTAATCTGGTTAAGGAATTGGAGATTCAAGTTAAAGGACCAACATCTATATACTGTGACAACAAAGTAGCCATCCAAATAGCAGTAAATCCAGTGTTTTATGAGAGGACTAAGCACATCGAAATAGATTGTCACTTCATCAGGGAGAAGATTCAGCAGGGCTTGATCAAGACAGTGTATGTTCCCTCACATGAACAACTGGCAGACTTATTGACTAAAGCTTTGGGAAGAGCTCAACATGAGTTCCTATTATCCAAACTAGGTGTCCTGAATGTTTTCTTAGGCCCTAGTTTGAGAGGGAGTATTGAAACTACATGAATTACATAACTTGATTTCATTTACAAGTTGTAATTAGTCATAGTTAATCAGTTAGTTACTTACAGATTAGCTGTTAGTTAGTTAGGCTAGTTGTCATGCTAGTTAGTTAGTTATGAACAATGTACATATACATGTGGGAATGGTGTGTACTGATTCATTCAATATACGAGAAAATTTCCCAAAGAGCAGTTACAAATTCTCTCTACCCTTCTTCTCCATTCTCCATTTCTTCTCAATCTGATCATCAAGTTCAGATTTCATCTATTACATCTCAATTAATAATGAATAACGTAAGCTATAATTTAAAAAATAAAAGGAACCTTTGAATTGTTCATAGGCTTTGGTATACTATGTGATAATATTTTTTAATAAAAAATTGAAGAATAAGAAAAGGGAAAAAAAATAATGTAATAGAAGAATAAATTTGACATACCAAAGAAAGTAAATTGTTGTGTTAAAATCACCTCGGATCAAAGTTCAAACTTGACAAATTGAGAAGAAGCAGCAGTCCCATTTCATGGCTTAGTAGTAGGAAATAAAGATGAGTTTCTCCTCTTATATATATTTACCGGACAATAAAATTGATGCAACTTTTAAACTTCCTAATGAATTGGTTATTCTCCATAAAATAGATTGAACGTGTGGAATAAATTTTTATTATAAGAACATCTTAGGTTACTGCTACAACGTGGGCTGACTCAATATAATTACATGACATTTATTGTCCAAATATTTAAGGCTTTTGTTAATCAATTTTTATATAGAGAAAGAAAGAAAAAAATCCAAAAAAAAAGAGAAAAGAAGATAAATGTGAATGGAGGCCATAGAGAGGTGCCACATCACCTCCTCAATGTTTCTCCTTTATATAGATAAAAAATTGTAATTTTTTGCAAAATCTATACAAAAAGTACTATAAATTGTAATTTTTTGCATATGAATATGATGAAAAAACACATTGTAAAATATTAGTTAAAATTCTTATAGTTTGACTCTAAAAAGGAAATCATAACAATTAAAAGTGTATAGAGAGAGTAATAAATAAGTAATTAAATTTCAAGAAGTTTAAAATAAAAGGTTGAAAAAAATAATAAGATAGACAACATATATTGAAAATTGAAAACATATAGATAATAAATGGGCCCAAATAAACACTTGTCATGTGCTAAGTAGTAGATATTCCCACTTATTATATATAGTAATAGTAATATAGATTCTTAATTAATATAACAATATATTATTTTTGAATTTAGTTTCATTTGATATAATTCAATCAAATTTAAAGAATTAGAGTAAGAAGCACTCACCTAAAAACCATGCTTTGAATTCAAAACAGATCCATGCTTTGACGATTACTTTGATCTATATAGAAACACAAAGCTTTATCAAAAACAATATGATCAGCTTGCATGATGTGATGTTTAGTATATAAATTTCAATTTAAATTTTGTTAACAAAATTTCTAATACTCCATCTGTTTCAAAAAAATTGACATACTTTCCTTTTTAATCTTAAATATTTTTTATTTACTTCTAGATAACACTCACTCAAATATAAAGAAGTGAGAAACACTCACCTATATACCACAATATAAGTGATAACATAACATGTCACTATAGTGTGGCGATAATTTTTTTGTTCTTTTCGTTCATGTCAACATCCATATGTGCGACTCTTATTAAGTAAATTTAATCATAGTTTTGGATAAAAGAAATACTTAAACATCAAAGTAAACCACATCCTACAATATTTGCCATATAAGAACGCATGAATTATTGGTGATCCCCAACCTGTTGTAATAGCTTCACTTTCTCTATACATTCGGTAACTAAATTAAGAAGTAAAACCTATTTTAAGAGTCTCCAAGATAACAATAGATCACATCACAATAATAGATTGATTATACTAATTACTGCAACAAATCTTAAAAAATCAAATAACTTTTTAAGCCTCATTTAAGTGCAAAATTCCTAATTTACATCCAGTAAATTCTCAACTTTACCTTCATGAGAATGACGATTGAATTTATGGGATTCTCGTTTCTCCTTTATGGATTTGTCTTGGTTCATCTCCTTAGATCTTCTGGCATTTGCTTTTCATTTTATATAATGTATCTATTTGCATACATTGGGAGATATGAAAAAGTAAAAAACTTTGATTCACAATGAAAGATAGTAATAGAAAGGCAGGTACTGAGAAATAAGGGAGAATTTATTATATTAGTTTCAAATCTACCGTTATTGAGAAACATGAGAGAATTTATTCTATCAGTTTAAAATTTGAAAATTATAACCGATTAATATTTTAATAAGAATTCAATCTCATTCCAATTCAAATTATACTAAAAGAAAAGTTGATAAGATTATTTTTTAAAAATAAATAAATTTGGCAACATCGTGAATTATGGTGGTCGTCATCTCGATCGGAAAAAGACGAACATCACTAAGTGGAGGAATATTTTTCTCTCGATCGATCGGTATTTCATGTGAATTTTGTGAACTTTTTCATCGACTCCAACAGCTTAACACGGAGAAAATGAGAGAGTAAAGAGAACCGGTGATTCTAGCACTTTTCAAATAGAACAACACTACATGATTTTGTTGTCTTTTTACATTTTGTCTGAATAAGATTTGGGCCATTTGTTGGCCTTAAGCTTTTGTATTAGGGTTGCATATCGGTCGATTCGATTTTAAAGTTTATGAGTTTGACTTATTGGTTATCGGTTTGTAGAGATGATAAACCGTTAGAACCATTAAGATATTGGCTTATCAATTATCGGTTTATCGGTTATTGATCGTTATTGGTTTAACCGTTAAGATTTGACACAAAAAAAACCATTAAAAATCACTTAAAAACAAGGTGACAAACCAAATGAACCATGCACATGAGTACACAAGTTACATCTTTCTTGTAGAATAACCAAGAGTTTGGGACAACCAGAAATAAAAGTAGGAAACCAAACTCTAAGTCAAGGACTTTATATACAAAATAGTATAAATATAATTATTTAATTTACTATCGGGTTATCGGTTAACCCGTTAAGAAAAAACCTAAAACCGTTAAGAATCGATAATCCGATAACAAAAAAAATCAAAACATTTATCAAAACCGCTAAATCAATAACCCATTACGGATAAATCAATAACTTTTTTTTCGATTCGGGTTATCGATTTCGGTCGATTTTGAACAACCCTATTGTGTATCATTTTCTTTCATTGTTTTGGGTTGTTTGGCCGTTTTGTTTGCTTGTAAGTAGATGAATATTGTTTTAATTAAAATTTAATTACAATTATTTTTAGTATGAAAGAGAAATGTTTTTCATAAATAATACTATTCAAAAGTATATCATATACCGATTTTTTCTATCCAACAATAGTTATCTATTATTAACTTGACACTAAAATTAAGAAATAGTAAATGATAAATATAATTTTACCAAATCACCCTTATTAAAGGAGTATATAATAAGGATAATTTTTTAAATATGTTAAACAAAATGTTTCTTACATTTCAATTGGTGATTACATTAATTCGAGAATTGATTTAAAAAGGGGCTAGCATACCATATTTTTTTGAGCAACTTAACAAAATTATTTTATTTATAGGGTTATTAAAGTTGTTATTTTTTAAAAAATGACTATAATTTGTATTTTTTTCTACCTGTATTTTTTTTTATATGTTTTTATTTTTCTATTTATATACTAATACAGTTTTAATTATAATGAACTAAAATAAGAAAAATGTATTAATTGTGTATAGTTAGCATATAAATACTTTGAATTCAAATTGGTATCTCTATTTATAAACTTAAAGTATTAATAAATCAAGGATACAAGTATTTATAAAAACTTAATGTATTAATATATCAAACAAGGTAAAGTATGACAATTAGCATATGAACACGACAATTTGAAAAATGAATACATTGTTGTTAAACAAAAAATGAATACACCAATATAGTATACATATGAATACATTGTTATTAATATTAAATAAAAGTTGGAAACAAGAAAAATGAAAAACAATAGAATGTGTGGGTATTAAAGTGTGTAAGTATTTGACTATACAAAAAATTGATAAATCCAATAAACGTCAATCTCTTTTTGGTCAAGGTTTTTCTGTAGGTTTGGTGTTAACTCAGGTATTTGCTTATAAAAATATAGTATTTGCCTTCTGGTTTGGGCTTGGGACTTCCATGTTGGAGGTCTCAAGTTCGAAACCCCTTGCCAGCAAAAGCAAGGGGTTTGCCTTCTGGGTCGAGCTCGTCGCACCGGGCTTGCCGAGTGCGGGTTACTTCTCCTATGTGATTTCCGAGATATTGCATAGGAGCGGCAGTTTTACCTTGTGCGCACCCAAAGGGTAGCGGCTACGGGTTTCCCTTGTCATAAAAAAAATATAGTATTAATGTATCCAATTATACTTGTATTGCCTAATCAATCTTTTAAATTGGATAGATTACTTATGTATCCAAATATACTTGTATTAACAAATCACCATTTCAACTTGTGTTAATATTAGTACAATAAAGTATCTATGTATATAAGTATTCTACTATATACAGATTAATTTGGCAATCACACAAACCTCAATCTCTTTTTGCTCATGATTTTTCTGCACTACTTTTTTTTTAATGACTATAGCCATTATAATGGAGAAAACAAAATAATTCTTTAATCGAAACCCTATAAAAATAGATGAAAATATAGATGGATACAAATATAATCTTCGTAAAAACGAGAAAAAAATCAATTAAAAGATACTTGATGAATTCAAATGACAAAAATCATCAAAAGGATCTTAAATTGGAAGGAATTTGGGGGTGGTAAAATATTGAAAATATTGAAAATATGTGATATAGGGATATTGATGGAAGAGAAAGTATTAATGAGGGTAAATATGGGAAGCTGATCGCATAAAATGTGCCTAGACATAATTAATTATGCTTGTAATAATAACTTTTCTATTTAATATTTAATAACTTTTTTGATTATTTGTATATAATTAATTTTGCTATTTATTGTATAGTTATTCGTGTATAAATTGTAGCTATTTATTTTAAATGTATATCGATATTTGCCATATTCGATAATTTTTCCTTTTTGAGTTTTTAGGTTGAAAATAAATAAAATCTTCTTAATGGATAAGTGAAGGTAGGCCCAACCTTGAACGACGGAGCAACAACCATCTTCGTTTTAATCAGGAAGAGCTTCTCTCAAATTATTAATTATCATACTAAAAATGGAGGCCACTCTTAGCAGCTTTCGCAGTTGCTCTCAGGCTCAGCTCCCCTTACAACCCACCTCTTTCCCTCCTCAATTCTTCAAAAAGTCCCGATTCTTGGTTCGTTCTTTCTGCTTCCCTCTAATTTAATTCATTCCTAGTTTTCGTTTTTATCTCTTTATTTATTTCAATATTCTTGCAGAGACTACATAAATCAAAGCCTTTGAACTCAGCACAGTGTTATCCACGCTTGGTGATTGCGAAGGCGTTGGGGACGGGTGATAATGGTGACTTTGAAGATTTTACAGCTACACCTAACAAGATTTTTATGGAAGAGGTAGGTATTTGCCTTCACTAGCTTCTCTTTTAATTTTTCAACTTTGTTGCACCTATATTTTCTATCTGTTTCCTCTGAGGTTGGTTCCTGATTGCTTAAGAATAATTTTAGTATATTTATTTCCTGTCTTTTCATCCGTTTCTCTGTCCAATATATATATATATATATATATATATATGTACAAGAAGCAGAACATCAACTAAAAGGTACATATTGTTACCAAGAGGATTCTTGAATGGTTGAGGGCTAGGAGTAACAACACAGAGGTCTCAAGTTTGGGTCCTATTTATATGAGTGTTAGCCATGTCTTTAGCCTCGCTGAACGGAGCTACTTGGTACCTACGCTCATTGGATGTGACATGTTGCCCATTGAATACTCCAGATACACGCAGGTGGCCCAAGCACCATCCTAATTTTAAAGAATATTAATTTTTTTTTTTTTTGAGACAGGGTGACTTCGTATTCACAAAAAACTCATCATCCAAGAAATAATGAGGAAGAATCTTACACCCACCAAAAGTATGGGATTCCTCCAAGAGGACTGTAAAAATAGAAGAACTTTACAAATTATCTATGAAGTCAACTAGTGCTACTATATCCCTCAACTCTTGTTTACACAAAAAATACCGCTAATTAAGACTCTGACTCTTTATCTTCTGAATGTTGCTGCTCTTGCCTTCAAAACATTTGGTCTTCCTTTCCTTCCATAGTGTCCACCAGATACATGCTGGAATTATCATCCACCAATTTTCCTTTGACCCTCTACTACCAATTCCTTTCCAACTGGTAAGCAACTCCATAGTGGACTTTGGCATCACCCAACTGACCCCAAGAATACTGAGGAACATGTCTCACAACTTTGTGGCTATTTTTAGTGCAGGAACATATGATAGTTGCTCTCTGCATCTTGATCACACATAAAATATCTTGAACAGATCTGCATTCCTTTTTCTTGTAGCACTTCATGAGTCGGACATGCTTTCCAAATTGCCAACCATACAAAACAAGAGACTTTCAGGGGGCTTGTGACCTTCCAAATTTGCTTCCAAGGTCAGAAGCCAGTGGACTGACTATTCTTCTTCTTCTAGTAGCAAGATTTAACTGTGAAAATCCCTTTGTTGTGGAGCAACCATGCATGTTTGTCGGCTCCATTAAGTATTCCAGGAGACATATTCAACAATTGAAGGAGTCTTGCAATCTTTGAAACTCCCCCGTCATTCATAGCTCTCCCGAAAACCAAATTTCATCCTTGGGATCTCCAAACTTGTGACACTAAACATTTCTTTATGAACATGGGACATGTAACTGAGGAAACTTAGCTCTTAGATTGTTTTGCCCTATTCAGAGTTCATTCTATAAATCTTTTTTTACTCCATCACCTACTCTGTAGGAAATGTTGGTATAGATTGTGGCCACAACCTTCTGATGGATTCCCAAACACAACAACCAAAAGTACCCAAAACCTCCTTAGTAGACCATTGGTTTAGCAAACCATATTTCTTAGCAATAAATCTTCTCCATAGAGCCATGGCATCTGTGCAGAATCTCCAGAGCTATTTTTGCAGTAGAGACTCATTCTGGATGCTAAGGTTTTTGATCCCTAAACCCCTGATTCCTGTTGTGTGTGAGGGTATCCCATTTAATCAAATTTTATCCTCTTTCCTCACTTTCTTAGCACAAGAAGGATCTCCTTAACTTGTTGATCTTCTTCTCTATACTCTAAGGACTTGGGAACAAGCTCATCATATAAATAGAGAGGACATCCATTACAAATTTGATGAGTGTCAACCTGCCTCCCAATGATGGATATTGTCTCTTCCACTAGATAGTTTTCTCCCACTTCTCTCCAAGACTTCATTCCATACCCACTCTTTGTTTTTTGCTCCCAAAGGTAAACCAAGATAATTCATTGGTAGGGGATCAATCTGGCATCCAAGAGTATCTAGCAGTTGCAAGTGGTCCACCTTATTGACTGAGGGGATAAAGCTCTTAAGCCAATTAACATGCATTCCAGAAATTCCTTCAAAAATAGTTAGGATGGCTCTAAGGTGTTTGATCTGAGATACATTTGCATCACGAGAAACTAGTGAGTCATCAACATATAATAAATGAGTAACTTTCATAGAACCACCCCTGTTAGGTGAAGCACAGAAACCCTTAAACTACCCATTCCTCTTTGCCATTTTGATCATGTGGTTTAAACCCTCCATGGCTAAAATAAAAAGGAAAGGAGACATGGGATCTCCCTGTCTCAAACCTCTTTGTTATTGAAAAGAACTCTTCATTACTACCATTTATGATGAGAGAGAACTTCATAATGGATATATAATAACTGATTCATTTAATCCATTTGGTACCAAAACCTATGTCCTTTAAGACTTTGAGGAGGAAGGACTAGTTAACATGGTCATAAGCCTTCTCAATGTCCAACTTGCACAAAATTCCTGGAGTCTTCTGTCTCAACCTAGTATCCACAAACTCATTGACTAGCAAAACTACATCCGTAATTTGTCTACCCTTTAGAAAATCCATTTGATGTTCATTTATTAGCTTTCCCATGATAGCTTTTAACGTTTCAGTGATAAGCTTGGAGATGATCTTGTAGACTCCTCCTATCAGGCTAATTGGCCTGAGATTCCTAAGCACTTCTGCACCTTCCTTCTTTGGTATGAGTGCTATGAAAGTGGCATTTAATGACTTCTCAAAAACTTTCATTTGATGAAAGTTCTGAATGGTATGCATTAAGGCCTCATTTGTTTGCACTTAATGGGGGTCTGAATCTTAATCATTCAAATTCGCCTCATTCAGTGTGTTTGTTTTTGAGGACTGAATCTTAATTATTCAAATTTAGTTCAATAAGTTTGTTTGTTTTATTTCCTTATAAGCCTGTGAATGGGTCTGAATATATCTGAATGAATCAGATCTGTAACACACTCTTAACACCATTCAGACTCAAAAATAAGACTCCTATCTTAATTCAACTACATCACAACAACTCATAAAAGTTATTTTCTTATTTAATTAATGTTAATTACATGCTTACCGTTATAATTTCCTTTATTCTTATTAACTTAATATACGTCTTTTACTTTCATAAATTAATCAATATATTTGAATTGATAAGCACTCCCATGATATAATATTTAGCACGGTTTCAGAAAATAAGAAAGTATTAATTATTTGATCGATAACAATAACAAATGTCCATTATAAAAAAAATGTTTTCATAAACATTATATTACTACTCTATATAAACTATTTTACATTGCATTATATTAGATTCTCAAAGTTTTTGAGTGCAAAGAATAGTCATATTAATGATATAACTTAATGTTAAATTCTTAAAAGATTCATATTACCTTGTTACGATAAAAATGTTCAAAATATTATTTTCTATATATAAAAAAACTATTTCACTAAAATGAGGTTTTTATAATATTTTATTGATATAGCGTTTAATTTCATATGTACATTCAGATATTGAAAACAAACCGTCCCAATAAGGCAATAATTTAGTGTTCAGATTCAGAGACAACATCTTAATATTCAGATGTTTATTCAGATTTACACATTTAGATCTTAATGCACATCTTAATATTCAGATGGGTATTCAGATTCAGACGTCTTAATCTTAATGGAAACAAATGAGGCCTAAGTCTCCTTCAGAATGCACCAACACTCTTTGAAGAATTGTACAGTGAAGTCATCAGGTCCGGGTGTTTTGTCACTTATCATGCTTTACAACTTGGAGCATTTCTAGTTCTGAGAAAGGTCTCTGCAGCCAATCTTGTTCCTCTTGGGTGATCTTGGAACAAATCATCTCAAAGGGTGGTCTTCAGGGTTCCTGGTTCTGTGTAAAGTTTGTTGTAAAATTCTATCATAGTCATTTGACCTCTTCAAATTCTTTAATTTCCACCCTATGTCCCACAAGCCTATCAATATTGTTGTACCTCGTGTGCATAGAATCTGGTGTTATTATCCCCATGCTGCGTCCAAGTTGACTCTTCATTTTTAGCTAGTACCTCCAGTTCCACTAGTATTGTGGTTCTCACTACCATTTCGTCTTCAGTCAAGACCCTGTTATCTTGAACTAAGTCAAGCTCTGCCAGCTCATGCTTAAGCCACCAATTTTCAAATTCAAAACTAGATTTCCTCTTCTCCAGTTTCCACATTCAAGTATGATAGGGTTATGGTCGTAAACAGTTCTGGGAAGAATACTTTGTTTGATATTCTTGAAGGTCTCCTCCCCCATAGAATACAAGAATCTATTCAGCCTAGCAGCACTCCTATGACTTACTCCCCTAAACCATGTAAACTTTCCTCCATTTAAAAGAGGGGGGGGGGGGGGGTCATGGAGTTCCATGTCTTCAATCCATCTAGAGAAGTCTGGCATTACATTTGTGATCCTGATGCAACCCCTCCTGTCATCCATGTACCTAACAGTATTGAAATCACCACAGCCAATCCATGGCCCCCCACGTAGCTCCTCGACTGCTGCCACTTCCTCCCAACATTCAAGTTTCTCACTTCTAATGTGAGGAGCATAAACTCCAATGAGAAACCATGAGAAAAACTCTTGAACAGACTCTCATTTTAGGGTGGAGTAGTGCCCTGTTTCAACCAAAGTTCCGCTCCATACCTGCTATCCGATATTACCATAAAAAACACTAAGTTGCTGTATTTATAGTTTAAAACTTTTAGAAAAATGTTTGAAAGAACACTCTTGACTTCCAAATAGTGTTTTTGTTGTTCAAAATGGGACTGATAGGGTGTTTGTTTGTGTTTATTGGGTTTTGTAGGCAATTGGTGCTGAATACGGAGAAGGTTTCGAGACATTTAGACCCAATGGACTGCTCAAAGTTGATGTGGTAAGACCAGAAGTTCAGATTTTGTAACAGGATTTTTGAATCTTTGTGCCTTTTGGTGCTACAAGCAACATATCTGTACTCAAGGAGTTCCTTTTTTTGCATTTAGGATTTTTTAAATGATAGACTGCAAGAGGGTTTCCTGCGAAGAATCCGTTATGCGATGAAGCCTGATGAAGCTTATGGCCTCATTTTCTCTTGGGATAATGTGGTGGTAAGACCTGAATCTTTGACCATCTGGTCTAATTTAAGAGAGGTTACCTGATTCGTGAACTGTTACTTGATTTGTGATCAACTGTATAAGTGATGTGGTCTCTGAAGCCTGGCTGGCAATTGATTATGTCCATATAAAAGGAAGTGATCTTCTATTGTTGGTTTGCCCTATGTTTGTGCTTCTTATTCGTGTCTAAAATTGCATGCTTATAAGGAATTCTTGAAGGGTGCTGGTTTTGTTACATTCAGGCCCAATGTCTGAATCTTTGATGACCTTGCCTTACAAACTCAAAGTCTTTGTTTGTGCATCTTTTTTCCTGCTCTCCAATTTGGTTCTTATATGGGAGACCTTTTTAAACAAATTAGGTGTGAAAGGCAGATTAAAGAACTTCTCTCCCTCTCTCTTTCTCTTCCTATGTGTGTGTCTCTCTCTCACTATGTGTGTGTGTGTGCATATATATGTCAAGGAACTTTCCTCTAAATACATTTATGAATTGGAATAAACTGCAATAGAAGTACAAGATCCCCAAATTATGGTGTTTCGTCACTCACCCTAGGAATTGATGCTTTAAGATAACAACAACAACACCAATGTCCAGTTCCCAACAAGTTGATGCTTCATGATATGAATCCTAAAGAGGAGAGGTGGCTTGTTTTGTATTAGACAAAGTATTGGGTGCATGGACTGGAGCTCAGGCAAAAGGCAACAAAAACTTGGGTTCATGTTAAGAAAAAAGAATTTGATAGAAGAGAAAAGAGAATTATACGGATACGTACAATGTATTTCTTAATCACATATCTGGATATTGATAATTGATATGTTTGTTGGTTGGGGGGGGGGGGGGGGGGGAGTGGGAGATAAGATAATGTATTGATTTCCTCTAGAAATGTTGCTGAAGATAATTGTAGACCAAAGATGTGGTAGATATTGATGTTCCAATAATGAAGCTCGCAGCAATTGTGTTGCTGAGTTCTTTCTTCTACTTGAGTGGAAGTCATAACACTCAATTATTTGTTGACAATGTACTTCCACATCATACTTTTCAGGCAGATTCTCGAGCTCTGAAGTTGGATGCCTGGAATCAACTTGCCTCTGAAGAAGGTGAGTGAGTTGACAAAATTTTCAGAATCATACATTTGTTTCTTATTGGTCGTACCGTAAAATATTTGCTCTTCATTTATAAAATGAAACATCCTTGAGTGGGAAATGAGTTTTAAATTTCTAAAGTTTTGTCGGGACCCTAAAAGAAAAGAAGAAAATGGGGAATGTGATAGGATTTAGCTGTCTGCTGCCAATACACATATACATCTGGAGTGCCAGTGACATGTCATCTAACATGATCTGGATCTTATTTGTTCTTTTTAGTATCTCCATATATATTTGAGACAGTGAGAGTGGTAACTGTTATTTTTTTCAACTTGTAGTGAGATTCATAAATATAAAGGTCAGATTCTTTCTGGCTCTATCAAATCCAAATTCACATATATCAGAGATCAGGGTGATGTTGACTTTTACTAATGGGTTTATCTCCCGGGATGGGCTGAATGGAATCCTTTGATCAGGGGCCAAAGAGTGATTAATCTACCGGCTACCTCCCTCCCCTCCCCCCCCCAAAATAAATAAATAAATAAATAAATAATTTACATCCCATGATGAGCCGTCTCAATGTTCATCCCATGGAAAATGAGCCATCGTAAGAAACTTATGGTCTGCAATCATACAAGAAGCACAATCTTAAAGACCCGTAAGTTTGCAATTTTAAATAATTGTGAAGGTTATACTGTAAAACTAATCTTTGCAGTTTATGAGAGATAAGAACTAGCTAAAGAATGACCATCTAACCTATAAAAGACAATGGCTACTTTCCTCAATTTGTAGATGCTCATTACTGATGCTTTTAGTTTTGACTTTATTTTGTTAAATTATATAAGCTATTTATCATTTGGTTATGTGCAGGGTTAGAGCTTCCTGAAGATGATAGTGTGCAGCGGCTGTTACTTTATGCAACTGCTGATCATGTTCTGCATAAGGTTAGGAGTATATGATCATACAAGTCATGACTACCTATTTTTATTTGAACAATGAATGTGGATAGTGTCCTCTTCCTTAATTTTTGTCCAAGTCTGTGGCCTGTAATCTTTTTTACTCTTTTTGTTAAATAAATAATTGTTAAATTCTCTGAGATATTTGCTTCTATACACTATATGCATATGAGTCGGTGTGCATGTCTTTTTGATTGGAGAAATAGTGGACTATCAGGTTTGAGTTTGCTTTTAGGACTTTTTTGGGAGGTAAAATACACATTTCTCTATAGAAAATCACTGAGATAAAAAATAGTATTGATCATTAGCTAGTTTTGTAGAAATCTTCTCTTATATAATCAATGTCTTATTAAAATGTCTATTTTTGAGAAATCCTATGCAATTATAGGCGCTGCCAAAGGAGAAGAACGAAGCTGATCAGGATCGATTGAAGATGAGGCTTTCCCAACTCTATCATGACAAGCTTCTCAAAGTAAGCATTTATGCAGAGTGGGATGCTGTGTTTTTCAATGACCTCAAAAACATCACTATAACTCTCCTCTTTTTAGATTTCAGAGCCAATTGAAGGGTTGAAAGAATGGCTGGATGCCGTATCAACTGCTCGTATCCCTTGCGCTGTTGTGTCAAGTTTTGATCGCAGAAATATGGTTGAAGCCTTAGAGCGCATGGGACTCATGAAGTACTTCCAGGTAGTTAATTACATTCTCTTAGAGATAATATCTACAATCTGGTTGGCTATTAACATGTGCATGTTGTTGATCATCATGCTGTTGATTCAGGCAATTGTGACAGAGGAGGACGGAATGGAGTCTATAGCACATAGATTTCTTTCTGCAGCTGTGAAGGTAAGGCTGAAGTGTATTTTGAGTGTTGGACTGGTGCATTTCTAACACGTTAAGAATACTAAAACCATATTAAACATACTGTTTGGATTCTTTGGGGATGGGGGCTGCTTATAGCACATTTATTTCTTACTTGCATATGAGGGAGAATAATATCTAAAAGTGTGGTGTGTGAACTAAAAATGCTTAAATTTCTCTTTAATAAGGCGTGTCAGTTCCAGTTTTTTGTTTATACTTGCATCTGCATTGAATGCTAAATCCTAGCAATATTGACCTGCTACACCACTTAAATGATAGATTAACTATACACTCTCTACTCTTTCCTCTATGCTTTTTAAGCTTAGACCAAAACACTAACCTTCTTTTGAACTCTCTTGGTTTTGTTGGATCTTACCTATTGCAAAAACAAAATTCTGCAGCTGGACAGAAAGCCATCAAAGTGTGTGGTGTTTGAGGATGACCCTAGGGGCATAACTGCTGCTCACAACTGTACAATGATGGCTGTGGCACTTATTGGTGCTCACCCAGCGTATGTATTACTGTTTTCTGGTTTTTCCCCTTATTGTTGAAGCTCTTGATTTGAACTGTCTTATTGTATCATGTTTGGACACGAAATGTTCTTTGCTGCCAAAAAGGTGTCCCAGGTCCTTCCTCCCTCTAGGGGGTGGGTTTAGGACTAGGTGCTTACTTCAATATCTGTTTGAAGTGTTGATATATTGACACAAGTTCTGGATTTTCTTGCTATTTTTATTTTCTTCAAATGCAGAAAGTATGTCACTGTTTCTGCTTGCAAATTTTTATTTTGGAGTTTGAAACTTGCAGGTACGATTTAGGGCAAGCTGACCTTGCTGTGGGTAGCTTCAGTGAGCTTTCTGTGATAAATCTTAGGAGATTATTTGCACATAAAGGCTCCAACTTTATGGACCTAGAGAAACAAATAGCGGAAAAAGCACCGCGCAGAAGGAAGCTCACAATTGACACCATTTTCTGAACCAGTTTGGTACAACAGTCTACCACCTCATTTTCCTACTTGTAAATGCTCTCTTAGTGTTAGAATCTGTAGGTCTTGCCCTCCCTTGCCTTCATTCATTCTTTAGATAAATAGAGCTGGTAGAAGATGATTTCCCCTTGAGGTAATCTGAAACTCAGAAATCCTTTTCTTGTCTTCTTTTCTCTCTTTTTTCTTTTGGGGTTTCTGTTTGTTCGTGTGATCAAGCCGTTAATTCAAACTGATATTATCAGCAGTGGTGGTGGAATTACGATCTATGTCACAACTAATCGTTTCTTTTAGGTGCATGCAATATTGTAACTTCTGCCAAGTATATATATATATATATATATATATGAAAAGATTGTAATTTGTGTTATTTTACATTTCAGTTTTGAATGAAATTATTGATTGTTCGACTTGTCGCTTTGGGGTAATGTTCCTGTTTGTGATTTTCTGATGACAGAATAAGTAGCGTCTCGGCATTGCTAGTTTGATACTTGAAGACTTGTAGTTTTCAGTATTAGTTTGAGTTTCTTTTTCAAGGCAAAGAGACTCAAGTTTGAAGTTTTTCCTTGGAGGGACACTTTGTATTAAAGAAACATTTGTGAGGCAGTCTCAAGTTTTTATTTTTTACACTTATCCTTCTTAATTCATTACTCTTTTAGAAGTTCCCTGTGTCCAAATTTTCATTTGTGAATAGTCTTAAGGTTGTTTTTTTCTTATATATACGACTTTTTATACTCCCTCTATCTCATTTTATATAATGTAGTTTGACTTGACAAGAAATTTAAGAAAGAAAGAACTACTTTTAAAAGTTATGGTCTAAAATAAGTGATGATGTTTGTGTGGCTATAAATCATTTTATTAAGGGTAAAATGATTTTTTTAAAGTTAAATTATTACTATTATATATAGAAATGTGTCAAAAAAATTTGGACCGATTAACAAAAAAAGTGAGTATATAAATTGGAACAAAGTGAGTATTATATTGCTACTTATATATAAGAGACAATTGCATTTATGTTTGGAAAGTTGTTATGTATTGTTTCATAATTTATCGTATTGTGTTGTGTTGTATTGTTTGTATTGTATTGAATTATTCTAATGAATATAATGTTTGGATAAGAGAAAAGACATAAAGTCATCACTAAAGTTGTCTTAAATTTTCAAAAAGACACCTTAACTTTGCGAGCGTCCTTTTACCTCACAAAAGTATCAAATATCTTTGTAAAATGATCATTTTGACCCATTTTCTCACTATGTTTGTGAACACTCAAACAACAACGCGTGAAGGTCTATTTTAACTGTCAAAAACCAATTAAAAAATGCCACATTTCAACTATTTTCTTTATTAATTAATTAAATAATTAAATACTTCATCTTCCTCAAATTTGTTGTTGGAGAAGGATTTTTCAAACAAGTACTTTTAGGAATCAACAATGGTGACATCAACCTCGACACCATGTTCAATGGTGATTGAGGTGATTTGCTTGACAACATTTGGGGAGCTAAAAAGATCAATTCGCGCTCGTGAACCCGCAACTCATACTTGTCCCATGTATTTGTGCCTTCTCCACAGCAAGACTTCCTAGGGATAATGTTAGCACCACAAACCAAATCCATACACATTTTCTCAAGATTCTTAACGTTTTTGGTAGAAAGAGTGATCATAATCAATCTTCTCTCGAGCCCCTCTAGCCCTGGTTTTGTTAGCTTCATTGTTGAAGACCTAGCCACAATTTCGATTTTCTTTAAGGAGGGTGGAAGCAAATTTCAATGGAAAAGAAGAGAAAATTTGAAAAATAAAAAAGAAAAGAAATGGAAGTGTTTTTGTAAAGATTCAAATCAGATTATCCTCGCTTTTATTAATATTTAAATTTAATTAAAATGGTCAAAAATGTGAACATCACACGCCTCTTCATAGATGAGGAAATGAGTCAAAATGGTCTATTTACAAGGGTATTTAATACTTTTATGGGGTAATAGGATGCATGCAAAGTTAATGGGTTTTTTTGAAAATTCGGGACAACTTCAGTGGTGACTTTATGTCTTTTCTCTTTGGATAAATTAAATTGTTCTCTATTATTGCATAATGTCATAAATCAACAATTTGAATGATAAACTCATAAGAAAAGTAGAGTACATAGTAGAGCTACTATGAAAAGATAGACTAAAAGATAAATATGACTATTAAATAATAAGTAAAGACAAAATGAAAAGAAAATATTAAGGTAATGACACGATTACACCAAATGAGACTTTTCGTCGTTACCTAATAATGAAGTTAAACGACATGCAATAAACTTTAGGGAGAAAGGTCAAAAATACCCTTCAATTTCCACTTAATTGTTAGGTTTACGCTTCATTGTACTATGTGACTATTTATATCCCTACCGTTTGCAAACTTGTCACCCATACCTCTATTTGGATAGAAACCCCCAAATTATCTCGAATTTCTCAAAAACGATCCCTTTTCAACTTGAAACCCATATCCAACCCTCTATCTATCTTAAACTAAATAAATTTAATCCATTTTCCGTAACCATTTCCAAAAGATTAAGCTTTATAGATTAAGCCTATAAAGCTTAGTTGATTAACAAGACTAGTTGAAATTGTACCATGGAATGAGTTATTGCTGAGATCAAGTGTTTGAAGAAGAGGGCATTCAGATGCTTAGTTAAATTTGATACTTTTACAGCGTCTAGAAGACATATGGATTTTGGAGGAAAGAAAAGGGCTCAAAGGTCCATCAATCTAGACCAGAGATTCTTTGGAAGTTCTCAATTGGCA
Organism: Solanum verrucosum; assembly: GCF_900185275.1. Lineage (NCBI taxonomy): Eukaryota > Viridiplantae > Streptophyta > Magnoliopsida > Solanales > Solanaceae > Solanum > Solanum verrucosum. Next base: position 2,087,707 of record NW_026019996.1, on the reverse strand, counting down.
ATTGAAGTCACTTGGAAGTTCTTTTTGAAATAGGTATGAGAAATGAGTTAAATTTGTTTGGGTTAAGATAGAAAAGAGTCGCATACGGATTTCAATTTGAGAATGAATCATTTTTAAGAAATTCGAATTAATTTGGACTAATTTGGAGGTTTCTGTTCAAGTAGGAGTACAAGTGATAAGTTTGTAATGGCGGCTGGGGGTATGAATAACCACTTAGAGGGTAAACCTACATATTAAACGATAGTTGAGGAGTAAAAAAATAAAATAAAAACTTAGTTAGATTATGAGTCAGCACATTCCATTTACGAGGAGTCTAAACTCTAAACAAAGTTGATATTTTCAAGGGAACTCACCAATCTTTATATATTATCGGATTTTTATTTTTGTCATGAATATTTGTACCACATTTTTTTTGGTATGTGATAGCATATGAATCTTTGATAATTTGACCAACCATTCTATAGTGCTTTCTAATGTCTATTAAATTGCAAGTGCTTGAGCGGTTATGACTATTTTCTTCATATGAGTCCAAGTAAACATGCACGGTGAAACTAATCATTATATATATATATATATATATATATATATATATATATTCATGAAAATCAAGTAAAGTCTAATTAACAATATTGTATTACCGGTAAAGCAAAGAAAATAGTTTTTCACTTTTATCATAAGATAGAAACACTTAATCTCAGTAGCTTATTAACTGGCATGTATTGTGAAACAAATCATGTCACCATCTTGAAAAATTAAAAATGTTCTCTAAATCAGGCAAGTTGAAAAATACGTGGTCAATTGTTACTATTTTAAAACCAAACACCTTGAAAGCATCATAAATATAAATTAATCGATTAGAAGTGTTTGCATTAATTAGTAAGACATTAAGAATGCATTTTCTAAGAAAATATTTAACTATATTTATATTTTATTTTCAGTTTAAAGTTTGAAATATTACAATTTAAATACAAATTATGTTTATAAAATACATATTACGTAAAATAAAAATTGCCTAGAATTTCTAGGAATCACTACATAGGCCATAGCCTATGAAATATTGTCATAGTTTTTTGTGTTTTATTATGATCATTGAAAAACAATTTGGTTTATAGTTTTAGTTAGCTATTTATGCTTTTACTTGAAATCAAACTTAATAAATATTATAGTGATAATTTTATTTGTGGTTTGATTAACAAGTAGTAACACTAACACCATGCAATATTATCTTGTCGATATTTATGATAATATTTTTAAATTATAATTTAATTTAAAAAATTATAAAAAATATATTTGTACGTAAAGAGGGTTGGCCCGGCAAGCCCGTATCCCACGTACTTGTGGATTGGTCGACCGTTTTCTGGCCCACACCAAAAATGGATTAGCCCGGCCTGACCCATCAAATTTCAAAGCCTGTATGGGCTAGTCCGAATGGGGTGGGCCAGGTCATATTAACTGTCACGACCCAAAAATGGACGTGATGGCACTCGTCTTATCCCACCAAGACAAGTCAGCCTAAAACTCAACCATTACAATAAAATGCGGAAATTTTTATAATCAACTCAAAAATACCCCCAAAAATCTGGTTGTCACGTGTACAAGCCTCTAAAGTATTACAATTGAATCAAAAGAAAAATACAAGTCGCATATGACATTGTTTCTAGAGTAGAACAAAATCATAAACAGGAGTAAGAAGGTCTGCTGAGTTGACAAACAGCTACCTCACAAATCTCCAAGAAGCCTCGGAAAGAAGAGAATATATCACAAAGGTCCGGGCTAGTAACCTACAAAAAATGTAGTAGCAACGGATGAGTACCAAACCACACGGTACTCAGCAAGTAAACCTCTAAACACGAGCTAAGGGGATAGAATACGAGTACTCCTTACACCCCAACCGAACCTTCACAACTACAATCTGTATAAAACCAGTCCAACATAACAGTTCACAGTTTACAAAGCACATAGCTCAACAACAACATTCTAGCAATCATATATTCTCAACAACAAACTCAATATTCATCAATTACAACCTCCACAACTACAACCTGCTTAAAGTCAGCCCAACATAACAGTTCACAGTTTACAAAGCACATAGCTCAACACAACACTCTAACAATTTCATATCCTCAACAACAACAACATTTTCATATCCTCAACAACAACACTCTAACAATTGCATATCTTCAACAACAAGCTCAATATTCATCGGTCACAAGTTCAACGGAAAGGCACTCACAAGATCAACAACACACAAGATCAAGTTCACCAATAATAAAGAAGTGCAATGCAATGAAATGCAATGTCAAGTATAGTGATGCATGTCTGACCTAATGATACACACTCGCTGTCTCTCAGTCCGGGACCCATGGGGGACATATATGTCCATGCATCCATCGCGGCGCGCAATACGATCCTCGATAATAGTAACCACCGTGGTGCGTGATACGTCTTTCGAAATATAGTATTCGTCGCAGCGTGCGACACGTTCCTCGAAATATAGTATCCATCACGGCGCGCGATACGTCCCTCGAAATGGTACATCCTCATTATTTTCTTATTCTTTCTCAATGCACATAACACTTGTCACAACCATGTCTCAGAACAATGCAAATGACATGTTCACACAAATAATAAGGAGATGACCATTTTCATAACATTGCACAATTCACAACAACACAATTAGGATACAACATCAACAATGATTCAACAAGCCTTTCAAGCAATTCTGAACATATCACACAAACAATTGATCACATTGCCTTTTATTATCCCTTTTTCATCATTAGAATTAATAAATGTGGACAAGTCAACCCATCACCAAGTCTCATTACCCTAAACACATATTACAAGGAAATACACAAATTTCATACACTTAACAAGGGTTTAGAAATCCACTTGCCTCAAACAATCGAATGATTACTCCGGGACTTGAGTCTTCCCTTTTTGTTGAGCTTTCAAATCAATACAATCTATTCAAGTACATAATCACAATAAGATTTCGAAACTAACAACACCCATATTACTATAGGTATAGCCTAGACCTAAAACCTCACCCAAATTTACAATCAAGTTTCTAAATTTCAAGTCTAGGGTTAAGCTTCAACTTCTCCAGTATTACAATTCTAACGGTATTCATGTAATACAATATACTCAATATTTAATTTTATATACCAATATATCAAGCTAGGCTAATTATATAATATCATTGTTGTAAGACCTATTTGATAAGAAAAAGAGGAACCAATACGTTAACCTCTAAGGACAATAATACTCTCTTTTGTTGCAAAGCCATAACCTACACTAATGCATCAATCATTTGGCATTGATTAGCCAATGATTAAAGTGCACGTTTGCCCCCAAAAACGATGCAACACCACAATCTATTCCTACCTTTCTTTCCAATCAATTTGACATAAATTCCAACCTTTCTTTCCAATCTAATTAACATAACTACCATAGCATTTTTATCTCATTCCATATCTAGCAATACGATATTAAAGATTAGTAAATTACCTGAATGTGAACCTTTCTGCTTTCACGATGGTCGCCTCTCACGGGAAATTTTAGGTTCTCTTGTTTATCTTTTTTTTTCTAAATTAATTATTAATTATATATTAAAAGTGGCAAATCGTACTATTTATTTTAATAAATGAATTAAATTTAAGATATTAAATAAATTATCACTTTAGTCCATTAACTATCGGTTAAGTCAATTATCTACAATTACCCATCAATTAATTAACTCAAGTTAAACGAATAGTTCAAAATTCTCAAACCAACTCCACCGACTGATCATGAATGACTCGGGGAAACTATTGGAAGGGATGAAATGGTAATTTCACGAAAATTTCTAAAAATGACATTTTGGGTCATTACATTATCCACCACTAAAAACCATGTTCGTCCTCGAACATAAAGAAGATAACTAAGAATAATTGACATTACCAAAAGCCTTAGTTATGACCTACTAGTCCGTGTTCATCTCTCTAAGTGAGCTCCTCCTTAAGACCATCCCATCAAGATCAACTACTAAGAACTGAACTTTCAAATCAAACTTTGGAAGATCCACAAATCAGGAGTGATTATCAAGCCACAGACTAACCCATGAACCCAATTTAAACTTAAACCTATTTGACCATAACACAACCATCATGACGAATCTATTGTCACATAACCAAGATAACATTTTGAATCGATACTGGCTACAACCAGTAGTGAACTTTAACCAACAACCACACACTCATAATGCACAAACCATTACAAATCTTATCAAGATTTCATTTTCACAACACAATCTTTTCACGAGCTTAAGTTATAAAAATATGATCTTTAGACATCAAGTACTCATCAAGGGAGAATTCAACTTATCTTACCCAAAGAAGAAATGATTAAGTAAACACCCAACAAGCGATACACTTCAAAATGTAGAACCTTTAACAACACTCTTAGACAATTGTAACTCTTCATTGCTCTTATATAAGTTCTCATAAGCAAAGTTATGCGTGTAGAACTACTGGTATACTTCAACTATCTCAAACAACACAAAATCTATCATAACGAAAATGACCAAGTCTATCCAATGATCCTACCATATCAAGAGGTCATAAGAGGGCTGGTGCATCCGATCCACCACTAGGGATTCACCCATAGATATAGAAACACACATGAACATGTACATTGAATTATACTCCAAATCATGTCTGAAACGAAGTAGGTGGGTCACATAAGAATGTACAAAACCAAAATCGAATAACACAATATACTTCTCACAATACTGCACTGAAGCCAACACTCTTAATACCAACAAACATCATAACCACATCAACCATTTACCTTACTTTCAAATTGTCACTAGTATCAAAATTTCCTTGGCAAACACATTGTAGCCTCTAAATTTTTTTGAACTATGGCTCTTTTTTTTTCCATTTAAGCATTTCATGACAAATACGGGTCACACCCAAACTAATAATACTAATTTCAAATCTAAAAGTACTTTCCCATCGTGGTACGATAATTGAATCACACCAATTATCAACATCACGCAATCACTCACATACCAAGTTTCAACTATCCTTCAAAACATCATATACCTCATTGCAAAACTTAGAGAGATTTTTTTTTACCCACCCAAATGATTTTGTATACTATAAGCTCATAACCTCTACTCACCATCAAATGCCTATGTAAAAAATCATAACAGTCTGTATCGGCCCATCAACAAAGTAGTTTCAATCCCCTCAAATCCTCATTAATCATGTAAAACTGTATGTCCATACTATTGAACATCCATAAATTACCTATCATAATTTGAGCAATCTAACTCGATATAACCACATGGAATCTTCCACACATCATTGTTTGTCACCTAACCCAAAACTCAATTTTTATAAAATCGCTAATAAACCGCTAGTAAGTCTGTACCGACAATGTTCACATCACGTAGTTATATCTTAATTCAAAGGCAAAAATACATATAACCTTCAATTCTGAACCAGTGGTCTATACGACAAGTCTTATTCTTTCACCTTTTTAAATTCTTCTCATGTAAAAAAATTCAAATACGTTGAACTCTTCAATACACTAGACTCTTGTTTCGTTCGCTAACTTGCTTACAATTCTTATCATTTGACCAACAACCCATGAAATTTACATCATCTTGTAAATCAAAACTTCAAGTGATACCCTCATTTATGTCCTTTAGCAATCAAAAGTAACCAAATTTATGACTCAAATTATGCACAAGTCCTTCCAAATGTTCAATACTCAATGCAGTCAATCATTTCTTACCTTACCAATCCATACCTTGTCAAAACATACTACCACGAACATAGACTCACAATGAACATGAATTTTGATTTCAATCGTGTAACACAATCCCATTATCTACCAACATTAGCTCATACATTGAAGATCTTTATGAATTCATGTATCTTAGCTTATCATTGGTTGCCTCTCTATCGATCTTATCATATCCTTTGCTAAAAATCCAACCATACTCATTATCAAACTCAAAACCACAAAAGAATTTATAATCACACTTGAGTTGAACGTATGTACACTCCTTTCTCATGTCTTATCCAATAATTTTTAACTAATCTGATGAACCCGTGAAACTATTACCATAACCAGAGCAAAATGGGTGAACCACACATCTCTGACCCCAATTCTCAATCCCATTTAAGATAGTTCTTTAGCCCTTGCGATAAGAGAAAATATTCTTGCTCTCACCTCTTTCTGAAAGCTACACTACATCCCACTATTTTATTCATTATGACTTTAGCTCTTTTCAATTCTATTCGAGCGACATTCCAACTCCTTATAAAACTTACCATACAACCACACTGCTCATAAAATAGTAGTAAACCATACCTTAGACATTCAAAAGTCATCATTACCATACAAAATTCTTTTAACCAACAAAATTTATCATATAGTTGCATTCCAATCATAATTTATCGCGAACTCTTATTATCATCATGCTAAGTTAGCCCTTTCCATCACCACGAAGTCAATCTTGTCATCGATGACACCTCAAACCCAACCATACCAATCAAATTCAAAGGACTTGCTCAATTTTATATACATTTTTTTTTACAAAAATTCTCAATTACCTTCACACAAGTATACTCATTGAGACTTTCTTTACCTATAAGCTTGTCATGCTAATACTGATCCACTTTCATAGAGCTTACGATGAAATCACCACTCATTTAAAATTCTTGAGATACACTTCACAACCTAAACATATCAATACCGTACTAAAGATCCACCACTAAAAGCTTCCTTATAAATAATGCTTAACCCAAGCATCTATAGTAACAAACTAGTTGGTTTCTCAAATGTGAATGCAACATCAAACTCATTGTACAAACATGTACTACAACTGATAACCCTTTAGTAGGTATATAGTATTTGCACTTGGTAATTGACATATCTGTTTTCATATATCATTAGTATCACATCATCAAACCCCATTAGATCCACCACTAGAGCACATCATACCTCTCGAGAAGATTGAGCCCAAATAGCCTACACATTTCTATCCATTGAATAACTGTAAGACATTATCAAATCTATTCCGTCTCTATCCCAAGAGAAATGCATTCTTTCTTATATCAGATCGAAAGCAGAAGTAACACATTCCATAACTCTAACCAGGTAAGCATCAATACTATTGTAGTAGTCGTATCATGGCCTTCTTTGATATATACACACAATCTATAAAATCATAGTAGAGATTTTAACCTCAATTGGTACATCATTATTCTTATCATTTTCTAAGCAACCCATTCATGTTATGATAACTTTAATAATTGTAGTTTCCAACGATACATGTCCATTATCTAGCCACACTTTTAATCATTTCACTTCCAATTGTTAAACCACTCTACATATCGTATATACCACACAAGTACTATTCTCTTTACTGAGGTAACTAACCTTACTCAACCCTTTCAAATTGCTGAACATTCTTAGTTTGACCAAGCCTCGTTTCAATAACTCTATCACTTTCAAACTAGATCTAGACTCCCAGCCATACACAACAACCCAACTATCCACATGAGGAACTACGCAAGAGCCATCACTATAAGTAAGAGTGAATGGAGTAAAGCGATAAGAATCAGAATCGGACCAAGTACGCACGACAGAGATCCAAGAAGTGAAGATTTTTAATAAAAGTCACTATAGCCTCTCGAAGATAAGTACAAACGTCTCCGTACGGATCCTCGAGACTCTACTTAAACTCGGCTTATATACACGTGAGACCTATGAACCTGGGGCTCTGATACCATTTTATCACGACCCAAAATAGACGTGATAGCACTCGTCTTATCCCACCAAGACAAGTCAGCCTAAAACTCAACCATTACAATAAAATGCAGAATTTTTTATAATCAACTCAAAAATACCCCCAAAAATCTGGTTGTTACGTATACAAGCCTCTAAAGTATTACAATTGAATCAAAAGAAAAATACAAGTCTCATATGACATTATTTCTAGAGTAGAACAAGATCATAAACAAGAGTAATAAGGTCTGCTGAGTTGACAAACAACTACCTCACAAATCTCCAAGAAGCCTCGAAAAGAAGAGAATATATTACAAAGGTCCGGGCTAGTAACCTACAAAAAAATGTAGTAGCAACGGGTGAGCACCAAACCACACGGTATTCAGCAAGTAAATCTCTAAACACAAGCTAAGGGGATAGAATACGAGTACTCCTTACACCCCAATCGAACCTTTACAACTACAATCTGTATAAAACCAGTCCAACATAACAGTTCACAGTTTACAAAGCACATAGACAATAACATTCTAACAATCATATATTCTCAACAACAAGCTCAATATTCATCAATTACAACTTCCACAACTACAACCTGTTTAAAATCAGTCCAACATAACAGTTCACAAAGCACATAGCTCAACACAACACTCTAACAATTTCATATCCTCAACAACAACAACAGTTTCATATCCTCAACAACAACAACTCTAACAATTGCATATCTTCAACAACAAGCTCAATATTCATCGGTCACAAGTTCTACGGAAAGGCACTCACAATATCAGCAAAACACAAGATCAAGTTCACCAATAATAAAGAAGTGCAATGCAATGAAATGCAATGTCAAGTATAGTGATGCATGTCAGACCTAATGATCCACACCTGCTGTCTCTCAATCTGGGACCCATGAGGACATATATGTCCATGCATCCATCGCGGCGCGTGATACGACCTTTGATATTAGCAACTATTGTGGTGCGTGATACGTCCCTCGAAATATAGTATTCATCGTGGCGTGCGACACGTCCCTCGAAATATAGCATCCATCACGGCGCGCGATACGTCCCTCGAAATGGTACATCCTCTTTATTTTCTTATTCTTTCTCAATGCATATAACACTTGTCACAACCATGTCTCAGAACAATGCAAATGACATGTTCACACAAATAATAAGGAGATGACCATTTTCATAACATTGCACAATTCACAATTCACAATTCACAACAACACAATTAGGATACAACATCAACAATGATTCAACAAGCCTTTCAAGCAATTCTCAACACATCACACAAATAATTGATCACATTGCCTTTTATTATCCCTTTTTCATCATTAAAATTAATAAATGTGGACAAGTCAATCCATCACCAAGTCTCATTACACTAAACATATATTACAAGGAAATACACGAATTTCATACACTTAACAAGGGTTTAGAAATCCACTTGCCTCAAATAATCGAATGATTACTCGGGGACTTGAGTCTTCCCCTTTCGTTGAGCTTTCAAATCAATGCAATCTATTCAAGTACATAATCACAATAAGATTTCGAAACTAACAACACCCATATTACTATAGGTCTAGCCTAGACCCAAAAACTCACCAAATTTACAATCAAGTTTCTAAATTTCAAGTCTAAGGTTAAGCTTCAACTTCTCCAATATTACAATTCTAACGGTATTCATGTAATACAATATACTCAATATTTAATTTTATATACCAAAAAATCAAGTTGGGCTAATTTTATAATATCATCGTTGTAAGACTTATTTGATAAGAGAAAGAGGAACCAGTACGTTAACCTCTAAGGACAATAATATACTCTCTTTTGTTGCAAAGCCATAACCTACACTAATGCATCAATCATTTGGCATTGATTAGCCAATTATTAAAGTGCACGTTTGCCCCCAAAAACGATGCAACACCACAATCTATTCCTACCTTTCTTTCCAATCAATTTGACATAAATTCCAACCTTTCTTTCCAATCTAATTAACATAACTACCATGCATTTATATCTCATTCCATAAATAGTACTACGATATTAAAGATTAGTAAATTACCTGAATGTGAACCTTTCTGCTTTCACAGTGGTCGCCTCTCACGGGAAATTTTAGGTTCTCTTCGTTATCCTTTTTTTTCTAAATTAATTATTAATTATATATTAAAAGTGGCAAATCGTACTATTTATTTTAATAAATGAATTAAATTTAGGATATTAAATAAATTATCACTTTAGTCCATTAACTATTGGTTAAGTCAATTATCTACAATTACCCATCAATTAATTAACTCAAGTTAAACGAATAGTTCAAAATTCTCAAACCAACTCCACCAACTTATCATGAATGACTCGGGGAAACTATTGAAAGAGATGAAATGGTAATTTTACGAAAATTTCTAAAAATTACATTCTGGGTCATTAGATTAACAACTCTAATCATTAAGACAAAAATAAGTATACAAGTCATGAATATACAATTTGTTGATTAATAAGAACATTAACATCACCCTTAATTGTAAATTGATTGTCATTTGTGTTTAATTTGAAAGGGTTTAGAGCCATTTGAATTAAGAATTTATGGATAAGTGCAAACTTTAACGTTGTTTCCATCTTTAACTCTCCACCTTATTCCTTAGTTCATTAAAAATATCTTACTTAAAGATGTTTTTACAAGTCAGCATATTAGTTACAAGAGTTAATCTAGCCGCCACATATATAGGAGAGTCCTATCCATATTCTAACACAGAAGACTAAGCTAGAAATTGTTAGGACTCTAGGAGCTAGCAGCTGTTAGGACTCTAGGGGCTATGATTGTGTATATATACCCTATTCAGTACAACGCAAGAGAATAAGAAAATCAACCACATATTCTTATATCTTGTTTTCTTCAATACTTCTTCAAATAATACATTTTCAAATTCAAGATCTCAAAGAGGGATATCCCACATTAAAAAAAAGTACTAAAAAAATATCTACTTTTTAGCATTTCATGAGGTAATTTTCCTTCAAGCAAGTTTAGTTAATAAGACATTGATAAAAAAGTTTTAGGTCTCTAGATCAAGACCTTTCTTAGATTTTGCCTCACAAAAATTTTATCAATTTTTATATTGTATTATTCCCCTTCATTTATCTCAATTAAAATTTAAAAAATTAAAAGTAGGCTAAACTCCTTACATAAGCTATCTGAAAATTTAAAAACATGACAAAACACACGAAAAAATGGTAGAAAATATAGACTTAAACATTTCTTCTTTACTCATAATATTTAGGGGCTCGTTTAATCATGTTATATGAAATTATGATTTTTGGAGAATTTGAGACATGAGATGAAATCAACTTGAAATCACATGTCCAAACGTTGATTTAATCTCGCGATATGAAATCACATGTCCAAGTACCTTCTTAAAAATGAATTTCTCCATCTCTTTGTTTGTCTTTTTAACTCTTTCTTTTATATTTCTCCAAAATAACTTGATACTGAGCTTTTCCATGTTTTCTCTATCCATTTCTTTATTGAACGCTTATCTGGACGGGAAAGTAGAGCCTCTTTGTTGAAATGAAGTCTTTTTATTCTACGGTATTTATTGTGAGCTTAACCATACCATTGAAAGTAGTTGGCAAGTTATTGAAAGTTGTATCATACTTCAACTGGGAAATATTATTTCTTTATCGTTTGTTGTTGCTGCCACATTAATCTTTCTTCTCTGCATTTGCGCCAAGTATATATTGGGCACTAGAATATTCTTGAGACCTGGCTGGCTTATAAAACTGATGGTACGAGTTTGCAAAAAAACACTAGGTGATTCTTTCATCTATATATCATACATAGCCCTGGTGTACAAAGACCAGGTACTTGTTGCTGGTAGGAGGTGATAAATATCCCGTGAGGTTAGTCAAAATGCGTGAAAGCAAATATTTTGCTGACTTTGGTGACCATAATCAAATAATGGACAGATAAGAATGTGAAGATGAACAATCTGTCAATGAGTCTTGACCAATACCAAACCCTACTTTTTCTTTTAAATATGTTACCCTTTTTGTGTGTATTTTTCTTCTTCTTTAAATCTCCATTCATTTGGCTTTGGAGTCAAATTATGGTGAACAGAAAATGACCCCTCTTTTCAAATCTCCACTAACCAATGCCCACACCAATAAAAAAATACAGTGGATTAAACTAAATTATTTGTATTCAATGTGTCTGTATGTCATGTAAAGTTAGGACGAATAGACAAATTTGGGTAATGACACATTACGATGGGGACTACTAAATTAATTGATGCTTAAATATATACATGAAGAGTTGAAGACTCACTGGTTTAAATGTACAGTTTCTAGAAAAGTAAAAAAAGAAAAATTAACTCCTTCGTATACTTGTAAAGATATTACCTCAATGATGATTGAAAACATTATAGGGGCAACTAATGAACTAATTGAATTAAGCACAAGGAAAAATATAGTTGATGTATATCAGTGTATATCTTATGAGTAGAAATGGGCCTAAGAAGCCCCCAAATTTCCAGTTTTTTTTAATGTTTTGTTGTAATTGGGTCAAAAGTCTATTTATTTTAGTATCATATGCTAGTTTTAGAATACGTGAAATTGGGCCTAAAACCTAAAAGAAATTCAGTTTTATGCTAGTCATTAGAACATGTACAGGTGGGTTCTAATGGGCCAAAAGTCCAAAGTGAAATTAGGCCCAAGGACCGGCCCAGACAGACATAAATCAGACTTGGGCCTACATCTTCTCTATTTGTTATTTAATTGACATTGCATGCTAGTGTGCTTACTTAATTTCAAGGTTTTCCCCTAAATTAATTCCCCAAAAGATTACCATTTTTTTGATTACTTATATTTTCCTAATTTTTTTTGGATAAGTGTTCATTTTCTTACTTAAATTACTTTGAGATTTTACTTAATAAAATCCTCATATTTCCCCTTCCTCCCCTAAGAAAATAGTTTTAAGTCTTATGTTGTTCATTTCTTCAATTTTGCTCAAGTATGCTTATTTTCTTAAAATAATTAACCAAATATTTTAATTATCGGTTAATCGCGTGTTAGCGGGCATTTCGGGTGCTTTCAAACCCTTCCTGAAATGTTTTCATTAGATTTCTATTTTAATCTTTTGAAAAAATAGTTTTCTTAATTTTTCTATAAAAATTAAGTGGCTACTCTCAAAACCTGTCATTTTGTAACGACTTGTCCCCGTCGTTATAGAAAAGCCAATGGGGAAAGAATCGGGGCTAGAAAACTTTTGAGTAGTAACTTGAAATTTCCCAATCTAGTCCAGATTTGAATGAAATCAGAGTCGTTAAGGTGTAGGGAAATTTGGTAACAATCGGGTGACTTATTTATGATTTTGATTACATGAGTGGTTAGATAAGTCGTTAAGGAATCTGTACGAACAGAATTGAATTCGAGTGAGTAGAACTCCTGGAATCGATTTTAGCGTGAACGGTATTTTTTTAGCGTCGTTGGTTAAAGGTGTATGTGAAATGGGGGTCTTAGAATTATTAAAATAGCTCGTTGGTTCCGTGCAAGCCACTGGGGCGGGATTTCTGCCGCCAGAGCAAGGCCGCTGTAGCGGAGTGAGGACCACTGTGGCGGGTCCGACGTGACTTAAGGTCGTAAATAAACCCCAAAACATCATTATTCTGCACTTTTTTATTTTTAGAGCTAAGGAACGAACCCAGGCGATTCTTGACAGTTTTCCACCATTCTTGAGGCTAAAGTCAAGATTTTAACTCCCCGAATCCATTTTTTGATCCGTAAAACGTAATCTAAAGAGTAATTATCAATGGGGGAGGGTTTTGATCTAGAACTATGGTGAAAACAACCCTAAATTGGGTATTAGGATCTTGGGTTTGGTCTAGGGTTATTGTGTTTGTTATAATTCGGATAATTAGACCTTTGATTGTCGATCCTTGCGTATATTAATTGTTTGTAGACCTAGAACAGGCAGAAAGAATCTGGAACGGAAAGATTCAAGTGTCTTAGGGGATTCAAGCTTGGATTCGAGGTATGTGATGATTGTGATTTCATGTTATGTGATATATGTTTGCAATTGCTCATTATAATGCATGTATGTATGCGAATGTTGCATTATTGATCACCCTAATCATAAATGAGGATAATTGAATAATTGTATGCCATGAATCACCTCTTGTTGTATGATTGTGAAAATATATATTGTGATTGTGATTGTGGTTTGTTGATTAGATCGGTTGCCACGTTCTAGCATAAACATAGGATCGGTTGCCACGTTTCGGTATAAACATGAGTCGATTGCCACGTTCTGGCATAAACATTGGTCGGGTACCACGTTCCGATATGCTATCAGTTTGGGTGTCGGTTCCATGAGAGGACCATTGAATTGTATTGTGTATCTACTTGTGATGATTACGTTCATATCTAATGATGATTGATATTGGAAGACTGTATGTTGCTCTAAATTGATAAGCAATGTGTATTATTGAGAACATGGGATGCTACATTGATCCTGAAAAGATGGCTAATATTGTATATATTCGGTATATGCCTATTTTATAATGTTGTGGTTACTTGCATGTGTTTCACTTATTGGATAGTTGTGTGATCCTACCAGTATACTGTGGTTGTGTACAGGGCATCTTCTGGCGGTTATTGATAGACCTTAACTAAGTGACTATTGATCGTGACATGATTCAAGGGTGAGCCAGTTCTTTTAGGTTGCCATGGTTCTCTCTTGTTTAAGTCCATTCTTTTCGGACTCAGACTATTTGTTTAAGGTGTTTGTTTAGTTTTGGGGTTGTACCCCTTGTTCTTAGATTTGTCGTTAGTAGAGTTTTGGTACAATGACTTTCAGGTTCTAGGGGTTGTTCTTCCGCATTAGTTTGGTTAGTTGTTTGTTAAAACCTTGGAGTTTATGGGGACTCCATTTTTATAGTCATTTAAACCTGCTTCCGTATCTTTAAATACCTTATTTTTCATAAAATTTGTTTGTTTGGGTTGTAGTAACGGTTCTCCCACCGAAAGATTTGTGTGGGTGTCAATCACAACGGTCTAGGTCGTGACAAAGTTGGTATCAGAGCCCTAGGTTCGTTGATCTCATTGTACCAAAATGAGTCTAGTAGAGTCTTGCGGAACGGTACGAAGACGTCCGTTATTTTCTTCAAGAGGCTATAAGACTTTAGGAAAAATTCACTTCTTTCTACTCCTTCATGCTATGACTTGAATCCAATTAGTATTTTAGTGATACAAATTGGTATCTTTCCTCTATCATCTTATGGTCCGAACTAGATCAACAAAAGTGGTAACACCATCACTAGCAAGAGAGGATGTGTATAGACTACTAAAAATTAAATAGGGTCACCATTCAGAACAAGTATCAATTGCCTCAGATAGATGACATGTTTGACCAATTGCAAGGAGCATCGATTTTCTCTAAGATTGATTTAAGGTCTGCTTAACATCCGCTAAAGATTGAGGCGGTTAAGAATTGGGTTCGACCAAGTTCTATGATTGAAATAAGCAATTTGTGGGTGATCGCTACTATTGTTGCTTGTGGTATGAGTTGAGTCCAATTGGTATCTCTCAATTCCAATTGGTATCTCAATGAAGTGAACTAGATGTTGTAGTCCCGGCTGAAGGGACACAAACAAGTTAATTGGAACTGAGAAGCTGGTTCCAATTGGTATCTGACCTTAGGGGCCGTATAAGGCATAGATGATCAGTAACAGTCGTCTATGAAACGAACTAATTAAAGAATTTGGACTTATTTCAAAGTTGTAACTGCTTGAGTGTCGTGAAAGTTGTTGCGAAAAGAAAGTCATCACGAGATTAGGTGCAATAGTCTAGATTAAATTACGATGTGATTCGTAAGCGAGAAATCTGGACGTGCGTTGCGACCAGCTGGTAACCGTGTGAGAGTCTGGATGTATCCTCGGGATATGTGTGTGGTAGTGTTAAAATGATGTAAAGGGATTCTAAAGTGCGTACTTCGTTGGGTTGACCGGGGGGTAGACAATGATTGTCCCAGCTAAAGGGATTTTTGTTAAATGCCTAGTTATAACCGGGAAATCTAGGGGAAATGTAGAAAAGAGAGAAATTACAAAAATTGTTGGCAAAGGTTATGTTTCCGTCACGGCTATTGGGGCGGGATTTTCCCCGCCACGAATGATACCGTCAGTGCGGGATTTCTCCCGCTAGAGCTGGACAGGGCGAGACAAAATCTCAGTCTCTCTCCCATGTTTTCCCTAAGTCACAATTATGGACCTCGAATGGTACCCGAACTAACCCACGCGATCTAATTTAGTGTTCAGTAATCGAATATAAGTTATAAGTTGTGTTAAAATTATGGAGAACCTGGGCATATGAGGAGGTAATCAGAGAGGCCGTGGAGGCCGGGAAAATGGTAATGCAGGTAGAAGAGTAGTGCAGCCAGGCAAATAGGTTATCCGTCAAGATGACAGGGCTCAATTTTATGTTTTTTCGGGTAAGACCGAGTTTGAGGGTGTGATGCAGTAGTCACAAGAGCTACCCTTGTCTGTGCCCGGATGGCTATTGTTTTGTTTGATCCAGATTTTACTTATTTGTATGTGTGTTAGTTCAATTGCCTTAGAATTTGATGTGGTTGTGATATACTTGATGCCCCCATCCATGTTTCTACCCCAGTTAAAGAGTCAGTCATAGTCACCCATATATATCGTGTTGTCCTGTTGTGTTTATGGATTTTCATATTTGAGTTGATTTGGTTATGTTGGATATGACTGACTTGATATAAAGAAATGACTTGGTTGTCCCCTTATTATACTAGACTTAATTGTAATACTAAGTTGGCAACTCTAAAGGTCCCGGTATGGAAAGACTAGAGTGGGAAGGGGTGTACATGCCTAAGCTAGCTAAAATCATATCCTCCATTCGACCTAGGAAACTGGTAGGGCAAGGTTGTTTGGCTTATTTGGCTCATGGTTGGGATGTTGAGGTTGAGTCTGTTCCTTGGTGTCTGGGTATAAGGAAGTGTTTCCTACGAATTTGCCTGGTATGCCTCCGGATAGAGATATAGATTTCTACATTGACTTGGAAACTAACACTTGCCCCATTTTTATCCCTCTGTATCGTATGTCTCCAGCAGAATTAAGAGAGCTTAAGGCTCAAATCCAAGAGCTTCTTGATAAAGGGTTCATCCGTCATAGTGTTTCCAAGTGGGGTGCTCCTGTCTTGTTTGTTAAGAAGAATGAGGGTAGTATGAGGACTAATGATTTTATCTTAATATATAAGAGAGTGGATTAATACCAGAATGATAAGCTTAAGGATAAAGAAAGTGCCAATGAGTATACTTGGGTGAAGGAAATTGAAGATTTTAGTAAGAATGTGTGTACCAAGATTGGGCGAGTCTTTTAAATTTGAAGAGTATACCTGAGTTTTAGGTGTCATGTTGATGAAAATGTTGACTTCATAGTTATAGTCAGGGTTGAATGAGCATAATGGTAATAAGAGTTCGTGATGGATTGTGATGGGATGCAACTATATAATAAGATTGTTGGTTAAGCGAATTCTTGTGTAGTAATTACGACTTGCAAGTATCTAAGGTTGGGGTTTTCCAATATTTTGTGAGTAAAGTGGTTGTATGGGATGTTTTAAGAGATGGTGGAGCACCATTCGAACCGGATTTTAAAGAGCTAGAGTTATAATGAAGAAAAATAGTGGGATGTAGTACAATCTTTAGAGAGAGGCTAGAGCAAGAATATTTTATTTGATTGCAAATGCTAAAGAGATATCTTTAGAGGGGTAGATAATTGGGTTCAGAGATGCGTGATTTCATTATTTTGTTGTGGCTATGGTAATAGTGTCATGGGTCCATCAGATGGGTTAAAAACTATTGAAAATGACTTGAGAAATGAGTGTACGAACATTAGCTTGAGTGTGATGACAATTGCCTGGTTTTGTTTTTGAGTCTAGTAATGAGTATGATTGAAATTTTAGTGAAATATATGGTAAGATCGATGGAGATGTGATCAATGATAAATGGTGATCCATGAATTCATAAAAATCTTCAAGGTACAAGCTAATGTTGATAAATAAGGGGATTGTGTTATACGGTTGGGTTTATAATTCAGAGTTTTCATTGTAAGTCTACATTCGTGGTGATATATTTTGTAAAGGTGAGAAATGATAAATTGTATCCGGTATTGAGCATTTGAAAGGACTTACACATTGATTGAGTCATAAGTTTACTAATATTGATTGTTAAGTACCTAAGAAAGGTTTCATTTTTAAAAATGTTGGTTTATAATTAGGTAAAAGGTCAGAGTGTTTATGATGGTTGTTAGTGTTGTGAGTATGATTCACTAGTTATGCTCTAGTGCGTTTTCACTTTTGTGGGTGGATCCCTAGTGGTGGATCAAGGGTACCAAATCCTTCTATGTTCTCTTGGTTGAATGGAAAGATTGGGAAGATTTGGTTATTTCGAATGATATAATTGGTGTTGTCTTGGAGTTGTTAAAGTATTTTAGTGGTTCTACATGTACCACCTTGCTTATGAGAATTTGTAAAAGAGATACCATGAGTATTTGTGGTTGTCCGGCAATCTTAATATTCCTCTAGTCGTCGAGGTCATGTATCGATTATGTATGGTTGAATGTGGGGATCATTGGGTCCAATTTTACTGTTCTTAAGAGGTAATCTACAATTACTAAATCTAGCAATTTGATAGTGTTGTTAGAGGGGTTGTATGCTTGGACATATCCCTCGATGAGTTTCTAATTTCTAAAGATCAAATTTGTTATAACTTAAGCTCATGAGAATTTATGTTGTGGGGTGGAGATATTGTTAAGAACTGTGATTGTTTGGGTATTATGAGTATGTGTTGGTTGATTCAGGTTCACTTCTATTTGTAGCGAGTATTGACTTGGAATTTTATCATGCTTAAGTGCTAAATGATTCGTCCGGATGATTGTGTCAAGATCCTTGATAACATGTTATAGACGTGTGTACGATCAACTTTGGTGGTTATTGGGAATCGCTTTGTTGTAGTTAAGTTTACATACAACAATATTTATCACTCGAGTATTGAGATGACTTCATTGAGACATTGTATGAGAGGATGTGTAAGTGTTCAATTAGTTGGTTTGAGGTTGAAGATGTGAAACCTTTGAGAGTTGAT
The DNA here is from genome assembly GCF_900185275.1 of Solanum verrucosum. Lineage (NCBI taxonomy): Eukaryota > Viridiplantae > Streptophyta > Magnoliopsida > Solanales > Solanaceae > Solanum > Solanum verrucosum. The sequence continues at coordinate 2,068,774 of NW_026019996.1, read as the reverse complement.
TTGGTGAAAGATGTTCAGGGTAAGATGAGAAGTATCCAATCTAAGCTTCTAGCAGCCCAGAGTCGACAGAAAAGTATGTGGGACAAGTATCTCCAGTTATTCGACGATTCAGATACTACTCTATTCTTGGTTTAACCCTTTTCTCCTAATTTGTCACTCAGGGATGAGTGATAGGTAAATTGATATCTATTGTAAAGACCTGTTCCCGTAGTTATAGATAAGCCAATGAGGAAAGAATTGGGGCCAGAAAACTTTTGAGTAGTAACTTGAAATTTTCCAACCTAGTCCAAATTTGGACGAAATCAGAGTCGTTTAGGTGTAGGGAAATCTGTTAACAATCGGGTGACTTATTTATGATTTTGATTACATGAGCAGTTATATAAGTCGTTAAGATATATGTACGACTTTACGGAATTGAATTCGGGTGAGTAGAACTCCCGGAATTGATCTTAGCAGGAATGATATTTTCTGAGCGTCGTTGGTTATGTGTTGTGAAATGGGGGTTTTAGAATTATTAAAATAGCTCGCTGGTTCTGTGCAAGCCGCTGGGATGGGATTTCTGCCGCCAGGGAAGGGCCGTTGTAGCGGAGTGAGGACCACTGTGGTGGATCCGACGCGACTTAAGGTCGTAAATAAACCCTAAAACGTCTTTATTCTGCACTTTTCGATTTTTAGAGCTAAGGAACGAACCCCAGGGGATTCTTAACAGTTTTCCACCATTCTTGAGGCTAAAGGTAAGATTTTAACTCCCCGAATCCATTTTTTGATTTGTAGAACGTAATCTAATGAGTAATTATCGATAGGGGAGGGTTTTGATCTAGAATATATGGTGAAAACAACCCTAAATTGGGTATTAGGATCTTGGGTTTGGTCTAGGGTTATTAGGTTTGTTATAATCCGGATAATTAGACCTTTGATTGTCGATGCTTGCGTCTATTAATTGTTTGTAGACCTAGAACAAGCGGAAAGAATCCAAAAAGGGAAGATTCAAGTGCCTTACGGATTCAAGCTTGGATTCGAGGTATGTGATGGTTGTGATTTCATGTTGGTGTGATATATGTTTGTAATTGCTCATTATAATACATATATGTATACGGATGTTGCATTATTGATCACCCTAATCGTAAATGAGGATAATTGAATAATTGTATACCATGAATCACCTCTTGTTGTATGATTGTGAGAATATATATTGTGATTGTGGTTTGTTGATTGGATCAGTTGCCATGTTCCGACATAAACATGGGATCGGTTGCCACGTTCCGGCATAAACATTGGATCAGGCACCACATTCTGGTATGCTAACAGTTTAGGTGTGGGTTCTATGAGATGACCATTGAATTGGGTTCTGTGAGAGGACCATTGAATTGTGTTGTGTATCTACTTGTGATGATTACGTTCATATTTAATGATGATTGATATTGGAAGATTGTATGTTACTCTAAATTGTTAACCAATGTGTATTATTGAGAACGTGAGATGCTACATTGATCCTAAAAAGATGACTACTATTGTATATGTTCGGTATATGCCTGTTTTATAATATTTTGGTTACTTGCATGTGTTTCACTTATTAGGATAGCCGTGTGATCCTACCAGTACACTGTGGTTATGTACTGATACTGCACTTGCTTGTTCTTTGTTGAGTACTGGGCATCTTCTGGCGGTTATTGATAGACCTCAACTAAGTGTCTATTGATCGTGATCGGATTCAAGGGTGAGTCAGTTCTTTTAGACTGCCATGGATTTCTCTTGTTTAAGTCCATTCTTTTCGGACTCAGACTATTTGTTTAAGGTGTTTGTTTAGTTTTGGGGTTGTACCCCTTATTCTTAGACTTGTCGTTAGTACAGTTTTGGTACAATGACTTTCAGGTTCTAGGGGTTGTTCTTCCGCATTAGTTTGGTTTGTTGTTTGTTAAAACCTTGGAGTTTATGGGGACTCCATTTTTATAGTCATTTAAACCTGCTTTCGTATCTTTAAATACCTTATTTTTCATAAAATTTGTTTGTTTGGGTTGTAGTAATGGTTCTCCCACCGAAAGATTTGTGTGGGTGTCAATCACAACGGTCTAGGTCGTGACACGTTTTGTCTTTTTTACTATAAAATTGAATGGCGACTCTGTTGGGGAGGGACGTTGAGGAAAAAGACAAGAATCGCTCTGGACGCGTCCAAGGAGTGAACCTGTAATTTTCATCTACCTCCGTCTTGATGCCGTGAATTCTGTCGTTTGAGTAGACACGTAGCTTTCTTTTAACTTTGATGTCGTGTGTTGCCATTTGGAATGTGGACGTTGCAGGAATAACGTTAGAAGCTACTGGGTCTTTTTTAGGAAGAGAAAAAGGTTTGGGCCGGGTTGGGTCACTAGGAGTGGTTCGCTGAAGTATTCTGTTGGAGTGGGTTCTTTTGCATTGAAATGTTGGGCTGAGAATGTTTTAGTGGGATGAAAGAATTGGGGATGGGTCCAAGACCAAGGTGTCTTGATGGGTTTAAATTAAAGTAACTGAATGTATTAATGATCTAACCAAATCGAATTGCAATTGGTCTATCAAGGTTACAATCTTAGCCAAATTGAATTTAGAAGAGATTGAGTTTAATTAGCAAATTTGACTAAAACTTAAATAAGTCAAATTAATGTTAATCAATTAATGAGATTCTTAATATTAACGAAATAAAATAATTAACTTAATTATAAACTAATTGATAAGAAGTTATACCCCCTAACTTTAAACTAAACTAATTTTAGTAGAATATTTTAAATAAAATCTTTTTGAGATGATTTTCAAATATTTATAAAAGATACTAATTACATACATAAAACTATATGAAATATTTTTATTATTTATAAATTATGAAATCGACTAAAATCACTTAAAATAACTTTGAAAAGTATTTAAAATTTTATAAAGCTAATTATTCTAAATCGTTTAAAAATTAAAAAGCTCAAAAATTAATTATTATCGGGAAGGGTCAAAATTGGGTGTCAATGTCACTCCCCGAGCCTACACTTTGGACGTGGGTGACACTCGAAGACCATTGTTGGCCCTAAGCGAACCCTTGGTCTGGCTTACTTAACTCAGCGGAAGACAATATTCATACTTATAATGATCAATAACACTTTACTGAACTAAATAATAAAGTAACTGAGAATGTTTAAAGGTTAAACATTCAACTTGGCCAAAAGTGACAACCCAAGTCTTAACAATAAGAAATGATAACGAAAAGACTCAAAGGACTAACATCTGACTATCTATGAAGCCTTTAAAACAACTAAGATGGATGTTGGGACAACCCCACAACATCATAATGAACTAACTAGAAAGCAATGAAAATAGATCCTCCGGAATGCAAGGAGGCTCACCGACTGACTCTGAATTGCTCACTGGATCAACGGTGCGCTGGAATGCCGATCCTAGTTACCTGTGTCTACATCATAAGACGATGCAGGCAAACTAACATCTGTCTATTGAATGTACGAGTATGCGAGTTGGAATGCTAAAACAACATAGGCTTGAAAGGGAAATCTGAAAGAAATACTTAACTGAACTCATTTCAATATAAAGCAGTTTGAAACAAGTGCAATATAAAAAAAAAGTTATTTAAAAACATTATGTCAACTCTGTGTATATACAGAGATACAACATAACTCTGAAATGTATGTAAAAATAGAATAAACTGATGTATATAAAAATACAATAACTTCTGTGGGAGTTTCTCTAACCGACAATCATCACATAAGAGCTATAGTGATGATACAACGATCTACCTCACGCTACCAGCGTATCCTATACCCGACAAGAGGTATAAGACCTGAATTACTAAGTGGATCCATTAGTCTATTGTGAAAAGGGTTTATCTAAAAAGTATGACCATTTTCTACTCATGATGGCTACATGGTTTTATGGAGACGTGTGTTATCTAAACTCATACTCACCCCCAATTCGATGCTCAATACTACTCCCAAAATATGATACTAGCTCTTTATGTTTAAAAACATACTTCTTATGTGATTTGAGATTAGTGCTCAAAACTTAGCTCAAAGGCTATCTTGGAAATCTCAGTTTCCTTTCTTATTTAAATGTGAAAACATTTACTCTATGGGAATACATAGTCCCGATATACTCTTTTGAAGAAAATGCACTTCAAACTTTACTCTTTGCTTAACTTGAACTTTAAGTCTTAAAACAAAGTTAAAACGTTTGTGAAAGACTTTTGAAAACTTTATAAACTTTGCTCTGACTTGCTTTTTAACTTCTAGACTTGACTCTTAACTTCTCTTGACGTTGATCCTAACTTTCCTTGAATTGGATTATGGATTCAAGGTTCATGATCTCATGTTTATGGCTGATTTCATGATGTCTAGATGTAACTTAGAGTGTTGGAATCAACTAGAAAACATAGGTACATTGCTAAGGAACAAGTATGAAAAGATGGGGGAAGAATGGGAAGAACTGGCGTCCCTGGCGCTCTGAGAGGCGCGGGGCGCCAGCCCTCAACATTCAGAGAACAAGTTGGGGCGCTCTGGCTGGCGCGTCGCCCCAGAGCCCCACATTCAGGTACTGCTTTAGGGCGCGCTGGCTCGCGCGACGCCCCACTCTCTTCCCTAGGTGTTTGACGACTTTTCTTCTCCATTTTTCAACTCTAAACCCTCTAAACTCCAATGGTTCTTTCCCTAAATACTTAGGATCATTTATACCCTCAATACACGATAGATTCGAATCAAAATTACACCCGGAAACATGAATCAAATCGCAAGAAACTTCAACAAAACAACCCACAAGAATTCAAACGAATTTCATCAAGAACTCAAAGGATTTACTTTCAAATCACACATATTTCGCTGAATTGAATCATGATTGGCGCGTGGGTGAACTAACCCAATTCTGTGTGATCTCACATACCTTGTAGGGATCACCCCTGACGAATTCCACACGCTAAACTCGACTATCTTGACGAATCTTGCTTCCTCTTCTCCTTTCTCCTCTTTTCTCTTTTCTCCAAGCCCTAGTGTGAACTCTAACTTTTCTAAACTGACCAAAATCTGGTTTTACCCCAATTAATCTCCTATAAACGAATTAGAATAATTAGGTAAGGAAAAGACTAAATTACCCTTCCAAAATCCGGATTAGACTTCCCTTAATCCAACAACCCAACTTCCAAAGGACATAACTTACTCATACGAACTCGGAATTGCGCAAACTCGGTGGCGTTGGAAAGCTCATTCCAAGATCTTTCCAACCATATCTGGAAGTACACCTAACTCATCTTGATATAGGATTTATGGCTGTTTGAAGTTGACCAAAACTCAACTTTTCCTAACTTAAACAAATTTCCAGATTTTCATTCTTTCCAAAAATGACTATTTTCCAATTGTTAGCTTCTTCCTAGTTATTTCAAATTGCGAGATGTTTAAGTCAACAAGTACCATATATATAGCGGTATTTTTGGCTATTACCAAATGTAGCTACTATTTCATTAAAAATGATGTGTGATACAATGTATGATTAAGGAGAAAATTGCGCAAAAATCTTTTAAAACAATAAAATCCAATAAATATAGGAGAAAATCTTGCATCCCCATTAATTAGGTGCATTTGTATCTTTATTACAAAAATAAAAAACACATAATTTGAGTTCTTTCTTCTTCTCTTTTTCTTCGACTACGATTTTTCAAAACTCTAATAGCAACAAAAAAGTTCAAAATAATCAAAATTTCCATTCGAAGATACAATATCAATGCATCTAAATAAAGAATATATGTATCTAAAGTATGTGATGTATCACTGTATCTTAAATAGTGTGTATCTATGTTTATAGCTTTTTACTTTTTTTTCTAAAAATTAAGTATTTTTCTAGCTTTACATATGTTCAACTGATAGACATGGTAAGAAAATCATGTGCAATAATGTAGATAGAGAAGAAGAGAAAATTAAAGAGAGTACTGAGAAATATAATTGTCTGATACGTACACTTGGATACTTTTAGGCATGAAATAAGATAGTCAATGTCAATGTTTCAAGTGTAGGAATCTGTTACGAAATTAATAATATTGCTATATTGGATATATAATAATTTAAAACTTATCAATAAAAAGGGTAATGATGGGGCATAAGTTTGTGTCTTCAATGCAATATGAAGTTTAGAAAAAGAAAGAAAAAAGGAAAGTGTGACTTGTTGGTTTATTTGGTGAAAATTTTAAATTAATTTATTTTGTAAAGTGTTTCGGAAAAGTACTTTTGGTGATTTTTTTAAATGTTTGATTAATAAATTTTAAAAACACTTTTGAGCAGTAAATTATTGTTTAATCAAAGTTTTTAAAAGTTATGCATCCAAATCGGTCAATAATTTTATAATTTGATAAATCTAACCAAGTCAATTTACTAATGGAATGTCCTAATACGATACAAAAGTGTGTTTTAGCTAATAATTCAATCAAAGAAATAATTAGTGAAAGAAGGTTATCAATTTTTTAAATTGCTCTATTAATTATTAAAAAAAAATAACATTTGACTACATACCATTCAATGATTTAGATGCACATTTGAAAGATAGCTTATAAAGTCACGAAAATGGTTGAATAATTAATTTATATGGAATTTTATTGGAGAAAGCACGTAGAAAGTGACGCTGCTAAAAATTAATAAGTAAACTTTTCATTTGTTCATTAAAAAAAACAACCTTTTTAAAACAAAATTGATTTTTCTTCATACCTGACATAATGCATGAAATGATCCTTGAATAATTATAGCGTAATATGAAATTTCTTAGTAAAAGACTTCTACAAAACGTTATATTTTTTCATAAAAATATATTCTTTCAAAAAGGGCTTCAAAAGATGTTGACTATAATTAAGAAGATTAGATTTGTAGAAAAGAAATGTATTCACACTCATATGCGAATTATATGAAAATAAGAAGATTTTCTTTTTGAAAAATAATAATCAGACTTCTTTGAAGTAACAAGGCTATTCAAATTACAATATTCATGGAGAAAGAATCGTAATAAATGTACAGAAGCGATATATTTAATCCAATAACGAAAGTCTGAAACAAAATTTCCAAATGGATGGGTATAGTATTAATATATCAAATACAATTTAGATGTAAAATATTATCCTCTAAGAAGGGAATGTTTGATTAAGTGATTTTAAATTATGAGATTTAAAATCATTTTTGTCTTTCAAAGAAGATATTAATCAAAGAGTGATTTTTTTTCCATACAAATGTGAATCCCTCAAATATTATTTGAGAATACAAACTCTTGTTGCGCCCCAAAAATGATTTTTTGTTAGGTACATTAGTAGAAATAAAAAAATGATTCACAATTACGAAACTAAATATATTGTCATAACCTGAATTATTCAACATGATCGACCTATTTATATTTAAACGATCATAAGCAAGTGCATAGATATACTCTTGAAAAATAAGTGAATATAGAAAGATGTGTTGTTGCGAGCTATGTGGGTGTAAATATCTCTAATTTTTTTCCATTTAAAATTCGATTTGAACTAAAGATGAAAGATTTTGAGGGCGATACTTATTACGATATAGTTAAAGCAAAGTATTATAGTAAGAATAGATACCTTTAATATAGGTAATCTTTTAATAGATTCTCTATAAAAAAATTTCTTTTCATGTCATTTAATTGGTCTATGTTATAGTGTTATAAGATAATAAAATGGTTAGAGTTCATTTATTCTCTAACCTAATCGCTCTTTTGACTTCAAAAAGACATTCTTTATCAATATATTGTTTCTTCTACAAACTGTTATCTCCTGTAAGATTAAAAAATGATGATAGTTAAGGTTCATTAAAAAAATTGAGAATTCGCTCATGAAAAAAGAAACCCTTCCCGCATTAGGAGTTGATAAATTTTTAACGTCCAATTAGATTGAGAATTATTCAAATTAAGAACAAAGCTTGTTGCTTTTTCTTTCCCTGTAAATTAATTAAAGACGCAGTTCTATCCATTTTTTCAGTCGACCTAATTTTATTTTGTTCTATTCCAAGAATCTAAAACAATTTTATATCTCCGACACACAATTAAATATGCGGTGGAAAGAAAGCAATCCTAAACTTTGTCCAACCGATCATTCCGCTGGCATTTCACATTTTTTATTCTTATTTAACTGTCGCTCGAAAATATAGTTATACGTAGATGAGTCTTAATGAGTAGTATTTATGTAGAACATGTAACCAATATATTTAGTTTAAAATCGACTAATTTCTAATTTTTACTTGGATATTTTTCAAAAATGCTTTTAAAAAAAAATCAACTTTGAAAAAATAGTTTATACTACTCTTCAGAAATACATATTATTATTTTTTTTTTAAAAATAACTAAACACCTCACATTCTTAAAATAAGCCCTTTTAATAGTAAAAATTAGGCAAATGACATAGTATAAGAAAGAAATTACTTTCTTTCCCTACTCTTTCATTAATTACCAAAAATCCTTTTTTTTAGTGTTTTTCGGATACATAATATAGCAGTGTGGATACTTAATATAGCAGCGCGGATACTTTAATTAATAACGGGCGGATACTTAAATTATTAAGTTGTTAGCAGCACGGATACTTAATTAACGGGCGGATGCATAATATAACAGCGCGGATACTTTAATTAATAACGGGCGGATACTTAAATTATTAAGTTGTTAGCAGCACGGATACTTAATTAATGGGCGGATGCATATTATAGAAGCGCGGATACTTTAATTACTAACGGGCGGATACTTAAACTGATAAAGTATCCGGTTAAGTTGAATTGGGGGAAAATAATGGATTTTTGTATTTTAGTAAAAGAGTAGGGAAATGCTGAGAATAGGTAAAGAAGTGTTGTGTATTTAAGTAACTTTTCCTTTTTAATATTCAGAAAACATGACTTAAAGGATTTTAAAGCTTTTTAATAAAAAGAAAAGCATGACTAAAAATAATTCATATTTGAAGCCCTCGCATCTTTCCCAATAGGCATAATACATAAAGAGGACCTTTAACTTGACATCAATTCACAACTATGACCTTAAACTTTGCCAGTGCACAAGTAGGCACTTCAACTATCCAAAAATTTAACAATTAAACACTTTAATCCTACATGGCAAAGTGCGTGAAACACACTTCAATTAGGCGCGTCAGTGGTAAAAACAAAAGCCCCCAACAGTAATAAAATCAAAATCTCACTTTACTCTCTTCTTTCTAATTTCTTCAACAGCTTTTGCCATTTTCCTTTCTTTCTTCACAATTTTCTGCTCATTGAAATGACATCAAAAAAATTTTGTCATTGTGGAAAAAGAGCTTTAATGAAGATTTATTGGTCTGTAAACAACCCAGGTCTCTGGTTTCTTGGATGTGAAGATAGTCGGGTAAGGTTTCAATTTGGATGACCTTTTTTTTGTTTAAATTCTAGCATTCAAGATACAATTTTATGATTATTTTGTTGCTTCTTAAACACGTTGGCTGCAAGTTTTTCGAGTGGTGCGAAATTGATTATAACGAACAAGCTAGAACTGTTATTTCGGGATTACAAAAAAGGATAAGACAACATAATGAAGAAAAGGAAAAAATTAGGAGAAAATATCGAGTTTTGTTGATTGTTGTGATCCTATCTTGGATTTATAGAGAGTTCTTTATGTAGTGATTGTTACGTATGTTGATTTGGGTACTTTGGCTGGTTGCAGGAGTCATTTTGGGATCATAATGTAGTTTTCTTTGGTTTGATAACGGCATACGGTAAAGAATTTTTTAAGTAAATGGTAATGAAATATTGTAAATTAGTTGTTGAATAATTGTATGTTAGTTTTGCAAACGTATCTTGATACTCCAAAATATTTGTAAACGTAACTTCTGCTGCTAATTGACAATTTTTGAATGTAATTGGAGAAGAACAAACACTAACGAAAACAAAAGAACTATATTGGCACAGGGACGTGTAATAAAGGTGCTATGATATTCTTCAAAAGCTAGTATAATTGGCAAAACAATTTGCTCTTGAAGATGTTTATGTGGAGCACAAAAGCAACAACAATGTACAATTGGCAAAACTCATGTTTCTTGCTTCAATGCTACTGTAAGCTACAGATAATAGAGCAACTTGTATGCCTTTTGTTTAACAACAGAAATTAAAAGGAAAATCTTATAATATAACAGCAGCTCTGCACATATTTCATCGATCAGTAAAATAGCTCGCATCCACATACTACATCAATAAAATAGCTCATACCCATATGAAGCTATATCTAATAAAACAACTCAAACTCACATGTACTAAACATCAATAAGGTTTTCCATAACAAACACCAAAAAGCTTTACAAAATATCAACTTAACCTCCATAAAACATGCTTCATAGCCATAATAACCTTAAAAGAGTTGTCTAAAGGCAAATATACATCAAAATATCCAAAAGTACATCAAAATGATCAAAAGTGGAATAGTTTAAAGTCAAATCACTGTTTTACGTGAATTATGCCTTCAGAAAATAAATATCAAAATAAGAAAAAATAGAGTTGTCCAAAGTGTAACCATATCACTAGGATAATTGAACTCTCATGGTACCCATTTAGATTTGATTTGAAATTTTTTCCGTTGTTGCATTTGTTGAAGTTGATTTCCCGTCATAGCTTATTTTCCTTTCCATTTCAAACTAGGTGGCTTGAATCCAAGATCTACATTTTTTTGTGATGCATTCTTTAGTGTTGTCCCATTTGAGATAACTCTTTCACTTGATCTCTCGGGCTATATAAATCATATACATAAGGTTACCTATACATTATTCTTTATATATAAATTAAGATGAAAAAAAATCAAGTTAAGAACACACATACATTAATGACTTGTCTTCCAGATTGTATATCTGTGTAAATACCAAATCCAACATCTCTTGCACACTTCCTTCCAAATGAAGAAGATGCCCTTGTAGAAGAACTATTTGTTTGCTTTTTTCTTCCTTCAACTCTTGAAGTTTCTGGATATAAAAAAGTGGAATGTCGAGTGCTAGACTGACTCACAGGTGGTTGTGAGGGCTGTTGACGAGGCTGCTGATAGGGCTGTTGAAAAGGCTATTGACGAGGCTGTTGAAAAGGCTGCTGATAGGGCTATTCAAAAGGTTGTTGACGAGGCTGTTGAGAGGGCTATACAATAAGAAAAAGATTTAGAAGTCTAAAAATGATTACGTAGAAAAGAAATATCAAATACAGTACTTACCACTGATTTACAGGTCTTTTTATTATGCCCAACTTAATGGCATTTGGAACATGTCATTTTTACTCCATTTTTTTATGCTTTCCCCCACTTTTTTTTTCTTGGTTCATCTTTATCTTTTCTTTTACATTTGCCTGGTCTTCCGAGCATTGGCTTGACTTCAAGGGGGCTCTATTTGTGGGTTATTGGTTTCCGACCACATTTTCATATTAGAGATAGACTGTAAGAAGTACTTATAAGCACGTAGGAATGTATATTTTCGGTACCAATGATCTACATAATTTTATGGTTCTTGTCCAATGTGATGCAAGGCACAAACTAGATGTTGGCAAGGGATACCTTTCAACTGCCATAACCTGCAACTACATGTTTTATTAGCCATATTGACTATGTGCCTATATTCTCCTTCCAGAATCTCAAATCCAGTGTCATGGTTCCAATTCACCTTTAGCTTCCTACCAATCTCTTTGTTTATCTCTAAAGTTAGTCTTGCCATGGGTGAAATGTCACTGATCCAAGTATCGACAAACTTGATCACATCTCCATGACTATCCATCATTTTATGTCTAATATCTTCAAGCATACTAATCACAGTTTTATGCCTAGGACCAACAATTCAAGAATTGAATGTTTCACACATATTATTTTTCACCACATCACACTTGGTTCTTTCACTAAAAAAGGCCCTACACCAATATTATTTGTTATACTTAAGCAATGACTCACAAATGTTGTTACCAAGTTGTCCCAAATATGCAAACTGATCACTCAACTTTACTTCAAAACTAGCTTTGGAACACCTCCAAAATGCTTTTCTCCTTGCTTCACCTCTCCAAGTCTTTTACCAATTTGCCCAAATGTACCTTGCACACATTCTCCTTTCAACATTAGGAAGCAACCCATCAACAACTAAATCAAGACCCTAGAAAATAAAATAAATAGATGAAGTTCAACATTAAACACCAAAGTAATAAGGATATAAAAAGCAGCACCTTCAAGTTCAAACTTAAAAGAAAATACACATATGCCTCAACTTTCAAAGTAAATAGACATGATAGAGGATGTTACGTCATAAATCTTAAGTCCAATTTTAACAAGAAATAAGGCAGAAAATTTAAAAAGCCGGCAGAAATTAGCTTCATTTTCAAATGATAAAAAAAATTAAAAGAAGAAGAAGATAACAACACTATGTTTCTTGAATTTTAGATAGTGTTCTTGAGGTGTTTATAGTTTGTTTGTTAACAGCACTAGTGTCTTGCTGGCTATGCCATATTCTCATGTTAGAGTAGATATTGGTCCTCCTTCACTTGCTACGAGATCAAGCCTTGTCTTGACATATTAAAATCATGCTTAAAAATAGAATTTTGATTTCTTTCCTATGGTGCAATCTATACATCTTAATTGTCTAGTTGTGTTATTGTTGGCAAATAAATTCAATGGATTCTTTGTTCCCATTTACTTGCCTTAGGAGACTCCGGATATCAGAGGATAGATTAAAATGAGCTTCATACATTACTGATGGGACAGAAATATGAACAAATACACATAATTTTAACATAGTGGATATATTGATGCCAGGAAGTTGCAGGCTTTCTATGTTCAAAAACACATTTTCCTAGTAGTTTAAAATGTGGCATGGTCATTCCCTGTTTCTATACTACAATATCACACATGCCTCATTTTTCTATACTACAATATCACATATGCCTCGACTGATTCAAAATTATAAATTGTAAATAAAAGATAAAACAAGTATAAAGAAGAAGAAGGCAACAATAACTTATATAAACAAGTATAAACAGTTTAAAACAATACCTTTTGCATGTCAGACATGATTGTTATGCCATTTCCGTCACCAAGTTGCAAATCTTGAATGAGATAGCTCAAGAACCAACTACAAGAGTGTTTAGTTTCTTGGTCAACCACTGCCCAAGCTATTGGATACATTTGTTGGTTTCCATTTTTTCCAACAACCACTAATAATTCTCCTTTACAAGCACCCTTAAAAAAACCTCCATCCAATCCTATAATCTTCCTACAACCTCTAAGCCATCCATTCTTCAATGCCCCAAAGCAAACATACAAATATTTGAACAAGTATTTTCTAGGGACTGTTTCATTATCAGTTCTCACCCAACAAGAAGTCCTAGGATTCGTACTCTTAATCATATCAGCATAGTCTAACAACTTTGAAAACTCAAGCTTCCAATCACCCAAGAACTTGTTGATAACATTCATCTTTGCCCTGTAACATATTGATCTTCCCACTTTTAAACCCTACTTCTTTCTTGTTGTCTTTTGAAGCTTATAAACTCTAATATCAGGTTGAGATATTATTATTTCCCTCATCTTTCTTTCCACATATTTGGCTGAGCATAATCTGTTCATGTTCTTTGTAGGACATCTGTGAACAGGATAATTTTTCACAGAAAAGTTTCCTGTATCTTTATCCAAGCTAGCAAAGATTTCTAGTTACATTTTCCTTCACATCTTACCCTTATTCTATGAGGTTCATTGGGTTTAATTTTTAATTGAACCTTCTGTCGAACACCATAATCAGCGATAGCTTTTCTAAACTCAACTGCACTCTCAAATATCATACCTAATTCAAAGAAAGAAATGGAACAAGAATTATCATACCTCAATTTTTTACTTTTTCTTCTGGAAGGTAAATCAACACCTGGTTGTGCTAAAACATCTAGCTCTTCATCGCTATCTTCACTTAGTTCATCTGATGAACCAATGAACTCTTCATTACCTCCCAATCTACCAATATACTTGGCTGCCTTATTCTTGAAAATATCCTCAAATCCCTTATATATGCCAGTTTCTCCAAGCTCAACATCTTGATTTTTGGAAGATTTTTTAATTCTCTCTTTTGACTTTGTAGCTTCATTCCTCTTTTCTTGTCTCAGATTTTCTCTAAAGGCTCTCAATTCTTCATCGACTTCACTGTCATCCTCATCCGGAACCCCATCTAAATCTTCCTCTTCAAAGTCAAGAGAGTCACTATTTTCTTCCTCATTATCATCACCAGCTTTCTCGTTTAAGGTCCCGTTTATACCATCCTCAGGATGTGAAGCTCTAGAGGAATTCTATTAATTCTTGAATATTTTTTTCACCAGAAAATGTTCCCAAAACAGTGCTAGTAGTGGGCCCCCTTCTTCAACAATCACATGCTTCAGATACAAATTAAAATAGGACCCACTCCACAATTGTATAGTTGGTTGTCACTTTCTAACTTCACAAATCTATGGGTAGTAGGGTCTTCAACATAAAAAGCTTCAATTTCATCATACCCAACATCTTTTGCATAAGATTTCATTTCGGTCAACGAAAAGTGGTCCTTGTCTACGATAAATATAATATTGTCCAATTTCGAAACATATTGACCTTTATAAAAGCTACCTCCATGGTGAAAAACAACGATAATGTGATCCATATGTTCAATACTGTGAAAAAAAGAGCAAATTTACAATTGTGGTAAAAAAATCATAATTTTTATATAAAATTATCAAAAGGGGAAATTAAACATACCTTAACTAAATTGAGGAAGAAGAATAGATAGACATCCAAGTACGTGAAATTTCAGCACAATTCTTGAACAATTTTAACTAGAATCAAAGGATGAAATGTAGGAACTTAGGGTTAGGGTTTTGTAGAGAAGAAAGAGGAAAACATTGTTCTCTGTTCTAAGCATAGGGTCAGAATTGTTAATTGATATTTTTTTTTTATTTTCAGTATTTTAATTGAAAAATCCACGTGTATTTATTTTAATTAGTTGGCAGCCACTTAGAAGCATTTGTATATCACGCACTTTGCATGGAATATACGAGTGTTTAATTGTTTAAATTTGTAAAAGTTAAAGTGCCTACTTGTGCACTGACAAAGTTTAGGGTCATAGTTGTGAATTGATACCAAGTTAAAGATCCTCTTTATGTTTCATGCCTTCCCAATAAGCTGTTAAATACTTTTGCACAAAATATTTGAAAAAATAAGTTGCTTGTAATATTCTTTTCCCTCCTAGCCATCTAAGGAATAAACTTACATAGATGCTTGAGACCTAATACAAATTATAATAAAATTTGTGATTAATTATTTTATAGGAGATATAGTATGCAGGGGTGTGCAAAAATCGATTTAACCAATAAACCGAACCGAAAAAACACTATTGGTTTATTGATATTGGGTTATTGGGCTAACGATTTTTAAACAGTTTTGCAAATTTTTTTATTGGGTTATTGGTTCGGTTTTCGGTTTTATGATTTTTGTTAATGGTTAGACTGATAACCCAATAAGAGTATACTAAATTTACTAGTCTTATTGTTAATGGTTAAACGATTGTTACTTTCACACTTTTTGTTAATGGTTAAACGATTGTTACTTTCACACTTTTTGTTAATGGTTAAACAATTGTTACTTTCACACTTTTTTCTTTGAATGTGTCTAGTGTCTAAACTTGCAAGAAAAATGATTGTTACTTTTATGATTATTACTTTCATGCCAAATGCTGGAAAAATCATATGGTTTATATGAAAATTTTCTTATCGTGTATATAATATATATGAGTATTTTCTTATTGGTTAAACCGAAAACCGAATCGTTAAGTACCATAGACCGATTAACCAAAAACCGATGAGAAATATGTTATTGGTTTGGTTATCGGTTTTACGAATTTACAAACCGAAAACCGATAAATCGAACCAATAACACATAAAATCGAACCGAACCGACTGATACGCACCCCTAATAGTATGTAATGAGCATTTTCACACTGAGATTAAGAGTAATTAAAGGCTCTAAAGTCCTTATATTAAGTAATTTCTACATAATAATCCATAATTCATTGTTATTATTATTTATTATATAAACCCTCGAACTTAACACAAATTAATAGTTTCTTTGAGCTATTGACAATCTTAAAAAAATACTCATCTACTTGACTAACCAAATTAAATACACTCTCGATCTGTCACATGACCTAGCAAGTGGTTTCAAACTATTGTACTAACATGAAACTCTTAATAAAATATCTTAAACGTGACGCTAAATTAAGGATGTATTTCACTCATGTTGAAAGATCGTGGGTCTATGTAAGTTTTGTTAGCCAAGTAAAAGAGTGTTTTTTAAAATTTGTCAATAATTAAGGATAAAACTAATAATTCATACATAATTTAGGAGCGTTTTCAATATTCTTTTCAAACAATTCACGAAAATTATGCCCGTTATGTACAGATGTTCAATACGTGTCTAGATACAATTGTTATATTTTGTGAGATTGCAGGAGCTTACCAACTTTTCACTTGCAGACAATTATTTTGTATCAAGGCAACAAAATCTGAACATTACAAATTATTTAGTCACAACTTTAATGCTTTCATGTATATATATACATATATAAAGGGGAGCTTCACCAAATTAAATATATTTACCAACACACCTCCTATTTTTCTCCTTGGATCGTCTCTACTTGTATTCAGGTTCTTTCTTATACCCATTTTAAGTTTAATTTCGATTTGTTTGTGAATTTTGATTATTCATGGTCGAGAATTCGATGATTTTTTTAGTAAATGTTGTGTGAATGTGGAATTTACACTTGTTCATGTTTGCCTTTTTCATTTTTGTTTAAATGCTAATTATCGATTTGATCGGAGATGCTTTAGTTATATCTATTTTTAGATTGGTAAAGAAGGGGGGATTGAATTGGTTTTGCTTTTTTTGGCCCGATTTGATGATGGAATGGTGGTCCAGAATCAAGATATAAAGAATCTAATTTTAGATTCAGAAACAGATCTTGCCAGGGTATTTTGGCCTTGTAATAGAACATGATATGTCTTCTGTTTGAATTTTGTAGTTATTTAAATGGAAGTCTGTAATGACTGTTTAACCTACATTGGTGGTATAGCTTTTTTGAACATTTCCAAATGAACAATTTCAACTAAATCTTTTCATTTCCTATTTTACCAATTACTTGTTATTTGGGCATCGTTTTCTTGTCTACCTCCCAAAGTAAGGGTAAGGTCTGTGTACACTCTGCCCTCCCTAGAATTGTGGGATTACGTTGGATATATTGTTTTTGTTGTCTATCTCTAGTTTTGCTTTTGCGTTTAAGTTAATTAATAATAAACTGTAGTTTTGAGTCTCTTTTTCGTATCTTGTGATTTTTAGGATGCAGAAAGATGGGGTTAAACAACAGCTCTTGGCTCTTAGAAGCCTCTGAGTTTCCATTTGCATTGGGATTATTCTGTTCTCTACATGGTGATTTCAAATTTGCAGCTTATAGAGCATTTAAGTTCTTGTACCAGATGCACAATGAAGTAACAGTGATTAAGAATGTCGTTGTGCTGAAGCACGGCCTTGTTGCAGACGGTTGAACACTGAAACAAAGTTTCGTGCCTGTAAATAGAGAATTATCATATCAGCAGGAGTGTTATTTATAGAATTATAGTATAAAGTAGGATTGTTTGTTGAAAATGGTGAAAAATGGAAATGCATTGATGCAAAAATATGAATTGGGGAGATTATTAGGTCAAGGCAACTTTGGTAAGGTTTATTATGGAAGGAATCTGGAAAGCGGACAGACTGTAGCCATTAAAGTAATTGATAAAGAGAAGGTTCAGAAAGCTGGACTGACTGAACAGACGAAACGAGAGATATCTGTTATGGCATTGGTCAAACATCCACATGTTGTGCAGCTATACGAGGTCATGGCAACTAAGAGTAAGATTTACTTTGTGATCGAACATGCCAAAGGTGGCGAGCTTTTCAACAAACTGACAAAGGGGAGGCTCAAGGAAGATGTTGCTAGAAAGTTGTTTCAGCAACTGATCAACGCAGTTGAATTTTGCCACAGCCGTGATGTTTATCACCGTGATCTCAAACCGGAAAATCTCCTACTGGATGAGAATGGAAACCTAAAGGTCTCAGACTTTGGTTTGAGTGCATTAGCTGAGTCTAAGCGGCAAGATGGGTTACTCCACACAACCTGTGGTACACCAGCATATGTTGCTCCTGAGGTGATTAGTAGAAAAGGATATAAAGGTGTCAAAGCTGACATCTGGTCTTGTGGGGTGATTTTATTTGTCTTGTTGGCTGGTTATCTTCCATTTTATGACTCAAATCTTATGAATCTGTATAGGAAGATATGCAGGGCAGAGTACAAATGCCCTCATTGGTTCCCTCTAGAAGTGCGTAAACTTCTCTCTAGGATCCTCGACCCAAACCCTCATAAAAGGATTTCAATAGCCAAAATCAAGGAAAGCTCCTGGTTTAAGAAAGGATTGGGATCTACACATGTGGGAACTAAACAAGTAGTGAACCAAAATGTTATTGCAGATGGTGATGCTGCTTCTAGTTCAAATTTGGAGAGTAGTACCTCTTCCTCCGACACTAAGTTAGAGTTGATGAAACCTGCAATCTTTAGTGCATTTCATATCCTCTGCTGGTTTAATTTGTCTGGTTTATTCATAAACAATGATCAAAAGGAGGAGCTGCGATTCACATCAGTGAAGCCTGCCCCAGTCATCATATCCAAGCTTGTGGAAGTTGGCAGGAGTCTGAACCTTGAAATAAAGAAGAAAGAGGGTGGATTTCTTAGATTAGAGGGATTAAATGAGAGCAGATCTGAAACTCTGTGCATTGACGTGCAAATATTTGAAATTTCTGAATCCCATTACTTCATTGAGCTGAGTAGGTCAAGTGGTGATGCGATTGATTACCAAAACATGTTGACGCAAACTATCAGACCAGCTCTTGAGGAAATTGTTCTGGCTTGGCAAGGTGTGCAATCTCATCAACAATAGTAATTATAGAATCACTAAAATGAAGCTTCTGATTTCTAAATGCTCGCTCTGTCTGCTGATCATACTTTGTATTCTGTTCGTTTAATTGGTGCACTAGTTCTATCTATGAAAGCATATTACTGCAAACTTGGATTATTTTTCCCAGAGTTGTCTCCCTTCTCTTATTTTATATTATTGCTTCAGTTATATAATTTCTGCCTTCAATAGTACTAGCTAGTTTTCATGCATGCATGAGTTAATTAAATGGCGTGCGGAAGTTATGTTGTATTTCTATTTGGAAATTTGTTCTCAAGAACAGACAGAATCAGTGGAACAGCAACAGGGTATATATGCCGATTCTACTATATATCTATGATTTAGTGGTGGTTCTCATAGAATCGACCTCGACTTGTTGTTTGAGGAAAACCTAAATAATGTTGTATGTTTGTGTGTGAGGATATCCGTTTTTACTGTGCATTCAATTTGCTTACCTCTCTTGAAGTTTTCAGTCACTCTCAATCCACCTGACTATTTAGGTGAAAAATTCAATAAAACAAAGAGTGTGCCCGTTTTAACTCTTGGAGTTTTTACTCTACATATGTACAAGAATAGTGCTAAGTTCATAAATAAAGAGAGATTTCAAATGGAAGTGTATATTACAGTACTTATTTCAAATTTAATATAGGGTTTGTTTTAGTATCATATAAACATGTGATGATCATATTGTATAAGTAGAAAATTAATAGGCCTGCTGCGCTGTATGGCACTAGAGTTGAAGAATAAGGAACAAAATCATTTCTGAGTACTTCTCTTAAAGAATACGACGAAATTATTAATTAACAAGCGCCCTAAGAAATTTAAGTGAATAAATTCAATGCCTGCATTGTATTTTTGTTATATGATGATGAAGCCATTCTTATGGATTCCCCATGTTGGCCATATTATACTTTCTCTATAATCATTTTCATTTTCTTTTTCTTTTTCTTTTTGGGGTAGCCCTGAATATTTAAATCAAGAAAATTTCAGAAATAACGATACTCTAGGTCTAATTATTTGATGTTTCTAGTCTCCAATAATTTGAAGCCTAATTATGATGGATTTTAATGTCCGTTTCTGCTATTTATATCTGCATACATGAAATAGCATGAATACGGTATCTAAATTTTTAATTGTATGCGTATGTATATGTGTATGTTTTCAAAGCGCACAAGCTGGATGTTTGTGCATATATGTGACGATGTCAATTGTATGTGTGGCCAACTGAATCAATATATGTGTTTTCAAATTGAGTGTATTGGCCATTCACCATTGCATGAGAAAGATGTGCAAAGTGTATGTTTTAAATATGTCATGTGTGTTTATGTCAGGATCTCTATTAAAAAATAGCTAATTGCTAGGATTTTTAGATATAAAAATACGTGTATTTTTGTATATATCTTTCTACATAATATAATGTCACAATGTTTTATATTTTTTTGTTAAAAACACCACTATAGAGAATAATAAGGATTGGAGCCGAAACCTCTATACATCGAATCATGTAATTAATACAATCCTATAAATTATCGATGATATACTTACCTAGTTTAGCCAGCAAACTAAAAATATATGATTCTTGCTAGTAAATTAAGAGAATTAAATATGAGATAGATGAAATGAGAATGTAAGTTTTTATTTCGTGGCAAGTGGTGTTTGTTTGTTTAAAAGAAGAAGGAATATGTTGATATTAGAGGTGTACCCACCTTTTAGCAGTGGGGGTGCACCCATGAAGAACATAGGTGTGCTCTAGTTTTGAGTCTCTTTTTCGTATCTTGTGATTTTCAGAGCTCTGCGACATATCACTGAAAAATATATTTGGGATGCAGAAAGATGGGGTGAAACAACAGCTCTTGGCTCTTAGAAGCCTCTGAGTTTCCATCTGCATTGGGGTTATTCTGTTTTCTACATGATGATTTCAAATTTGCAGCTCATAGAGCATTTAGGTTCTCGTGCCAGATGCACAATGAAGTAACAGTGATTAAGAATGTTGTTGTGCTGAAGCACGGCCTTGTTGCAGACGGTTGAACACTGAAACAAGGTTTCGTGCCTGTAAATAGAGAATTATCATATCAGCAGGAGTGTTATTTGTAGTATAAAGTAGGATTGTTTGTTGAAAATGGAGAAAGGAAATGTATTGATGAAAAAATATGAATTGGGGAAATTATTAGGTCAAGGCAACTTTGGTAAGGTTTATTATGGAAGGGATCTGAAAAGCGGACAGACTGTAGCCATTAAAGTAATTGATAAAGAGAAGGTTCAGAAAGCTGGACTAACTGAACAGACGAAACGAGAGATATCTGTTATGGCAATGGTCAAACATCCACATGTTGTGCAGCTATACGAGGTCATGGCAACTAAGAGTAAGATTTACTTTGTGATCGAACATGCCAAAGGTGGCGAGCTTTTCAACAAACTGACAAAGGGGAGGCTCAAGGAAGATGTTGCTAGAAAGTTGTTTCAGCAACTGATCAACGCAGTTGAATTTTGCCACAGCCGAGATGTTTATCACCGTGATCTCAAACCGGAAAATCTCCTACTGGATGAGAATGGAAACCTAAAGGTCTCAGACTTTGGTTTGAGTGCATTAGCTGAGTCTAAGCGGCAAGATGGGTTACTCCACACAACCTGTGGTACACCAGCATATGTTGCTCCTGAGGTGATTAGTAGAAAAGGATATGAAGGTGTCAAAGCTGACATCTGGTCTTGTGGGGTGATTTTATTTGTCTTGTTGGCTGGTTATCTTCCATTTTATGACTCAAATCTTATGAATCTGTATAGGAAGATATGCAGGGCAGAGTGCAAATGCCCTAATTGGTTCCCTCTAGAAGTACGTAAACTTCTCTCTAGGATCCTCGACCCAAACCCTCATAAAAGGATTTCAATAGCCAAAATCAAGGAAAGCTCCTGGTTTAAGAAAGGATTGGGATCTAGACATGTGGGAACTAAACAAGTAGTGAACCGAAATGTTATTGCAGATGGTGATGCTGTTTCCAGTTCAAATTCGGAGAATAGTACCTCTTCCTCCGACACCAAGTTAGAGTTGATAAAACCTGCAATCATTAGTGCATTTAATATCAACTGCGGGTTTGATTTGTCTGGTTTATTCATAAACAATGATCACAAGGAGGAGCTGCGATTCACATCAGTGAAGCCTGCCCCAGTCATCATATCCAAGCTTGTGGAAGTTGGCAGGAGTCTGAACCTTGAAATAAAGAAGAAAGAGGGTGGATTTCTTAGATTAGTGGGATTAAATGAGAGCAGATATGAAACTCTGTGCATTGGCTTGCAAATATTTGAAATTTCTGAATCCCATTACTTCATTGAGCTGAGTAGGTCAAGTGGTGATGCGATTGATTACCAAAACATGTTGACGCAAACTATCAGACCAGCTCTTGAGGAAATTGTTCTGGCTTGGCAAGGTGTGCAATCTCATCAATAGTAATTATAGAATCACTAAAATGAAGCTTCTGATATCCAGATGCTCGGCTGATCATACTTTGTATTAGTGTTTAAACTAATTCTGTTTGTTTGGTGCGCTAGTACTATTTACTGCACCTATCTATGAAAGCATATTACTGCAAACTTGGATTATTTTCCCAGAGTTGTTTCCCTTCTCTTATTTTATTGCTTCAGTTATAATTTCTGCCTTAGGCGAGAAATGCTGCAAAAGTACTAGTTTTCATGCTTGCATGAGTTAAATGGCGGAAGTTGTCTTGTATTTCTATTTGGAAATTTGTTCTCAAGAACAGACAGAATCAGTGGAACAGCAACAGGGTATGTCGATTCTACTATCATAGTGTAGTTTATGATTTAGTGGTGGGAGCTCTTTGAATTCTCATAGAAATGACCTCGACTTGTTGGTTATGTTGTTTGAGGAAAATAGAGAAAACCTAAATAATGTTGTATGTTTGTGTGTGAATCCGTTTTTACTGTGCATTCAATTTGCTTACCTCTCTTGAATAAGTTGTCAATCTCAATCCACCTTGTTTTGGACCTGACTATTTAGGTGAAAAATTCAATAAAACAAAGTGTGCCCGCTTTAACTGTTGGAGTTTTTACTCTACATATATACAAGTGCGAAGTTCCTAAATGATATTTCTGTATCTCTTCAATCAAATAAAGACAGATTTTAAATGGAAGTGTATGTTGGGATATTACACTTATTTCAAATTCAATATAGTGTGTTTGTTTTATCATATAAACTTGTGATGATCATATTGTATAGGTAGAAAATAAGCCTGCTGTATGGCACTAGAGTTGAAGAATAAGGAACAAAATCATTTATGGGTTCTCTTAAAGCATACGACGAAATTATTAACAAGCACCCTAAGAAACCAAGTGAACAATCCATTTTCATTTTCTTTTTGAGGTTGCCATGAATATTTAAATAGAGAAAAATTCAGAAATAGCGATAGTCTAGGTCTAATTATTTGATGTTTCTAGTCTCCAATAATTTGAAGCCTAATTATGATGGATTTTAATGTCCGTTTCTGCAATATATAGCGAGATTTTGTTATTTCAAAATATGACAACATTTTCCTTTTTAAAACATAGGAAAATGTATTGCATCTGCATGCATGAAATAACTAATCCTAATTGAAATAGCGTGAATATAATATCTGAAATCTTAATTGTATGTATATGTATATATGTTTTCAAAGCGCAGATGTTGGATGTTTGTGCATGTATGTGAAGACATCAATTGTATATGTGGCCAACTGAACCAATATATATGTTTTCAAATTGTATGTATAGGCCAATTGCATGAGAAAGATATGCAAAGTGTGTGTTTTAAATATGTCATACGTGAAGACATCACACTGCTTTACACGCATTTCTAGTTCTGATAGGGTGTTTGTTTGTGTTTATTGGGTTTTGTAGGCAATTGGTGCTGAATACAGAGAAGGTTTCGAGACATTTAGACCCAATGGACTGCTCAAAGTTGATGTGGTAAAACCAGAAGTTCAGATTTTGTAACAGGGTTTTTGAATCTTTGTGCCTTTTGGTGCTACAAGGCAACATATCTGTACTCAAGGAGTTCCTTTTTTTTGCATTTAGGATTTTTTAAATGATAGACTGCAAGAGGGTTTCCTGCGAAGAATCCGTTATGCCATGAAGCCTGATGAAGCTTATGGCCTCATTTTCTCTTGGGATAATGTGGTGGTAAGACCTGAATCTTTGACCATCTGGTCTAATTTAGGAGAGGTTACCTGATTCGTGACTGTTACTTTATTTGTGATCAACTGTGACGTGGTCTCTGAAGCCTGGCTGGCAATTGATTATGTCCATATAAAAGGAAGTGATCTTCTATTGTTGGTTTGCCCTATGTTTGTGCTTCTTATTCGTGTCTAAAATTGCATGCTTATAAGGAATTTTTGAAGGGTGCTGGTTTTGTTACATTCAGGCCCAATGTCTGAATCTTTGATGACCTTGCCTTACAAACTCAAAGTCTTTGTTTGTGCATCTTTATTCCTGCTCTCCAATTTGGTTCTTATATGGGAGACCGTTTTAAAAAAATTAGGTGTGAAAGACAGATTAAAGAACTTCTCTCTCTCTCTCTCACTTCCTATGTGTGTGTCTCTCTCACTATGTGTGTGTGTGTGCATATATATGTCAAGGAACTTTCCTCTAATACATTTATGAATTGGAATAAACTGCAATAGAAGTACAAGATCCCCAAATTATGGTGTTTCGCCACTCACCCTAGGAATTGATGCTTTAAGATAACAACAACACCACCAATGTCCAGTTCCAAAAAAGTTGATGCTTCATGATATGTCTCCTAAAGAGGAGAGGTGGCTTGTTTTGTATTAGACAAAGTATTGGGTGCATGGACTGGAACTCAGGCAAAAGGCAACAAAAACTTGGGTTCATGTTAAGAAAGAAGAATTTGATAGAAGAGAAAAGTGAATTATACGGATACGTACAATGTATATCTTAATCACATATCTGGATATTGATAAAAGATATGTTTGTTGGTTTGGGGTGTTGGGTGGGGGAGGGGGAGGGGGGGGGGGGAGATAAGATAATGGTTGGATTGATTTCCTCTAGAAATGTTGCTGAAGATAATTGTAGACCAAAGATGTGGTAGATATTGATGTTCCAATAGTGAAGCTCGAAGCAATTGTGTTGCTGAGTTCTTTCTTCTACTTGAGTGGAAGTCATAACACTCAATTATTTGTTGACAATGTACTTCCACATCATACTTCTCAGGCAGTTTCTCGAGCTCTGAAGTTGGATGCCTGGAATCAATTGCCTCTGAAGAAGGGTGAGTGACTTGCCGATTTTTCTGGCTGAGTAATTAAACTTCTTCACTTGGGTTGCATGCAAATATCAATATTATTTCAGCTGTATAGAATAAGCCAATCCGAGTGGGATTGAAATTACATGTGTTGCTCGGACTCTTCTAAAATGTCAATGGGTGCATGTCGTCGGATCCTCCAAAAGTAGTGCCTTTTTGGTGGAACCGACAAAGGTGTGACAAAATTTTCAGAATCATACATTTGTTTCTTATTGGTTGTACAGTAAATATTTGCTCTTCATTTATAAAATGAAACATCCTCGAGTGGGGAATGAGTTTTAAATTTCTAAAGTTTTGTCGGGCCCCTAAAAGAAAAGAAGAAAATGGGGAATGTGATGGGATTTAGCTGTCTACTGCCAATACACATATACATCTGGAGTGCCAGTGACGTGGTAACTGTAATTTTTTTCAACTTGTAGTGAGATTCATAAATATAAAGGTCAGATTCTTTCTGGCTCTATCAAATCCAAATTCACATAAATCAGAGATCAGGGTGATGTTGACTTTTAGTAATGGGTTTATCTCCCGTGATGGGCTGAATGGAATCCTTGATATTAGGGGAAGGGAAGGGATCAGGGGCTAAAGAATGATTAATGAGTCTGGATAGTGTCTTCTTCCTTAATTTTGTCCAAGTCTGGGGCCTGTAATCTTTTCTACTCTTTTGTTAAATAAATAATTGTTAAATTCTCTTGAGATATTTGCCTCTATACACTATATGCATATGAGTCGGTGTGCATGTCTTTTTGATTGGAGAAATAGTGGACTATCAGGTTTGAATTTGCTTTTAGGACTTTTTTGGGAGGTAAAATACACATTTCTCTATAGAAAATCACTGAGATAAAAATAGTATTGATCGTTATCTAGTTTTGTAGAAATCCTTTCTTATATAATCAATGTCTTATTAAAATGTCTATTTTTGAGAAATCCTATGCAATTATAGGCGCTGCCAAAGGAGAAGAATGAAGCTGATCAGGATCGATTGAAGATGAGGCTTTCCCAACTCTATCATGACAAGCTTCTCAAAGTAAAAGCATTTATGCAGAGTGGGATGCTGTGTTTTTCAATGAACTCAAAACATCACTATAACTCTCCTCTTTTTAGATTTCAGAGCCAATTGAAGGATTGAAAGAATGGCTGGATGCTGTATCAACTGCTCGTATCCCTTGCGCTGTTGTGTCAAGTTTTGATCGCAGAAATATGGTTGAAGCCTTAGAGCGCATGGGACTCATGAAGTACTTCCAGGTAGTTAATTACATTATCTTAGAGATAATATCTACAATCTGGTCGGCTATTACCATGTGCATGTTGTTGACCATCATGCTGTTGATGCAGGCAATTGTGACAGAGGAGGACGGAATGGAGTCTATAGCACATAGATTTCTTTCTGCAGCTGTAAAAGTAAGGCTGAAGTGTATTTTGAGTGTTGGACTGGTGCATTTCTAACTCGTTAAGAATACTAAAACTATTTTAAACATACTGTTCGGATTCTTTGGGGATGGTGGCTGCTTTTAGCACATTTTATTTCTTACTTGCATATGAGGGAGAATAATATCTAGAAGTGTGGTGTGTGAACTAAAAATGCTTAATTTTCTCTTTTAATAAGGTGTGTCAGTTCCAGTTTTTTGTTTATACTTACATCTGCATTGAATGCTAAATCCTAGCAATATTGACCTGCTACATCATTTAAATGATAGATTAACCACACACTCTCTACTCTTTCCTCTATGCTTTTTAAGCTTAGACCAAAACACTAACCTTCTTTTGAACTCTCTTGGTTTTGTTGGATCTTACCTATTGCAAAAACAAAATTCTGTAGCTGGACAGAAAGCCATCAAAGTGTGTGGTGTTTGAGGACGACTCTAGGGGCATAACTGCTGCTCACAACTGTACAATGATGGCTGTGGCACTTATTGGTGCTCACCCAGCGTATGTATTAGTGTTTTCTGGTTTTTCACCTTATTGTTGAAGCTCTTGATTCTGTCTTTGTTAAACTGTCTTATTGTATTATGTTTGGACTAGGGTGGGTGGGTTTAGGACTAGGTGCTTACTTCAATGTCTGTTTGAAGTGTTGATATATTAATACAAGTTCTGGATTTTCTTGCTATTTTAATTTTCTTCAAATGCAGAAAGTATGTCACTGCTTCTGCTCGCAAATTTTCATTTAGGAGTTTGTAACTTGCAGGTATGATTTAGTGCAAGCTGACCTTGCTGTAGGTAGCTTCAGTGAGCTTTCTGTGATAAATCTCAGGAGATTATTTGCACATAAAGGCTCCAACTTTATGGACCTAGAGAAACAAATAGCGGAAAAAGCACCTCCTATTCCTACTTGTAAATGCCCTTTTAGTGTTAGAATCTGTAGGTCTTGCAGTTCCTCTCCTTCATTCATTCTTTAGATAAATAGAGCTGGTAGAAGATGATTCCCCTTGAGGTAATCTGAAACTCAGAAATCCTTTTCTTGTCTTCTTTTCTCTCTTTTTTCTTTTGGGGTTTCTGTTTGTTCATGTGATCAAGCCGTTATTCAAACTGATATCTACCAGCAGTGGTGGTGGAATTATGATCCATGTCACAACTAATAGTTGCTTTTAGGTGCATGCAATATTGTAACTTGTGTTCTTTTACATTTCAGTTTTGAATGAAATTATTGATTTTTTGACTTCTGCTTCGCGGTTATGTTCCTATTTGTGATTTTCTGATGACAAAAAATCTAGCTGCATTTGCCAGTTTGATACTAGTAAACTTGTAGTTTTCAGTATTAGTTTCGAGTTTCTTTTTCAAGGCAAAGAGACTCAAGTTTGACGTTTTTCCTTGGAAGGACACTTTATATTAAAGAAAAACATTTGTTCAAGTTTTTATTTTTCTTTCGTGATAGTCTCAAGGTTTTTTTTTTTTTTTTTTTTTGCTTCTTATATATACGACTTTTTATACTCCCTCTGTCGCAAGAAATTTAAGAAAGAAAGAACAATTTCTAAAATTTATGGTCTAAAATAAGTGATAGATGTTTGTGTGGTTATAAATCATTTTATTAAGGGTAAATAAATATTTAAAAGTTAAATTATTATTAAATATAGAGATGTGTCAAATTTTTTTGGACCGATTAAAAAAGAAAAGTGAGTTATATAAATTGAAACAAAGTGAGTATTATATTGCTACTTATATATAAGAGACAATTGCATTTATGTTTGGAAAGTTGTTATGTATTGTTTCATAATTTGTCGTATTGTCTTGTATTGTATTGCATTATTCTAATGAATATAATGTTTGGATAAATTAAATTGTTCTCTGTTATTGCATAATGTCATAAATCAATAATTTGAATGATAAACTCATAAGAAAAGTAGAGTACATAGTAGAGCTACTATGAAAAGCTAGACTAAAGGATAAATAGGATTATTAAATAATAAGTAAAGACAAAATGAGAAGAAAATATTATGGGAATGACACGATTACACCAATGAGACTTTTCGTCGTTACGTAATAATAAATTTAAACCATACAATGCAATAAACTTTACGGAGAAAGGTTAAAAATACTCCTCAACTTTCACTTAATAATTAGATTTACCCTTCATTGCACTATGCGGCTATTTATACCCCTATTGTTTGCAAACTTGTCACACATACCTCTATTTGGATAGAAACCCCGAAATTCACTCGGGTTTCTTAAGAACGATCCCTTTTCAAGTTGAAACCCATATCCGACCCTCTATCTATCTTAAACCAAACAAATTTAATCCATTTTCCATAACCATTTCCAAAAGATTAAGCCTATAAAGCTTAGTTGATTAACAAGACTAGTTGAAATTGTACCAGAGAATTAGTTATTGCTGAGATCAAGTGTTTGAAGAAGAGGGCAGGCGTCTAGAAGACATTTGGAGGAAAGAAAAGGGTTCAAAGGTCCATCAATGTAAACCAGATTCTTTGGAAGTTCTCAATTGGCAGTTGAAGCCACTTGGAAGTTCTTTTTGAAATAGGTATGAGATATGAGTTAAATTTGTTTGGGTTAAGATAAAAAAAGGGTCGCGTATGGATTTCATTTAAAGAAATTCAGATTAATTTGGAGGTTTCTGTTCAAATAGGAGTACGAGTGACAAGTTTGTAGACGACGGAGGGGGTATGAATAGCCGCATAGAAGATAAACATACTTATTAAACAATAGTTGAGGAGAAAAAATAAAAATAAAACTTAGTTAGATTATGAGTCAGCACATTTCATTTACGAAGAGTCTAAACTCTAAATAAAGTTGATATTTTCAAAGGAACCCACCAATCTTTATATTATCACAATTTTATTTTTGTCATGAATATTTGTGTTACATTTTTTTGTATGTGATAGCATATGATTCTTTGACAGTGCTTTCTAATGCCTATTAAATTGCAAGTGCTTGAGCGGTTATGACTATTTTCTTCATATGAGTCAAAGTAAACATGCAAGGTGAAACTAACGAAGTTAGCAACACATCATTATATATTCATGAAAATCAAGTAAAGCCTAATTAACAATATTGTATAACCGGTATAGCAAAGAAAATAGTTTTTCACTTTTATCATAAGATAGAAACACTTAATATCAATAGCTTAACAGACTTAAGATACTGACATGTATTGTGAAACAAATCATGTCGCCATCTTGAAAAATTAAAAGTGTTTTTTAAATCAGGCAATGATATGTCACAATTTCTACACTAACTAAGATTTCGAACACTCAAAAAATATGTGATCAAGTGTTACTATTTTAAAACCAAACCACTTTGCAAGCATCATAAATAAAATCAAACTATTAGAAGTGTTTGCATTAATTAGTAAGACATTAAGAATGCATTTCCTAACAAAATATTTATACTATATTTGTATTTTATTTTCAGTGACCATAAAAAGTCTTTAGAATTTTTTTTAAAAAAGAGTAATAACTAGCTTGAGATTTATTAGCAGTCGCATCACTATAACGAGTAAAATCTTTGGTTAGATAGTAACTAAATCTAATCTTTTACTCACCTAATTTTGTATAATACTACATACTTTTATCCGAAGTTTCTGTAATAGATAATGAAATAAATAAAATAGAATGAATATCATTAAGACAAAAATAGCTATACAAGTCGTGAATATATAATTTTGTTGATTAATAAGAACATTAACATCACCCTTAATTGTAAATTGGTTGTTATTTGTGTTTAATTTGAAGGGTTTAGAGCCATTTGAATTATGAATCTATATATATATATATAAAGGAGGAACATAAGTCCGCTGATGTGGCATGCCTCATTGATTAGGAAATGAATTTATATATTTTCTCAGATTTTGTTGATTTTTTTAGCATTTTTTCTTCATTTTTATTACAAAGAATTATAAATAAATAAATTAAATGCACAAGATAAATGATACTGCCGTTTTAAAACGTCTATAAATGTGGCCATATTAAAAGTCAATTTCTAATTAATTTCTTACTTTTTAATTATACTTTAATGCTATTTCAAGTCCATAAAAACTACCACCGAAAGCTTCATTTTACTTTATTTTTGTTTTACTTTCCTCC
Organism: Solanum verrucosum; assembly: GCF_900185275.1. Classification (NCBI taxonomy): domain Eukaryota; kingdom Viridiplantae; phylum Streptophyta; class Magnoliopsida; order Solanales; family Solanaceae; genus Solanum; species Solanum verrucosum. The sequence continues at coordinate 2,037,926 of NW_026019996.1, read as the reverse complement.
TCTCCTTCTTTTAGTCATTTTCCTTACTCATTTAAATATTTTTTTTTCTTCTGTAACTCCTTTCACATGGCTTTTTAAATAATTATTATTCATCCTTCATTTGTTTATATTTTTATTTGTAATGTATAGATTTTATAAAAATATGCTAACATATATTTTGTTTTTTTTTTTTTCAGGTTCTATAAGTAGAGATTTACGATTTTAAATTTGGACAACCTAAAAAAAAAAAGCAAATGATATTATAGAAAAAGGTAAGATGGAGATGTTCCATATTTAAATTGCATAAATATGTGTACTTAATTACATGAAAAATATATTTTATAAATATGTATCCAGGAGATTTTTCATGATATGTATCCAGAATTAAATGTCAAAGGTATGATTTCTTTTTATTTTTCTTGTATAATATGTGACATTTCTCTATGACCTTTATTTATATTTATATTTATATTTTTTTCTTTCATTTAAACTAATTATTTTACTGTAAAAAAGAATTATTTAATTTATTACAAATCTATATATAATAATAAAGTTGAATATAAAAATGGTGATGTAACCCTCTCTAAGAGTTTCAATCCAATTTATCTTTTCTTTGCCTTTTTTCTAATTTTAAAATACCAAAAAATTCACCTAAAAAATAAAAAATCATTAAAAATAATCATATTTATTTACATTTTCATCAATAGCCATATTTAATTTATTTTATCATTAAAGCTATCATTCTCGTTTCCTATAATATTTCTCAAATTCTCATCAATTATTACAATTTTTTCCATTTGATCTAATAAAAAGAATTCCAACAAACTATTCACGATAGTTAAATTTTATGATTTTTATTTATTTATTTTATAGATTTTTCCTTTCTTTGCTCTTTTTTTACTTTTCTTTTTATTTATTCAATTTCAAAAAAATTATATCTTTGTATAATATAAATGCATTTCTTTTATCTACTTTATTTGTGCTTTTTTTATTTTTCTTTTAATTTTTAAGTTTAACCTCCATAACGTAAATTTATTAAACTTCATTTTTTTTTATAATATCATTAATTTTATGACTTTTAAGTTTTCATATTCATAACCTCCAACTACTAAATTATAAAATTTAAGATATTTTATGATATCTCTCTATTTTTAATGACAAAATAAATTCACAAGTTTTTTAATTTCATGAAATTTCAACTCAAGATTATTCTTTATATTTCATTGTTCTTTGTAGTATTATTATATTATCAAATTCATGCTTTAACTTGACACGGTGAAAAAGACTCTTGAATGTTGATTAGTTTGTCAAAGAGGGTGTCAGACAAGAGGTCAAAAAAGTGGGCATTGATTTTGTATTCTTATTTTTAATCTATTGTCTTATGATAAGGTTCCAAGGAAGATGTGTGTGTCTTTATTCTCCATGTAACTTCTTTAGTTTGAATTCTTATAACTTTTTATTATTGCAAGTATGTATTTTTGCTTAGATGTAAATTAGTTATTGTAACTTTGTGTGTAATAATACTAACTACTAACAAAGGTTAAAAAAAAACTATTGCACAAAGAACTATTTATATTTTTTTCTTTAAAGATTTCTCAATTTTGTTTATATAAGCTCATTATTTTTTATTTCATGAAACCCCTACTTGAGATTATCTTTTTTATTTCATATTTGAAATAGTGTTTTCCTTAATTTTTCTTAAAGTCTTTCTCACATAACTACTAAAACATAAGTTAAAGAGCAAAAGAGGCACATATACATTTCTCATTTCAAGTTAAATAACAAACATTGAAGAAGAGTATTAACTACTACAAAAACTACACTACACATATTTTTACTTCAATTTGCTGGATTTTCATTCATAAAAAGTTTTATTTTTAAAACATAGAAAGTGTAATTCAATTTTATTTTGTTATGTACTCTTCAGCTCCATGATATTCACCTTCTTGAAGTATGTCAATTTCTTTTTTTTAGTTTGGGGCGGGGCAAAAAGTAAGATACTTTTACTTAATTAACTTTAATATATATCTTGAAGAAAATATAGTTCTTTGACCCAATTTTTTGGTTATATAAATTTCTTTTGATTGAATAAGGGTAAGATTGAAAAAAAAAACATCAGTGAAGTCTTCAGAATTATGTAAAATACGATTGGAAACAAAATAAAAAATAAAAATAAAAACTTTATTTTGAAATAAAGGGAGTATGTAATGTAAGAAAGTGAAAAAAGTATTGAAAAAGTTAAAATAGGTTCTTTATTATCGGTGAAGTGACCAAAATTATTATAACATTTTGATTATCCAAATGTCACCTTCATGTCTATAATATAATTAGCTAGACAATCCAACTATACTTAACAATTTAAATTAAATATAATTTACGAATATTCATTTTTACGTTTTAGACATTACAATTTCTATATTTTATCAAATTATTTTCATACATATCTTATACAATCTATTTCAATTATCATATAATTACCGGTTGATTTAGTCTTTTTTAAAATTACACAAAATGATTGGTTTTGTTTTTTATTTTATGTTCTAAACTCTACTTTTTAAATCTGTATACGTCATAATTTCCGACATATAAATACAATTATCTTCACTTTGTTATGGATGGAGTGAATGGACCATATTCTTCTTTTTTTCTCACATACTTTTTTTAATGAGCTTTGTTTATCTTCAAGCTGGTTATATGATATTAATCAATTTATGTTTAACGAAAACTGAAAAAATACCTTGTCAATGAATTCAAATTTAAAATTTTATCTATTTAATTAAATTTGAACTAAAAACTCTTTTATATTCAAATAATATGAAAAGGTTAATTTATATTTTTGATATAATATTTTACAACCGCGCGTAGCGCGGCTAAGTTACTAGTTCATGTATAAGTCCAAACTTTAATGTTGTTTTCATCTTTAAGTACTCTCCACCTTATTCCTTGTTTCATTAACTATCTTACCTAACTAATACATTTTCAAATTCAAGATCTCAAAGAGGGATATCCCACATTAAAAAAAGGAAAAATTGTATATAATAACAAATTATTAATTCAAATTAAATGCTATAAATATAGTTTGATTTAATTGTACCTCATAGCAAACTGTTGCTACTTCACCTCTCTCCTGGTGAATGTTGCTCGCCACTCTCGTTCTCTCCCTCGCCTCTCTCGTTTTTTATACAAACGCAAGTGTATAAAGTGCGTTTGTGTTTTGTATAAAGCGAGAGAAAATTGTATATATACATATATTTTCGTTCCCCTCTTCCAGATCTCGCTCGCCACTCTCCCAGATCTCGCTCTCTCACTCGCCTCTCTCACTTTATACAAAAAACGCAAATTGTATAAAATGTGTTTGTGTTTGTATAAAGCGAGAGAAAATTGTATATATACATATATTTTTGTTCCCCTCTCTCCCCTCTCCCAGATCTCGCTCGCCACTCTCCCAGATCTCGCTCTCTCACTCGCCTCTCTCACTTTATACAAAAACGCAAATGTATAAAATGCGTGAAAATTGTATATATACATATATTTGCGTTCCCCTCTCCCAGATCTCGCTCGCCACTCTCCCAGATCTCGCTCGCTCACTCGCCTCTCTCACTTTATACAATTGATCTTTTTGTATATGTATAACAAAACAGATTATACAACTGCTTTCTTTTGTATATGTATAGCGAAATATACATATTTATGTTTGCTATGGAGCGCAATTATGCAAACTTTGTTATAGCATACAAATATGAATTTTGTGTTTGTTATATGTGAAAGTTGCTCTTAAAAAAAAGTACTAAAAAAATATCTATTTTTTAGCATTTCATGAGGTAATTTTTCCTTTAAGCAAATTTAGTTAATAAGGCCTTGATAAAAAGATTTAGGTCTCTAGATCAAGACCTTTCTTAGATTTTGCCTCACAAAATGTCTATCAATTTTTATAATGTATCCCCCCCCCCCCCCCCCTTTATTCTATCCCAATTAAAAATTTAAAAAAATTAAAGTAGACTAATCTCCTTAAATAAGCTATCTGAAAATCTAAAAACATGACAAAACACACGAAAAAATAGCAGAAAATATAGACTTAAACATTTCTTCTAGACCCATTATATTTAGGGGCTCGTTTAACCATGCTATATGAAATCATGATTTAAAATAATGATATGAAACGAAGTTGAAGTTTTGTTTGGACATGTGATTTAGACTTTTTATTTTGGATGTTTTCTCATAAACATAAAACCTCCATAAGTTGTAAAACTATTAAAATTATCTCAATTCTTTATACAATCTTACCTAATAAGCAAAAGTTTATAAAATCACATAACTCACTATCACAAAAATATTCTTAAAAATTACAATATTTATTGATCAAGCTTTAATTTAATAAAAAAAAATTAAACATAAATTGTTGCGTACTAGTCTTTAATATAATTCTCCCACGTAGTATGAACAATCTTCTCACGTTAAAACTTGCATTTCTCGTTCATATGATTGAGAAGACGAACCAACATGGTTACTTTGAACCATTTGTTGGTCAATTTGGTTGGTAAATAAATTTGATAAAAAATAATGAATTTTGTGAATATAAATGATAAAGTAGAAATTGATTTGAAGTAATAATAAATATTATGTTAGTAATATAAATGGTAAAGTAGAAGCTGATTTCATCTCGCATGTCAAAGGCTTCTTAAAAATGAATTTTTCCATCTCTTTATTTGAGTCTTTTAACTCTTCTTTTATATTCCTCCAAAATAACTTAAGTAGACTATATAAACAAAAGAGTGTCTAAATATATTTTAAAAATATTTTGCTGACTTTGGTGACCATAATCAAATAATGGACATCCAAGAATGTGAAGATGAACAATCTGTCAATGAGTCTTGACCAATACCAGACCCTACTTTTTCTTTTAAATATGTTTTCCTTTTTGTGTGTTTTTTTCCTTTTAAATCTCCATTCATTTGGCTTTGGAGTCAAATGGTGAACAAAAAATGACCCCTCTTGCCAAATCTCCACTAACCAATGCCCACATCAATAAGAAAATACATTGGACTAAAGTACATTATTTATATTCAATGGACGAGAGGGAGTTGCTCGGATGGTAAGCACCCCTCACTTCCAACCCGAAGGTTGCGAGTTCGAGTCACCAAGGGAGCAAAAGGGGTGGGAGCTCCTAGGGAGGGTTAAAAAAAAATTTATTTGTATTCTATGTCATGTTAAATCAGGACCAATAGACAAATTTGGGTAATGTCACATTACAATGGGGACTACTAAATTAATTGATGCTTAAATAAATACATGAAGAGTTGAAGACTCACTAGTTTAAATGTACATAAATAGTAAAAAGTAAAAAAATAAAAAAATAAAAAATTACTCCTTCATGTACTTGTAAAGATATTACCTCAATGATGATTGAAAACATTATAGGGGAAACTAATTGAATTTAGCACAAGGAAAAAAAATAGATGATGGTCAACGGATCCGGCTCCCCTCCATTACCTCTTCCCTCCATTTCGTCAAGTGCACGTCTAGATTAGAGACATGTGTCAGATTTAAAGTTTAAAGGTCAAGGTTATATTATATTAACAAATATCATAATCATAGTTAAGTCAACAAATTTTAGAAAACTACTATCCAAATTTGGTAAGAATTACAATATATTCCATACAAATTTGATATTTACTAATATCATTAATTTCATCATATATTTATCATTTACATTTAAATATTAAAATTGTAGAACATTAAACGTTTATATTTAATGTGATATATAATAATCTTCAAAAATATTTGCATTTAAAACAATGTTATCTTCCATTTTTTAAAAAAGAAGATAAAAGGATATTTATTTAAAAAAACATACTATATTTATTCCCCTTAAAACACAATAGCCACAGTTTCTCCTTGAAATAATTTTGGTATTTACGTTTAATTCTAAAAACCTTTCATCTTGTTATTTTTATTTTTTGGTTTTTTCCCACACTGATAATTTTTAACTTTTTTGATTTGTTTCTCAACATAGTATATATAATATTTCAAGAGTAAAGTTTACTAGTACATAAATTGTTTAGTTGATTCTCACCTTAAATATCATATAATTTAATAATTAAATACAAAAATATAATATGAAATTAATGATATTAATAAATCTCAAATTTTGTTTAGAATATATTATAATTTTTACCAAACTAGAAAACTTTCCGCTCTTCGTGCTGTATAACTATAATTTAAAATGTTTTTTTATAAATTAAGTAGAAATAAAAAGGCAAATTCTATTTTGATTAGAGACAACATTCGTGTTTCCTCTTAAATAAAATAGTTAAGAAAAGAAATAATATCTTCACATTAAGTTGACATCAGAGAAAACAATCAATTATTTTAAAAAAATAAAATTGACACAATAATGTTATAACATTTTTAAAAATCGAATTACCAAATTAAAATTTTAATACAATATCATGTCCATTTCCAATTAACTTTAATTCAAACACGATATCACTCAGACATGAAGTAATTAACTATTTTTTAAAAATCAATCGAAGAACCAAATAGACAATATATAAGTATTCATGAATTTTAATCAATTTCACGTGGATAAAGAAATTATGAATACATTATTTATTGAAAATTCTACTTCTAATAATTTTAAATTTATAATTTCATTTTTTTAAAACTAAAAAACTAAAATTCGTAACCTAAAGTAATCTAAGAAGAGAAAAAAAATAGATCTTGTTTTCCATTTCAATAAAAGAATTTACCTAATTAATTATTTTCTTTAAATTAGGCATAATTCAAAATTTTCTTTATAGAAGTACAAAAAAAAAACTCAAAAACCTATATACCAATAACTAATATTTTAAAATAAATAAAGAAAAGAAAGTAAAAAGAACAAAGAAGGAAAAAAAAGTAATTAAAGGAAAAAATTAATAGCATTAATGATGAGATGATTTAAAATTTGAAAAAATGCAAAATAGATAAATTTTCAAGACAATTTTTTGAGCAATTTTTATTATTTTTTTTATAAAAAAAAATGTAATTTTTTGTTATAAAGTTAAATAAATATTTCAAATAAGAAGAGTGTCATCATCTTCTATTTTTAACTTTATTATTTGATATTGGTATAATCGTATAGATCTTTAACATAAGAGATGATCTAATTTATTTATAAAATATAAAATCGAATTACATTAATAAATATATTTGTTACAAAGATTATAATAACTAATTTCTTGTAATAAATAAATAAAAGAAAGTAAATTTTTAATTTTTTTTAAAAAAGAAGTGATTTAAGGAAATGATATAAATGACATTAATTATCAGATTAAGGTAAGAAAGTAAGAAAATTAATATGATCTGTTGATGAACAAAATTAAACATGGTTGGTTACCTTTGATATTTCTGTCTTGGTTACCTTTGATATTTTTGTCTTTTAGTCTTTAAAATTAAAAAAATGTCAACAAAATTAATATACATATATATATATATATATATATATTATTTCTAAGAATATAAAGTATAATTAAAGATAAATTAAAAAAAACTAATTTAAAGGTGAAACATAAGAAAAAAAATGGAAAAGAATTAAATAATAAAATATTTAAAAAAAGAACGGAAGAATAATATATATATTCATTATTTCTAAGAATATAAACTATAATTGAAGAAAAATAATTAAAAATAAAACAAATATTAATTAAAGGTGGTAAATAAGGAAAAAAATAGAAATAAATAAATAATAAAATATACAAAAAACGATATTAGAGGAATAAAAAATTGAAAGAAATAATGTGAAAACTAATTTAGGATCCTTTCAAATCATAATAAAAAATAAAACAAACATTAATTAAAGATACATAAGGAAAAATGAAACAAAAAAATTAAAGAAAAAAATTTAAAAAAAAACGGAAGAAGAATAAAAATGGAAAGTTATAATGTGAGAACTAATTTAGGATCCTTTTAAATGATAATTGACAGCATATATTTCTCCTTAATTATACTTTTCCTAATTTAGTAATTAAATTGATTCTTCTTTAAATAATTTTTCTTATCACTCATCAGTTTTTCTATAAGTTTTTCAATCAGTATGATTTAGTTTTTTCTCTCAATACAAAATTTTGTAGAAAACATTATAGTGCAACATTTTAAAAAAAAAATATTTTTAAAGAGAACATTTGTTACATGACTTTTCTTCTTATATCAATATCTTGAAGAATCATGAGATACTAGAAATCATATTCTATCATCAGAAGAAGAAGTGACAAAGTTAAGGTGTTCATTTTTATTGATTTTAATACTTATTTTTTTTTATTTTATAGGCTAAATATAAATAATTTTGAGAATTTCTTTTTATATGTATATATATTTGTAATTGTACAATGATTTTGAAACGTAAGATTCTTAACCTATTTTAGATTCTAATAACTTTAAAAATATTCCTAATAATTTTATTTTTGCATTTTTTTGGTTTTGATTATTATTATTTTTTTATCCTGAAGCTTTAAACACATAATTATATGCTCAGTTATTAGTGATATATTTGATTATTTTTTAAAAAAAAGAATATGGTGCAATTTGTAGTTAGTCAACCATATAGAATATCATACTAAATAGGATATTAGATTAACTCTTTCATAAAATTAATTCCAATTTTCATATATCTAACACTTACCGTCAATGATTTGACTATTATTTTACGCTAAAGCCGACGAAATACTGTCCTTTCTAAGATCTCTTCTCTTCATTTCTAAATTTCCTTCCGAGAAGCTTTGTTGTTTATGTTTTTTCTTTTTCATTGCTTGTTATCCTTCTTCCCTTCATGACCTTTTTTAAAATTTATTTGGTATGTTGTTGATTTTTTTTCCTTTGATGCGTGCATATTCAATGAAACTTGTTTGATATTTCTGAAAAGTTAAAAAGTAATAAAAGGAAGAAAAACAATTAAAACAAAGAAGATGTTTGAAACACAATCATAAAAAGGAATGAAATATTGAGAAAGGAGCTAATCAAACTGTAACACCCTGCTACTAGAAAGACTTGGAATTAGAAAGAAACACTTTTTGGGAAATAATCAAATTTGGAAAGTTTGACAAAGTTAAGTTAAGTATGAGTTTTGAGGCAGCTTCAAACAATCATCACTCCTAGCTCAAGATGAGTTAGGTGTTCTAAAAAATACCGTAGGAAATATCTTTGAATTATCTTTCCAACGCCGCCGAGTTTGCTCATTTTCGAGTTCGTATGAGGGAGATATGCCCATTGGAAATTGGGTTGTCTAGATAAGGAAAGTTAAAACCAAATTTTAGAAGGTTATTATGAGCTTTTCCATACCCAATTGATTCAATTCATTTTTAGTGAATTAATTAGGGTCAAAACTGAATTGGTTCAGTTTGCACAATTGAAAATTCACGCTAGGGTTTTAGAGAGAAGAACTCAAGAGAGAAGAGAAGAGGAAAGTTAAGATTTGTCGTCTTCGTGAGGAATTGATTGCGGGTTTCGCCAAGGATTCGATCCTACGAGGTATGTGAGTTCACATAGCGTTGGGTTCGTTCACCCACATGCCAACCATGTTTATTTCAGTATGATTTTCGTCCTAAAAGATTAAGAATTTGATGTTCTTGAGTTGTGTTCTTGAATTGCTTTCGTTCTTGAATTTGGGATGAGATTGAGGAGTTCTTGAGAGTTTAATGTCGATTGTTAGAGTTGTTTTGAGTTAAATTCTAGTGTATATGTTCTGGGTATCTGAAACTAAAGAGAATTTGAGAAAAAGAACCGAGTTTAGGTGAATTGGGGTTAGAAAACGAAGAAGGAAAAAGTCAGGCAAATCTAGCGTCCCAGTCCGCGTCGCGGACTTGTCCCACCATTTCACAGAATCTTTCTCCGCGTCGTGAAGCGGTCACGGACCATTCTGTCTCAAAATTTATTTTGCGACCAAATATTTAAATGCATCTCCGCGTCGCGGACTTGCTTCCAAGAAGTGATTTCTTGATCATTTCTCATGTTTAACTATCTAAAAACACTCATAAACATCATGAGATCTTTCCTATCACAAATCACAATCCTTGAATCCATAAATTCAAATTCAAGGAAAGTTAAGAGACAAGTAAAGAGAAGTTCATAGAGTCTTCTAAATGTCTTTTACAAATGTTTTAACTTTGTTTTAAGACCTGAGTTTTGAGTTGAGTAAAGAGTAAAGATTGAAGTTCATTTCTTCAAAAGAGTATATCGGGACTATTCCCAAATAGTAAAATGTTTTCACATTTAAACAAGAAAGGAAACTGAGATTTTCAAAAGAGCCTTTGAGTTAGTTTTCAGTAAAGAGTAAATGCTTTCACAATTAAGCAAGAGAGGAAATTTTGTTTTCCAAGATAGCCTTTGAGCTAAGTTTTGAGCAATTATCTCAAACCACAGAAAGAAGTTATGTTTTTAAACATAAGAGCTAGTATTATATTTTGGGAGTAGTATTGAGCACCGATATGGAGGAGAGTTCAGACAACTCCCAGCCCCCATAAACCATGTAGCCATCATGGGTAGAAAAGGGTCATACTTTTTAGATGATTCCTTAGTGCTTTTTAGCATAGACTAGTGGATCCACTTATTAGTCAGGTTCTATACCCTCGACAAGGTATAGGACGGCCTGGCAGCGTGAGGCAAAACGTTGTATCATCACAATAGCTCTTAAGTGATGGTTGTCGGTTAGAGAAACTACCACATAAGTATTTTGTATTATTATATACATAGAGTTACTTGTATTTTTATATACATCCATAGTTTATATTGTATCATTGCATACATACAGAGTTACTATTGTATTTTTAAATACACAAAGTTGATATCCATGTTTTAAAGCTTTTCTTTATAATGCACTTATTTATACTGCTTTATTTTGAATTAATTCAGTTCAGTTGAGACCATGTTTGTTCTTTCAGTTCCCTTTTCAAGCTTATGCCTTGTTTTAGAATTCTCCTCGCATGCTCGTACATTCAATGTACTGATGCCAGTTGACCTGCATCTTTTTATGATGCAGATTAAGGTAACCAGGATCAACACCCATCGCATCGTTGATCCAGTTGAGTTTCAGAGTTATTGGTGAGTCTCCTTGCTTCCAGAGGATCCCCTTTTTCATTACTTTATCATTTTAGTTCATTAGGATATCGTGGGTCTTGTCCTGATGTCCATCTCTGTTGCTAGGGGATTCATAGACAGTTAGTTGATATTAGTTCTTGAGTCTTTCCATTTTAATTATGCTTTGAGACTTGAGTTGCCACTTTGGCCAGTGCATGTTTATTTATAATACATTTTCAGTTATCACATTGAGCTTTCAGTTTACTTTTAAAGTACAAGTACAGTTATGTTGAGTAAAGTCTTCCGCTAATAGTTAAGCCAGGCCAAGGGCTCGCTTGGGGCCAGTCCCGTCCAAGGTATAGGCTCGGGGCGTGACACAAACCATGAATTTTTCTACTACTTCGTCAATAATGAACACGTCAATATTAGTTGGTGAATAACTTTTACCATATTTTTGAAATGATTTGTGATTATCTACCCTATTTTAAATATTAGAGAAACTCTTGACATTCTCTCGTATAAGTTATCAACAACTATTTATTTCTCTTTTAAATTCTAATATTTATGTGCTATAGTTATGGGTATTAAAAACGACGCCACTAATATATTTAACATATTTGTTTCTTTATCTTATTCAATAATTTTTTTAATGATAAAAAATAAATAAATAGAAATACTGATCATAGAGAGGTGCCATATAGGATTGCTTACATTCAACTTTATATATATATATATATATATATATATATATATATATATATATATATTTAGAGAGTAGTTTTCTAAAATTAGTTGACTTAACTATGGTTATGATATTTGTTAATATAATATAATCTTGACCTTTAAACTTTAAATATGACACATGACTCTAATCCAGACGTGCACTTGACAAAATGGAGGAAAGGGGTTATGGAGGGGAGTCGAATCCATGTTCAACGCCTATAGTATTTCACAATTCTCTGTGTCCCTCCTCCCCCCAATTTTATTGGGAATGTGAGTCCGGGTTACCACATATAGAAAAGCATTTCATTCGTCTCATATTAGTTGATTATTACACTAAAATAATTATCTTACAAGTATTAGTTGTCCACATTACTAAATTAAAAAGCATTAATTAATTATTTTTTTCTATATTGCCTTTGCAATTAATTCTTTTTGAAAGAGTTTACATTTATTTGTAAAATTATCAAAAAGTTTTTTAAGGGGTAGATTAGTAAAATTATCTTCTTAATTATGATTTCTCAAGCATCGTGCAAAATGGAAAGTGATAAACTAATATGGAACGGAGGGAGTATCAAAAAATCATAGAGCCATCTAACGAAGTTTGAGGTTATGAAAAAGCCGAGGAGTCTGTTTGGATTGACTTATTTGTAATGTTTTTAAGTTAAAATAACTTTTAAATATTCTTGTAGTGTTAAGATAAAATTAAAAAGTGCTTCTAAGCATTTATTTTTAAGTAAAAAAGACAAAATAAGTCAAAGTTACAAGTTAAAATTCCTAATTTATGACTATCGCTTAAATTTTAATTTTGATTCAAGTATCGGTTGGACTTAGGGTGTGACAAATGGTTGGATTTGGATGAGTTTAAAATGGTTTGAACAAAAATGGGTAATTATCCAATCCGCCCATAAAATATATGAGTAAATATGATTTGGATAATTAATGGACGGATTGGATATGAGTTACCCATATTTCATTCACATGGATTGAAGAATTAAAAATGAATTTATATGTTTTAAGTTTCTAAAGTAATTTTTTATTCTACTCACTCTCATCTCTACATCCAATTGACCCACCCCTAATTTTATTTTATTTTTATTTTTTCTAACTCGCACCCCGCTTTTATCCCCCTCCACCTCACCCCGCCTTCATCCCCCTTACCCCCACTTTTTTTTTTTTTTATGTTTTTTCTTTAAAAAACTCTACTCCAACACCACCCTCACCCCCTCCCCAATTTCTTTTTTAAAATGTTTTCCATTATTAAATTGAGTTTCTTTTTATGTTTTTCAAAAAGAAAAATAAAATCCCCCTCCCCCCCAACACCTTCCACCCAACCTACCCCTAATTTTTTTTCATTTTTCAAAACAAAAAAAAATTACCCCTTCCACCCCCGGGCGCCCTCCCCCCACCTTCCACTCAATCTATCCCTAATTTTTTTTTTCAAAAAAATAAATAAAATTACCCCACTCCTCGCCTTCCACCCAACCTACCCCTATTTTTATTTTTTTTTCAAAAAAATAATTATGTTTTTTTTTTAAAAACCCTCTGCAAAAATGATGTGTGATACAATGTATGATATTTAAGGAGAAAATTGCGCAAATTTAAAACAACAAAATCCAATAAATATAGGAGAAAATCTTGCATCCCCCTTAATGAGGCGCATTTGTATCTTTATTACAAAAACAAAGCACATAATTTAGGTTCTTTCTTCTTCTACTACTACGATTCTTCAAAACTCTAATAGAAACAATAAAAAATTCAAAATACTCAAAATTTCCATTGAAGATACTATATCAATGCATCTAATTTATCTAAATAAAGAATATTTGTATCTAAAGTATGTGATGTATCATATATCTTAAATAGTGTGTAGATTATGTTTATAGTTTTTTATTTTTTCTAAAAAATTAAGTATTTTTCTAGCTTAACATATGTTCAACTGATAGACATGGTAAGAAAATCATGTACAATGTAGGGAGAGAAGAGGAGAAAATCAAGGAGAGTAAAAACTAGTGAGATATATAATTTCTTATACACTTGGGTGATCTTAGCCTTTTAGGCATGAAATAAGGTACTCTAGTTGTTACAAAATTAATAATCTTGCCTGGATAATTATTTAAAACTAACAATGTAAAGGATAATTATGGGGCTTAAATTTGCGTCTTCAATGCAATATGAAGTTTAGAAAAAGAAAAGAAAGGAAAGTGTCACTTATGATTTATTTGGTGAAAATTTTAAATTAATTTATTTTGAAAAGTGTTTCGGAAAAGTATTTTTGGTGTTTTTTTTATGTTTAATTAATAAATTAAAAAAACACTTTTGAGTAATAACTTATCGTTTAATCGAAGTTTTTAAAAGTTATATGTCCAAATAGGTCAATGATATTATAATTTGATAAATTGGACCAAATCAATTTGCTAATGGAATGCTCTAATATGGTACAAAAGTGTGTTTTAGCTAATAATTCAATCAAAGAAATAGTTGAAAGAGAAGGATATCGAAAATTTTAATTGCACTATTGATTATAAATGAATTTTTTTAACATTTGACTACATACCATTAAATGATTAGACACACACTTGAAAGATAACACATAAAGTCACGAAAAATGGTTGAATAATTAATTTATATGGATTTTTATTGGTGAAAGCACATAGAAAGTGATGTTGCTAAAAATTAATAAGTAAACTATTCATTTGTTAATATAAAGAAACGTCCTTTTTGAAACACAATTGATTTTTCTTCATACCTGACATAATGCATGGAATGATCCTTGATAGTTATAGGGTAACATGAAAATTCTTAGTAAAAACTTCTACAAAACGTTATATTTTTTCATAAAATTATATTCGTTCAAAAAGGGCTTCAAAAGATGTTGACTAAATTAAGAAGATTTGTTCTGTAGAAAAAATGAAAATGTATTCACACTTATATACATAAGAATTATATGAAAAAAGAAGATTTTCTTTTTGAAAAATAATAACCACACTTCTTTGAAGTAATAAGGCTATTCAAATTACAATATTCAGGGAGAAAAAATCATAATAAATGTACAAAAATGATATATTTAATCCGAACGAAACTCTGAAACAAAATTTCCAAAGATGGGTAGGGTATTAATATATCTAATACAATTTAGATGTAAAATATTGTCCTCTAAGAAGGGAATCATTGATTAAGTGATTTTAAATTATGAGATTTAAAATTATTTTTGTCTTCGAAAGAAGATATTAATCAAAGAGAATGATTTTTTTCTTAATAAATGTGAATCCCTCAAATATTATTTGAGAATATAAACTCTTGTTGCACCCAAAAAAATATTTTTTGTTAGGTACATTAGTAGAAATAAGAAAATGATTCACAATTGCAAAACTAAATATATTGTTATAACCTGAATTATTCAACATGATCAACCTATTTATATTTAAACGATCATAAGCAAGTTCATAAATATACTCTTGAAAAATAAGTGAATATAGAAAGATGTGTTGTTGCGAGCTATGTGGGTGTAACTATCTTTAAATTTATTCCATTTAAAATTCGATTTGAACTCAAGATGAAAGATTTTGAGGGCGATACTTATAACGATATAGTTAAAGCAAAGTATTATAGTAAGAATATACCTTTAATACATGTAATCTTTCAATAGATTCTCTATCATATTTTTTTCTTTTCATTTCATTTAATTGGTCTATGTTATAGTGTCATAAGATAATAAAATGGTAAAGTTCATTTATTCTGTGACCTAATTGCTCTTTCGACTTCAAAAAGACTTTCTTTATCAATATATTGTTTCTTCTACACACATCTTCATAATAAGAAAATGATAATAGTTAAGGTTCACTAAAAAAATTGAAAATTCACTCATGAAAAAAGAAACCCTTCCTGCATTAGAAGTTGATAAATTTTTAACGTCTAATTAGATTGAGAATTATTCAAATTAAGAACAAAGCTCGTTGTTTTTTCTTTCCCTATAAATTAATTGAACAAGCAATTATATCAATTTATTCAGTCGACCCAATTTTATTTTGTTCTATTTCAAGAATCTAACACAATTTTATATTTTCGACACACAAATAAGTATGCAATGGAAAGAAAACAATCCTAGATTCTATCCAATCGATCATTCCGCTGGCATCTCACATTTTTTATTCTTATTTAACTGTCACTAGAAAATGTAGTTGTACATACGTGAGTCTTAATGAGTCATATTTAAATAGAGCATGTAACCAATATATTTAGTTTAAAATTGACTAGTTTCTAAGTTTTACTAGGATTTTTTTCTAAAGTGCTTTCAAAAAAATTTTAACTTCTGAAAAAATAGTTTATATTACTCTTCAGAAATACTTATTTTTTTTAAAAAAAAATTTAACTAGAAAACATCACATTCTTAAAAATAAGCATTTTTAACATTCAAAAAACTTGACTAATGGTTTTTAAAGCTTTCTTTCTAATAAAAAGAAAAGCATGACTAAAAATAATTCATATTAAAGCTCTCTCATCTTTCAAAATAAACTGTTAAATACTTTTGCACAAAAGTATTTGAAAAAAGGATTTGTTTATAATATTCTTTTCCCTCCTAGCCATCTAAGGAATAAACTTACATAGATGCTTGGGACCTAATACAAATTATAAGAAAATTTGTGATTAATTATTTTATTGGAAATATAATATGTAATGAGCATTTTCACACTGAGATTAAGAGTAATTAAAGACTCTAAAGTCCTTATATTAAGTAATTTCTACATAATAATCCATAATTTATTGTTATTATATAAACCCTTAAACTTGATGCAAATTATTAGTTTTGTCTCCGAACTATTAACAGTCATAAAAACACTCCTTTATACTTGACTAATTAAACTTAGATACAACTCCAGATCTATCACATGACCTAACAAGTGGTTTCAAATTCTTGTAATAACATAAAACTCTTAATGAAAAGAAAAGTCAAGAGAAGTGTAGAAAATATCTTAAACGTGACGCTAAATTAAGGATGTATTTCACTCATGTTGAAAGATCGCGGGTCTATATAAGTTCTGTTAGTTAAATAAAAAAGTGTTTTTAAATTTGTCAATAGTTAAGGATGAAACTAATAATTCATACCTAGTTTAGGAGCATTTTCAATATTCTTTTCAAACAATTCACGAAAATTCTGCCTGTTTTGTACAGATGTCCAATACGTGTCTAGATACGATCGCAGGAGCTTACCAACTTTTCACTTACAGACAGTTATTTTGTATCAAGGCAACAAAATCTGAACATTACAAATTATTTAGTCACAACTTTAATGCTCTCATGTATATATAAAGGGGAACTTCACCAAATTACCAACACACCTCGTATTTTTCTCCTTGGATCGTCTCTACTTGTATTCAGGTTCTTTCTTATACCCATTTTAAGTTTAATTTCGATTTGTTTGTGAATTTTGATTATTCATGGTCGAGAATTCGATGATTTTTTTAGTAAATGTTGTGTGAATGTGGAATTTACACTTGTTCATGTTTGCCTTTTTCATTTTTGTTTAAATGCTAATTATCGATTTGATCGGAGATGCTTTAGTTATATCTATTTTTAGATTGGTAAAAAAGGGGGGGATTGAAATGGTTTTGCTTTTTTGGGCCCGATTTGATGATGGAATGGTGGTCCAGAATCAAGATATAAAGAATCTAATTTTAGATTCAGAAACAGATCTTGCTAGGGTATTTTAGCCTTGTAATAGAAAATGATTTGTCTTCTGTTTAAATTTTGTAGTTATTTAAATGGAAGTAAAGTTTATCTATAATGACTGCTTAACCTGCATTGGTGGTATAGCTTTTTTGAACATTTCCAAATGAACAATTTCAACGAAATCTTTTCATTTTCTATTGTACTACTATTACTTTTTATTTGGGCATCGTTTTCTTGTCCGCCTCCCAAGGTAGGGGTAAGGTGTGTGTACACTCTACCCTCCCTAGACTTGTGTGATGACGTTGGATATATTGTTTTTGTTTTTGTTGTCTATCTCTAGTTTTGCTTTTGCGTTTAAGTTAATTAATAATAAGCTGTAGTTTTGAGTCTCTTTTTCTTATCTTGTGATTTTTAGGATGCAGAAAGATGGGGTTAAACAACAGCTCTTGGCTCTTAGAAGCCTCTGAGTTTCCATCTGCATTGGGATTATTCTGTTCTCTACATGATGATTTCAAATTCGCAGCTCATAGAGCATTTAAGTTCTCGTACCAGATGCACAATGAAGTAACAGTGATTAAGAATGTTGTTGTGCTGAAGCACGGCCTTGTTGCAGATGGTTGAACACTGAAACAAGGTTTCGTGCCTGTAAATAGAGAATTATCATATCAGCAGGAGTGTTATTTATAGAATTATAGTATAAAGTAGGATTGTTTGTTGAAAATGGTGAAAAATGGAAATGCATTGATGCAAAAATATGAATTGGGGAGATTATTAGGTCAAGGCAACTTTGGTAAGGTTTATTATGGAAGGAATCTGGAAAGCGGACAGACTGTAGCCATTAAAGTAATTGATAAAGAGAAGGTTCAGAAAGCTGGACTGACTGAACAGACGAAACGAGAGATATCTGTTATGGCATTGGTCAAACATCCACATGTTGTGCAGCTATACGAGGTCATGGCAACTAAGAGTAAGATTTACTTTGTGATCGAACATGCCAAAGGTGGCGAGCTTTTCAACAAACTGACAAAGGGGAGGCTCAAGGAAGATGTTGCTAGAAAGTTGTTTCAGCAACTGATCAACGCAGTTGAATTTTGCCACAGCCGAGATGTTTATCACCGTGATCTCAAACCAGAAAATCTCCTACTGGATGAGAATGGAAACCTAAAGGTCTCAGACTTTGGTTTGAGTGCATTAGCTGAGTCTAAGCGGCAAGATGGGTTACTCCACACAACCTGTGGTACACCAGCATATGTTGCTCCTGAGGTGATTAGTAGAAAAGGATATAAAGGTGTCAAAGCTGACATCTGGTCTTGTGGGGTGATTTTGTTTGTCTTGTTGGCTGGTTATCTTCCATTTTATGACTCAAATCTTATGAATCTGTATAGGAAGATATGCAGGGCAGAGTACAAATGCCCTCATTGGTTCCCTCTAGAAGTGCGTAAACTTCTCTCTAGGATCCTTGACCCAAACCCTCATAAAAGGATTTCAATAGCCAAAATCAAGGAAAGCTCCTGGTTTAAGAAAGGATTGGGATCTTCACATGTGGGAACTAAACAAGTAGTGAACCAAAATGTTATTGCAGATGGTGATGCTGTTTCCAGTTCAAATTTGGAGAGTAGTACCTCTTCCTCCGACACTAAGTTAGAGTTGATGAAACCTGCAATCTTTAGTGCATTTCATATCCTCTGCTGGTTTAATTTGTCTGGTTTATTCATAAACAATGATCAAAAGGGGGAGCTGCGATTCACATCAGTGAAGCCTGCCCCAATCATCATATCCAAGCTTGTGGAAGTTGGCAGGAGTCTGAACCTTGAAATAAAGAAGAAAGAGGGTGGATTTCTTAGATTAGAGGGATTAAATGAGAGCAGATATGAAACTCTGTGCATTGACGTGCAAATATTTGAAATTTCTGAATCCCATTATTACTTCATTGAGCTGAGTAGGTCAAGTGGTGATGCGATTGATTACCAAAACATGTTGACGCAAACTATCAGACCAGCTTTTGAGGAAATTGTTCTGGCTTGGCAAGGTGTGCAATCTCATCAACAATAGTAATTATAGAATCACTAAAATGAAGCTTCTGATTTCTAGATGCTCGCTCTGTCTGCTGATCATACTTTGTATTCTGTTTGTTTGGTGCACTAGTTCTATCTATGAAAGCATATTACTGCAAAATTGGATTATTTTTCCCAGAGTTGTCTCCCTTCTCTTATTTTATATTATTGCTTCAGTTATATAATTTCTGCCTTCAATAGTACTAGCTAGTTTTCATGCATGCATGAGTTAATTAAATGGCGTGCGGAAGTTATGTTGTATTTCTATTTGGAAATTTGTTCTCAAGAACAGACAGAATCAGTGGAACAGCAACAGGGTATATATGCCGATTCTACTATATATCTATGATTTAGTGGTGGTTCTCATAGAATCGACCTCGACTTGTTGTTTGAGGAAAACCTAAATAATGTTGTATGTTTGTGTGTGAGGATATCCGTTTTTACTGTGCATTCAATTTGCTTACCTCTCTTGAAGTTTTCAGTCACTGTCAATCCACCTGACTATTTAGGTGAAAAATTCAATTAAACAAAGAGTGTGCCCGCTTTAACTGTTGGAGTTTTTACTCTACATATATATACAATAATAGTGCTAAGTTCATAAATAATGAGAGATTTCAAATGGAAGTGTATGCTGGATATTATTTCAAATTCAATATAGGGTTTGTTTTAGTATCATATAAACATGTGATGATCATATTGTATAAGTAGAAAATTAATAAGCCTGCTGCGCTGCCTGTATGGCACTAGAGTTGAAGAATAAGGAACAAAATCATTTCTGAGTACTTCTCTTAAAGAATACGACGAAATTATTAATTAACATTCGCCCTAAGAAATTTAAGTGAATAAATTCAATGCCTGCATTGTATTTTTGTTATATGATGATGAAGCCATTCTTATGGATTCCCCATATTATACTTTCTCTATAATCATTTTCTTTTTCTTTTTCTTTTTGGGGTAGCCATGAATATTTAAATCGAGAAAATTTCAGAAATAACGATACTTTAGGTCTAATTATTTGATGTTTCTAGTCTCCAATAATTTGAAGCCTAATTATGATGGATTTTAATGTCTGTTTCTGCTATTTATATCTGCATACATGAAATAGCATGAATACGGTATCTGAATTTTTAATTGTATGCATATGTATATGTGTATGTTTTCAAAGCGCACAAGCTGGATGTTTGTGCATATATGTGAAGATGTCAATTGTATGTGTGGCCAACTGAACCAATATATATGTGTTTTCAAATTGTGTGTATAAGCCATTGCATGAGAAAGATATGCAAAGTGTATGTTTTAAATATGTCATACGTGTATATGTCAGGATCCCTATTAAAAAATAGCTCATTTCTGGGATTTTTAGATATAAAAATACTTGTATTTTGTATATATCTTTCTATATTATAATATAATGTCACAATGATTTATATTTTTTTGTTAAAAGCACCACTATAGAGAATAATAAGGATTGGAGCCGAAACCTATATACATCGAATCATGTAATTAATACAATCCTATAAATTATCGATGATATACTTAACTAGTTTAGGCAGCAAACTAAAAATATATGATTCTTGCTAGTAAATTAAGAGAATTAAATATGAGATAGATGAAATGAGAATGTAAGTTTTTATTTCGTGGCAAGTTGTGTTTGTTTGTTTAAAAGAAGAAGGAATGTGTTGATATTAGAGGTGTACCCATGAAGAACATACGTGTGCTCTAGTATTGCTGGTACTAAGCAAAAGAATCATCTGCGAGATCAGGATTTGAATCCAGCTAGAGCACTATTTTATTATTTTTATTATAAATTTAGCTTAGAGATCATATTTAGTGCACCCAAAAATTTTAAAAACTTTTAGCTTAGAAAACATATTTTATATACCCGAAGTCTTTAAATTCTAAGTTCATATGTGGTTGATATATATATTTGCTTTGCAGTGTTAAATGTGGAAAACAAGGAGGGCAAGCTGTTAATTAATAATTAATTAATTATAAACACAAACTGTCATCTTCAAGAAGCAAAGCGAAGGAGATATTTTGATTTAAATGGGAGTCAGATCAGGCAAACGGTTCTGCTCCACTTTATATTAAGAGAGTGTGGTTGGGTCTGACTCCGTTATAGGGCTAGTACGTCGAGGATTGTTTGGGATAAGTCAAACTTGGGATGAGTGTTGTATGGCTACCTAGTGATTTACAAGTACCCTCACTGCACTGACCATAGTAAACTCCTTCTTGTTGTCCGAAAAGAGATCTAATTTAAACGACCAGGTACAACATATGAGTTCGATCCATTAGATTCTTTATTTTTTTAGAAAAGAAACGAGAGACAAGAAAACACCTTTGATTACGATTAAAAGTATATATATATTCCACTGAGCTATCTCTAAATTGGTCTAACGGCACCGAAAAACAAAAAACAAAGACTCTCTTTCTCTCTCTCTCTCTCAAGCTAATCCAAATTAATACTGATGCAATGTATGTAATTATTTGATGGGGAGTCTAGTACAATTCTATTATTTATTTGATGGGGAGTCTTGGTACAATTCTATTATTATTATTATTATTATTATTATTATATAGTTGCTGTCAACTGGTCAGTATGGGTGCCTTTAGTTTCGTTTAGGGGTGTCTAAAATAGCCCAATAATAGGTAACTTACTCAATTTTTTCAGAATTTTAAGGGTTGGACTCAAGATAATTTAAATTGAGTTTAATCTTAATCCATTCAAACCTTTATCCATTATAAGAGAATTATCAATTGAGCTCAATTTAATCTCCAATTTCAATCGTTTAAAGACTATTTATTTGCATTAATGTAATGTATGTTCCTATAATGAAGGTATTAATTACTATCTATTTTATATCTTTTAGGATTTATCTATCCATTTGTAACTTCTTTTTAAAATTTTCTTGAGTTGAAATTTAAATTGTGGTTATAAAATTTAAATAATAATATATTAAAATTATTGAGATTAAGCGGGTCAAATTGAGTGGTTCAAGACCCAATCCGTTTTTAAACTCATTTGAGCCCAAAGTAAACTTAGACGGGTTAAGACTCAACTCAATTTCTATTTCTTTTAATATCTCCAATTTCAATTCAACCCGCCATTTGACAACCTTACTTCCGTTTATATGAATATGATGATTGGCCAATAGAGTCCACTAGGCTCAAAGGGAAATTCACCAAAGGAGAAGGTATATATCTTCTCACTCAAAGGTGATTGCGACACTACCCCAAAAGCTTATGGATACACAATATGTATAATTGTATACCCTTAGCTTGTCGTGACTCATTTTGCCTTAATTTATGTGATATTATTCAATTTAATATAAAATTTAATAGAGAAAAGAAGATTTTTGAAATTTGTAGTCTAAACAAATCTTAATTATAATTCATATGCGTGGTATGAATCATTTCATTAAAGATAAAAGATTTTTTTTTAAAATAAAGTTGTTCCTAATAATAGAAACGTGACATTCTTTTGGAATAAATTAAAAACAAAAGGGTATAACATAAATTGAAACAAAGGGAGTAATAATTCTGAAGGGTGTGTTTGGTATGAATTTTTTATTTTCTCATGTTTGGTGGGTCAAGATATTTTAAAAAAGATTTTCTCTAATAAAACAAATTGCTTAAAAATGAGGAAAATGACTTTCCCAGTAAAATTAGCGAAAATAAGTCTCATAAGTAACATTTCACACTTATTGTCTCCTTCCCACTCATTCAAGCCCCATCGGCCTTGATCATTCCAGCCCCAACCCCCGCCATCCCACTTCCACCTTATCTCACCACATAGTATTTTGTTAGATTATATATAAATGCTCTTGGAATAATATTTTTTTGCTTATTTACTAAAAACTAGAAAATAAGAAATCCACTTATATTCCCAAAAAATATTTTCTTCATACCGAACACATGATGATCTCCTTTCGTTTTTAGTTTAATTTAACCATTAATCGTTCGGAAAATTTACGGGCCTAATTAATTGAAATTGGGTAACATACAAAAATTTCACTAGTTTAGTACCTAATTACCTCCCTTTCCTTCACTTTTCATTATTACGAAACTTCTCAGAATTTGGATTTCAGATACATATATCTCTGATACATATGATCAAAATTAGGCGTAACTTGTTGTAGATACATTGTATCCAAGTGGTTTCCTATGTATTTGACTCTCTCGCTCGCCTCTCTCCCTGTATCTGGTGTTCCAGATACATGTATCTAGTGTGATTCACATGTATTTGAGATACATATACTATCTCACTCGCATCCCTTCTATCTCGTTTGCATCTCTCTTTATTTTAGTGTATCTGATAGCAAAAATATATATATGTTGGTGTATTTGACTTAAAATCTTATATGAAATTATCAATAAATACATATATGTTGATGTGTTTGACTTAAAATCTTATATGAAATTATTAATAATGAGACATTATGTAATTATTTCAAACTATAGAGAAAATTAGTACATATGATAGAAATATTTTTTTAAGTAGGTAGTTTTTCTATTAAAATTTGCTCCAAATGGTTGTTACCCGTTCTATTATATTGTTAGTTTAAACACAATGTTTGTTTTGATTGTTACTTTAATTCTATTGTATCGTATTGTTTAAATCCATCATTAGGTAATGACGAAAAGACTCATTTTATGTAACGACCGATAAGGTGTGGTTGCGTCGTTATCTAAATATTTTCTTCTCATTTTATTTTTATTTATTATTTAATAATCATATTTTATCTTTTATCATACCTTTTCATAATAGTATTACCCCGTATCCTACTTTTTTTTATACGTTTATCACTCAAATTATGGATATGTGACATTACGTCGTATTGACGAAAAACGATATAATCTATCCAAACATCATATTTATTAATACAATACATCACAATATAATATAATATAATACAACACAATACAATACACTAAGATACATTATTTAACAATAGGTAACAACCACCTGAACAAAGTGTTATAGTGCATCAGCCTGTAAAGGGTAAGAGCTCTAATAAAGTGAATCTAATAAAAATGCTTAGCAAAAGGAATTCAATTCGTATAAATTCTAGGCATCCTATTTGTTTTGGCCTTGAAGGTCAAAGCATTTGGAGTGGAGCCACTTGGGGTACCCTTCACATTAACATCACGTGGCTACTTTCTCTCTATCCTTTTAGCAACATTAGTTTAATTGCTACAAATATAAGTAGAAAAATATATATGTGAAGATATTTTAAGTAGCATATATGAGCCATGAAATGTTTCTTTTGTGCGTGTGTGTGTGTGGAGATGTGTTATGTCGTGAAATTATTGGAGGCTGGAGAGGGCCAACTCTTAATGGGCACAAATTCTGGATGTATGGGTTTTGTCTACATTGACTTACAAAAGGTAGTTTTGGAAAGTGAAGTAACCTCACAAGATACATGTCAAACCTGAATTTCTTGTTTTCTCTTTTTTTCATTAGTCATCCAACGAGTAGGTGCTCATCGCTATCAATCCGCGTTAGGGGGTGAAGACTGGCAAACTGGAAAAAGAAAGAGAGAAAATAACCAGCATCTTGTTCTCTTTGCGAGAACTATCAAATCGCGATCATTACAAATGTAATTTAATATCTATTCTTTTTATGCCCTCACCACCTTGCAAGTAGGGGGTGAGTGGGTGTGAGATGTTGAAATACACTAGTAGCTATTTGTGCTATATTCTCACATCATATTTCACTAAACAATTTAGAAAGAAGGATTAATAAGCATTGGCCACTAGGCTTTTGGCCCTTCAATTTCTAATTCAATTTGAGAGTGACAAAAGATCCCATCCCATAGTCATAGTATAGTCCCCACTAAGTGAAACCTAAAAGCATCGGGGTAGGGACATTAAGCAAACACTCATTATGTGCATATTTTAACAAAATAAATTTTTCTATCATTGGAATTGCATTCAGGTTAAAGTTATGTTGGGATTCAGGATAGACTGTATGATTGAGTTCAAGAAAATGCTTTTATTTTATTTTTGTTTGAGGCCTAATCATGCATGATGTTGAACATATTTTATGTAATTTCCTGACGCTTTTACCGCTCTATGATGAGGTTTTGAATTAAAAAATGGGGAAGTTACGTAGTTAAACAAGCATATACTAGTTAATTAGCTAACATATCTACAGTTTGCATTAATAATCATTCACAACTTACTTCTAGCTATAATTACATTCCTCTCTCTCACCTCTCACCTCTCTTCCTCTCTCTTGCCTATCTCTCCACTATCTCGAATCTCGCTCGCCTCTCTCCTTTTTTTCTAGTCATCTCTCCCTTGCCTCTCTCCTCTCCCTGCCCAGTCTCTCTCGCTTCTCTTATACCAGTTTTTCTCTCGCTTTATACCAACACAATTTATACAAATACAAATGTTAACAGTCGTTTAAACAAACAAAAGTTGTACAAATATTCGTTTATATGAACAAAAATAATAACAATCAATTATACAAATACAAATTATAAGTGTCAACTATACAGATCTTTGTAGTGATACAAATACACATGTATTTGTTGATACAAATATTGATACAAATGATGACAAATAAATTATACATATACAAATACAAATGTTGAACTCGATACAATTGTATACGGATACAAATTGTATGTTGAAACACAAATACAATCATTGATACATATACATACTAGTTACATATATACAATTATATAACATATATACAAACACAATTCATCTCTCTCCACTCTTTGTCCTCTCTCACTCGCCTTTCTCCTTCCTCTCCTAATCTCGCTCGCCTCTCTCCTCCCTCTCCCAATTTCACTCACCTCTCTCCTCCCCTCTAACATGTAGTTACGAATTGTAATTACCAAACTATAGCTATGAAGCTTAATTAAGTTTATCATAGTGGCTATTTATGAAAGTTCCTCTTTAAAAATGTCCAATTTAGCTCATATATTGAATTTATGGTAGGTGTTATTTGAATTAAAAATGTCCAACTTAGCTCATATGTTGAATTTAGGGTAAACAACACAAATTTCACTAGTTTAGTAGCTAATTTTCTCTCTTTCCATGAGTTGGCGATATTACAAATACTACTATAACTCGCACCTCGAATACATGTATTTGGCGCATCCAAATATATGTATCTCGGATACATGTTAGTCAAATACATATAATTTTAAATAAGGAATGCAATTGAAATGCATGATTTAAGGAGGAAATCACGCGTGCAACGACTTTAGAGTATGTCGCGGTATCAGAATTCCTAAAAAAGTTCAAAACATTTGAAATCCTTCCAAAAAATTTTAGAGAATCAACAAACTTTACACTTCTTCTCCAATAATTTCGAGCTTTTTTGGTTCAATAATGGTGAATATTGTGTTGTTAAGAATCATACATCTTAAATTTAATAGCAGATACATATACATGTTCAGATACCCTATTACTTGGGGGATACAACTCAGATACACAACTAAAGTTACTATTTACCCTACTCAAAAACTCTTACTCAGATACATATGTATACCTGACAGATACATGAACACTTACACAAAATACACAAATAATAATCAAATGCATTTAGTCTTAACTTGGATACATTACTATTACAAAAAATATGTAGGGGTAGTCACCATGTACATACTTTGTTGTTCAACATTAGATATATGTATCATCAGATCTCATGTAGTCTTAATTAAAATTGCTACTTATTGAATACATATGTATTTGATAATAAATCTTTTGTCAAACAAAACAGATACAAAACTTAATTAACATTGCTACTAATGAATATATTTATATCTGATAATAATTTTTCTGTTAAATAAAACTAGATACCAGAAATGGAAAATTCAAAATCTTTAAGGCTGAAAGATACATAACATAGTTACACATACATATAGAGAATTTGCATAATCACAGTTGATTCATCTACTACTAAGAAGAAAAAAAGAGAAATACAATTGAATGATGAATGTATACTGTGAATTATACATAGATATTGCACTAATTTACATATGAATATTTCAATTAACATCTTGCTCTGCTTGTGTATTTGATTTTGGGTGTAGACCTTTGCATAGGTATTACAATTTTAGTACTGGGTCGGTTTAGTCACGATCCGGGTCTACACCCTGGACATGGTCGGCACTCGAGAACCATTGATGGACCCCAAGTGAATCCTCATCCTGGCAAACTACAAGCAGAAGACTAACTCAAGCATACAAAAGCTTAAAAACTAAATAAAATTCATTGAACTCAATTACAAATCTTTAACTCAAATGAATAACTTTGAATAAAAATAATATATTCAACATGCCATAAAATAGGCAGCTTAAGTTTTTAAAACATTTAACAAAAAAAATGAAACAAACTTCTCAAACTGTATTCTCTATCTATGAAGCCTCGAAATGACAAAGATGGAAGTCGGGACAAGACCCACGACATCCTGACAAAACTGAAAGTAAATGAAATCCTCCGGAAGCAAGGAGACTCACAATAGCTAACACGAACTGCAAGTAGTATCAACGAAGTGCATGTTGATGATCTTGAATACATGTATCTACATCATTAAGCGATGCAGGCCAAATGGCTCAGTACATGGAATGTAGGAGCATGTAAAGGGAATTCTAAAGCATAACATAAACTTGAACTTGATAAAAAGGGAACATACTTACCTCTTCTCAACTCACTCAACTAAACTCAACTCAAGAATAAGATACTCAACTCAAAGATTAGATACTCAACTCAAAGATATGATACTCAACTCAAAGGTACTCAACTCAAGATACTCAAGGATATAGCAACAATAAAAGATGCAATATATGGAAAAAAATTAAATAGTATAAAGCAACTCGATGTATTGAAGAATACAATAACAACTCAATTTGTATATAAAAATCTAATATAACTCTGTGGGAGATTCTCTAATCGACAACCATCACTATGAGCTATGTGATGATACAGCGTCTCGCCCACGCTGCCAGAACTATCCTATACTTTGTCGGAGTATAGAACCTCTCAACTAAGTGGATCCACTAGTCTATGCTAAAAGCATTAAGAAATCATCTAAAAAGTATGACCCTTTCTACCCACGTTGGCTATATGGTTTATGGAGACTTGAGTTATCTGAACTCGTCCCCATATCGGTGCTCAATACTACTCCCAAAAATATACTCAACTTATATGTTTAAAAACATAACTCCTTCTGTGGTTTGAGATTATTACTCAAATTCTTTCTCTAAAAAGAGATGTTACTCAAACTGCTCAAAACTCTTTCGGAATTCTCAGTTTCCTCCTCTTTTAAATGTGAAAACATTTACTCTTGGGAATACTTAGTTCCCATATATCAGTTTAAAGAAAATGTGTCGACTCCACTTTTCTCAACTCAAGTGCTCAAGTCTTAAAACAAGTTTAGAAAAAATTGTAAAAGACTTCTCAAAATAAGGTTCATACCGAATTATGGATATGAACGACTCAATTCAAGGTTTTAAATAACAATACATAGAACTCAATACTCGGAACCCGACAACTCAGAACTCAAAAACTTCAATGATACTACTTATTTCAAGAATGCTCAACTCAGAGGGTTCATGCGGAATTATGAGCATGAACAACTCAACTCGTGGACTTCAAGATACTACTCATCTCAAGAATGTTCAACTCACAGGGTTCATGCGGAACTATGAGCATGAACTACTCAATTGAAGGACTGCATGGGTAACATGTAATAGTCCCAGGAATAGGAATATAATCTCAAAAGGGTTAGGAACACGATACTCAAGACTTAGAACTTGAAGATATTACTCCTTTCAAAGATGTTCAAATTGGAAAGTTCATGCGGAATTATGGGTGTGAACGACTCGACTCGAAGGTCTGCATAACAATATGGAACGTGTATACGACTCTTCTCATCCTCATACTTACTTCCTCAAAACTTAGCTCAAATCAATAGTTGATCTCAAAAGATTCACAATTGAACTCAAAGACTTTCTTGAACTCTACTCTTAACTTTCTCTTGAATTTGAATTATGAATTCAAGAGTTATGGTTCATGATATGAAGGATCTTGTTGATAGTGTAGACTCATGAATACATTCTCCTCACTCGCATGCTCACTTACTTGAGTCTTGAAACAAGTTATTAGAATTTGTAGAAGACTCCTCAAGAGACTCAAAGGGACTTTCTCAAAAGACTCGAAAGAACTCTCAAGACTTGGCTCTTAACTCTACCTTGAATTTGAATTATGAATTCAAGGTTATGATTTGTGATAGGAATGATATCATAATGATTAAATGAGTTTTAGATAGTTAATCTCGAATTGAAGCTTAGTATTTATGACTAAACTCGATTATCAATATGATTGCTCGCTTACTATACTATCTTACAACTACTTGATACAAATTTGGTAACACTCGTCCACTAGGACGTTATGATAAATAGTCAATCCTTACTTATTCATACTTACAATTTACTATCACATTTCCCTTCACAACTTGAGTACTATTCACTCATTCACTATACATCAATGCCTAATTAGTTATATAACACTTTGAATATTATGGGCACTCCCTCAAAATCATAAGCCTAGCTTAGATCTATCATCTCATGTATACTCTTGCTCTTTTATTGAACACTTACACTTGGTCAGTACCTACAAAATGACACTTCATCACAAACTCCTTTCTAGCTACAACACACTCTACCTCCTATGATGGAATCTTCACAACTCATCACATCATAGTCTACCCATAAGGGAAAACTCCTCATTACTAACTTACTAGGTGCATGACTATAGTAAACATAGCTTGTCAAAACACCATCTCCCTTACTTAGATTACTAAACCTCTACATACTTTCCTCTAACTCTGGGCTTTTTCAGTGCTACTGCTCATGATCTCGTAACTCATGCTACCTTTTCGGGTGAAAATACTACCCAAGCTCTAAACATACTTTCTCATAAGGATCTCAGCTGAAACAGGACTTAAAGAAAATAGTACAACTCATTTTTATCTCAAATGCATGATTCATACGAATATGAGTGCATTTCCTCGAACTCAATACTTTAACTCACTCACATGTTTCTCTTAAGCCATTCTGCAAACTCATGACTTCCTCAAAAAAAAATCTAAGAGCAACTCATCGATAAATGACTGAATTTGTTTTTCAACCACCTCTAGTATGGGGGTAGTCGAATGGATATAAGAACGCACGAGTTAGAATAAATCTTTATGACATAGCTCTATCGCACGATTAAGAGTATGAAAGATGGAAAAGTTTTCTTAAATGTATGTAGTCCCTTATTTATAGAAATGGGGCCCTCACAACCATAAACAAAACCCTACTGGCACGGCTTCATAGACACCTTATAGGACACTTGAACTATGTGCTCTGATACGAAGTTTACCAAGACCCGAGTCTACACCCTGGACGTGGCCGACACTCGAGAACTATTGTTGGTCCCAAAGCGAACCCTCATCTTGGCTGACTACAAGCGGAAGACTAACTCAAGCATACAAAAGCTTAAAAACTGAATAAAATTCATTGAATTCAATTACAAATCTTTAACTCAAATGAATAACTCTGAATAAAAATAATATATTAAACTCGCCATAAAATAGGCAACTTAAGTCTTTAAAACATTTAATAAAATAAATAAAACAGACTTCTCAAATTGTACTGTTTATCTATGATGCCTCTAAATGACAAAGATGGAAGTCGGGACAAGACCCACGACATCCAGACAAAAATAAAGGTAAATGAAATCCTTTGGAAGCAAGAAGGCACCATAGCTAATTGGAACTGCAAGTGGTATCAACGAAGTGCCTGTTGATGATCCTGAATACTTGTATCTGCATCATGAAATCATGCAGGCCAAATGGCTCAGTAGATGGAATGTACGAGCATGTAAGGGGAATTCTAAAGCATAACATAAGCTTGAACTTGATAAAAGGGAACATACTTACCTCTTCTCAACTCACTCAACTAAACTCAACTCAAGAATAAGATACTCAACTCAAAGGTACTCAACTCAAGTTACTCAAGGATATAGCCACAATAAAAGATGTAATATATGGAAAACCTTTAAACAGTATAAAGCAACTCAATGTATTGAAGAATACAATAGCAATTCAATTTGTATATAAAAATATTATATAACTATGTTGGAGATTCTCTAATCGACAACAATCACTATGAGTTATGTGATGATACAACGTCTCGCCCACGCTGCCAGAACTGTCATATACTTTGTCGGGGTATAGAACCTCTCAACTAAGTGGATCCACTAGTCTATGCTAAAAGCATTAAGGAATCATCTAAAAAGTATGACCCTTTCTACCCACGTTAGCTGCATGGTTTATGGAGACTTGAGTTATCTAAACTCGTCCCTATATCGGTGCTTAATACTACTCCCAAAAATATACTCGGCTCATATGTTTAAAAATATAACTCCTTTTGTGGTTTGAGATTATTACTCAAAATATTTATCTAAAAAGAGATGTTACTCAAACTGCTTAAAACTCTTATGGAAATCTCAATTTCCTCCTCTTTTAAATGTGAAAACATTTAGTCTTGGGAATACTTAGTTTCCATATATCATTTTAAAGAAAATGACTCGACTCCACTTTTTCTCAACTTAAGTGCTCAAGTCTTAAAACAAGTTTAGAAAAAATTGTAAAAGACTTCTCAAAATAAGGTTCATGCCGAATTATGGACGTGAACGACTCAATTCAAGGTTTTCAATAACCATACATAGAACTCAATACTCGAAACTCGACAACTCAGAACTCAAGAACTTCAATAATACTACTTATTTCAAGAATGCTCAACTCAGACGGTTCATGCAGAATCATGGGAATGAACAACTCAACTCATGGACTTCAAGATACTACTCATCTCAAGAATGTTCAACTCATAGGGTTCATGCGGAACTATGGTCATGAACTACTCAATTGAAGGACTACATGGGTAACATGTAATTGTCCTATGATTAGGAATATAATCTCAAAAGGGTTAGGAACTCGATACTCAAGACTTAGAACTTAAAGATAGTACTACTCATCTCAAAGATGCTCAAATTATAAAGTTCATGCAGAATTATGGGCAGGAACGACTCGACTCGAAGGTCTGCATAACAATATGGAACTCGTGTATACGACTCTTCTCATCTTCGTACTTACTTCCTCAAAACTTAGCTCAAATCAATAGTTAATCTCAAAAGATTCACAATTGAACTCAAAGACTTTTTTGAACTCTACTCTTAACTCTCTCTTGAATTTGAATTATGAATTCAAGAGTTATGGTTCATGATATGAAGGATCTCGTTGATAGTGTAGACTCATAAATACATTCTCCTTACTCTCATGCTCACTTACTTGAGTCTTGAAACAAGTTATTAAAATTTGTAGAAGACTCCTCAAAAGACACAAAGGGACTTTCTCAAAAGACTCAAAAGAACTCTCAAGACTTGGCTCTTAACTCTACCTTGAATTTGAATAATGAATTCAAAGTTATGATTTGTGATAGAAAAGATATCATAATGATTAAATGAGTTTTAGATAGTTAATCATGAGAAACGGTTGAAAAACACTGCCTGGGGAGCAAGTCGGCAATGCAAAGATGAATTATAATGTTTGGTCAAAATAATTTTTGAAACAATGGAGTCCACGTTCTCTTTGCGAAGCGGGGAGAAAAAATTTCACTTCTGAGGAACAGGCTCTTCCTCGTTTTCTTGCCCCAATTGGCCTAAATTCGATTCTTTTTCTCAATTTCTCTTTAGATTCAGATACCCACTACATGTACACAAGAATCTAATCAAACACAACTCTAAAATTGACACAATTTCCTGAAGAACTCATCAACCTCATTTAAACTCAACAACGAAAGCCAATTTCAAGAACACAATTTAAGAACACCAAACTTTCAACTTTCTAGAATGAATTTCGCTGAAATTAACATGATTGGCGTGTGGGTGAAAAAACTCAACACTATGGAAGCTTACATACCTCTTAAGGATCAAACACATGGCGAAAATCTGCAATAAAACTCAAGAACCTCGACGAACGCCTTGATCCTTTCCTCTTTTCTCTTCTTGAACTCTCAACTAAAACCCTAGGCGTATATTAGGATTATAAAACTGAGCCTAATCAGATTAGACCCCTTAAACCTTACTAAAACTGAATTAAATCTGATTGGGTAAGGAAAAGACACCAAAATACCCCTTATTATTTTTGGGTAACTTTCCTTATTTGGACAGCCCGACTTCAAACAAGAATATCTCCCTCATACGAGCTCGAAATTTAGCAAACTTGGTGGCATTGGAAAGATAATTCAAAGACCTTTCATTTGATATTTTACGGGCCACCGAACTCATTCTGTACTGAGAGTTATGATCGTTTGAAGTTGACCCAAATCTTAGAGGAACTTAGGAATGACTTGAATGAACTCTCTTTAGTTCTTCTTGGAACTCAAGGTGCTACATTTAGTGACCTTAACACTTTAGAAATTTTAAATTCCTCGGTAAAATCCTACTCACAACAAAGGATGGTTCAAGTCTTAGCTCAAAAATTTTCTGGAGTGTTACAGGTTCGATGCTTAGATCTATTCTCTGCCACAATATCATTCGATGGAGTAAAAAGAACAATCACAGACTAGGATCTTACAATAGATTGTTCTTTAGTGAAATTCAAAATAGATAAAGGTCTATTTTGGTAGATTCACGATGGTATGTTATATCTCCATTAATATTTTTTCTTGTTTGAAGAATCATTAGCCGTAAAGTATATTAAGATAACCCAAAATCAATCAAGTTTCAATAATTTGGTATAATTAACTATCAAAAATTAGAAGAAAATGTAAATTGAAAACTATAAGAAATCAGACACACAACTTAATTAATAGTTGAATCAGTTACAGGCCTCTATAATCAGAAGAGAGAATAAAGAGATGTATGTGGGATGGGAGATTGAGAAGAGAGAGAGAGTGATTAGGATTCATGAAGGTGAATTGGGGGGATAGATTATACCCAATTGATCTATTCTAGGCTAATTTTTTTAGAGAGTGGTGTATATATCTCAATGTATCTCACTTTAAATATGGTATAAAATACTTAAATAGTATTTACATAGTATATATATATATATATATATATATATTTGATGTAACTATATATCCTTTTATTCTTTTTTACCACGTCATTGAGACATGAGTCCTTCTCTATCTTCGGGAAATAAATTCTTGCCTTTTTCTTATGATGATCATTCTATGATTTTGATAACAAGTGATCAAGGTCGATCTTCACCAAACACATCTCCAAATTGAGTTCCATCAAAAGAACCTTTGTGAATATCCCTTACTCATTTTATGTGTTCTCCCTTGTCCGGCAACATGCACAATGCAAGCTATACAAAACATCTCTTGTTTCTCGCACTTAAATCGAATTAATTAGCACAACTCATCTAGCTGGAATGTCCAATTAATTTTTTCTTCCAAACATCTCCTTATTGTACGTGTGGAGGATGTGACATAATTTGGATATTGTGAGAGCTAATTAAAAGTTCCTTTCCATGGTCCTCCTTCTTCCCCAATAATAATTAAAAGTTCCTTTCCCTAGCCCTTCTTATTCCCCAATAATATAATGTTAAGTTATGGAGGTGGAATATCGTTTTATGACCCTTGGGCATAATAATGAACTTGAATAG
Organism: Solanum verrucosum; assembly: GCF_900185275.1. Classification (NCBI taxonomy): domain Eukaryota; kingdom Viridiplantae; phylum Streptophyta; class Magnoliopsida; order Solanales; family Solanaceae; genus Solanum; species Solanum verrucosum. The sequence goes on along the minus strand of NW_026019996.1, from coordinate 2,002,772 downwards.
ACACATATAAAGTTACAACTTGCAATTGATGACTTGCATAAAGGGTATAGTCCCATGTGAATATATATAGCTAGAAAGTATCAATTGTACTAGTTTATTTTCATAGTACAAATTAAGGGGTGTAAAAAATCGAACCGAAAATCGAACCAAATCGCAAATTCAGTCAAATCGAAAAAAAACCCGACTAGTGGTTTGGTTTGACTTGGTTTGGTATTGGAAAAAAAATCCGACTATAATTGGGTTGGTTTGGTTTTAACTAAAAAAACGAACCCGGGACCAAACCAACCCGACATGATATATGTAATTTTAAAATTTTATTTTATACATAAAAATATTTACTTTGATATAATTTTAAAATATTTTGTATACTATTTCATAGTTTTTATCTTTTAATATATTATTTCAAGTTTAAAACATAGAATTCGGAATGGTCCAATAAAGATTATAGTTCATTGATGTTGATAATTATAGTAAAACTTAAATCAAAATCAAATTAATACTAATGCAAAAAGAAAATCAATTCAACACTAAGAATGACAATAATATTGAATATTTGTTCTTTAGTTTTACATTGGTTTAGACAATTAAAATACATAATCTAATTTTAATTTTTCCTTAAATATTTAGTAATGTAACTAATACTTATTAAATTTATTTTAGCATGATTTAGTACTTTTAAATTATGATCATTTTCATTGTGACTTTGCAATATTTATTTTATATGATGATTTCATTATTATTTTTTATTGAATATTTTAGTATCATCAGTACTCGTCTCATATATTGTGTCATTTTCTTAAGAAACACCTTAGATAATTGTATTTTGGTTGGACTAAAAAAATATTTGGAGCACAAGTTAATTATATGTTTGTATGCAAACTTTACCGAAAAAATCTGAGGTTTATTAGTTTGGTTTGATTTATAAATTTAAAAATTCGACACAATGGTTTGGTTTGGTATTTGAAAAATCCGAACCAACCCGAGGTTGAAAAACTCGAAAAAATCCGAATCTTATTAGTTTGGTTTGGTTTATAAATTTAAAAATTTTACACAAATGATTTGGTTTGATATTTGAAAAATCCAAACCAACCCGGTCATGTACACCCCTAGTACAAATAATCAAAGTTGATGTTATGATAGCTGAACTTGCATAGGCCTACGAACTACTTTCTAGTGAAATTAAGATAAGGAATTCATTGATGCAAGCTTTGTCTAAGAGATAATGAAGCACTTGTTAGGCGATCGAAATGGTTCGAGGGATGAGACATAGAAAAAAAATGGGTAGTCTACAGGTGCACTAAAGCTCCTGCTATGCGCATGGTCTGGGGAAGGGTCTAACCACAAGTGCCTATTGTAGGCAGTCTTACCTTTCATTTCTGCCAGAAGTTGTTTCCAAGGCTTGAACTCGTGACCTCCTGATCACACGGAAGCAACTTTACCAATTTGAGGGATGACAGATTGTTAGAAAAACAAGATTAAATTATGACTTGTCGTCATTAAAGATTCACTCACTTTAGATAGCTACTTGTATGATTAGTAGAACCACAATTTTCAGTAAGGGGTTTAAAATATGAAGAAGTCAAAAACACGAAAAAGTCGAAGGAAGTTCAACATCTACTATACATACATAAAAAAAATATTTTTAACCATATATAAACAGTGTAATTTTCAGCCGAAAGAGATTCGAATGAACCTCTCGATCCTACCTGACTACGCCCATTCTTGTATCCACATAAAGTGTGGCAAGATATTATATACAATATACGAAAAAACAAGGGGTGTACATGTAACATCTCGCACCTAGAAATAACTATAAAGAGTTTAAAATATGAAAAATTTTGATTTTTGGAAAGAAAAAGAAAAATCTGGAAATTTTGTATAAGTTAAGAAAGTGAGTTTTGACCATTTTCAAACGGCCATAACTCCTACCTCAGGATGATTTAGGATTAGATCTTGATATGGTTGGAAAAAACCTTGGAGAGATCTTTCCAACGCCGCCAAGTTTGCGTGATTTCGACATCATATGAGTAAGATATGCCTTTCGGAAGTTGGGTTGTTGGATTGAAGAAAGTCCCAATCCGGAATTAAGGAAGGGCAAAGTAGTCTTTTATCTAATTTATTTCCTAATTCGTTTTTAGGAATTTATTGGGGTAAAAACTTATTTTTGTCAGATTAGAAAAATTAAATTTCACGCTTATGGCTTAGAGAAAAGAGAAAAGAAGAAAGAAAGGGAGAAAGCCTAAATTTCACCAAGAACGTCAAGCGTTTGGAGTGGAATTCGTCGAGGGTGATCCCTATTAAGGTATGTGAGATCTTATCGTATTGGGTTAGTTCACCCACACACCAACTTGTTTCAATTCAACGATTTGGAGTTGTTTACATGTTAAGGTTCTTGAAGAACATTGTCAAATTCTTGTTGGTTGATTGTTGAATGCCCAGTGTTGATTTGATTCGTGTTTCTGGGTTGTTTTTCGAGTTAAATATATTAGGTATTGAGGGTACTAATGATTCTAAGTGTTTGGGGAAAGAACCATTGAGGTTTAGAGTTTAAAAATAGAGAAGAAAAATCGTCAAAACCTGGGGAAAGGGGCGGCGCGTCGTGCCAGCCAACTCCCCCCAAAAGGGACTCTGAAGTCCACCACTTGGGGAGATGCGCAAGCCAGCGCGCCCCAGCAGCCTCTCTGACGTTTGAGGGCTGGCGCCCCACGCCTCTCAGAGCTCCAGGGACGCCAGTTCTCCATATTCGTTCCCCACCTTTTAGTACATGTTCCTTAGTGATGTACCTACGTTTTCTAGTTGATTCCAACACTCTAAGGTACATCTAAACATCATGAAATCATCCATAAACATGAGATCATGAACCTTGAATCCATAATCCAATTCAAGGGAAGTTAAGATCAAAGTCAAGAGAAGTAAGAGTCAAGTCAAGATAAGTTCCTAGAGTTTTCCAAAAGTCTTTTCCAAATTTTTTAACTTTGTTTTAAGACCTAAAGTTCAAGTTGAGTAAAGAGTGAAGAGTAAAGTTGAAGTTCATTTCTTCAAAAGTATATGGGGACTAAGTATTCCCAAAGAGATTTAAAATGTTTTCACATTTAAATAAGAACTGAGATTTTCAAAGAGCCTTCGGGCTAGTTTTCAGAAAAGGTAATCGTTTTCTAAATTAAGCAAGAGGGGAAACTTTGATTTCCAAGATAGCCTTTGAGCTAAGTTTTTGAGCACTAATCTCAAATAACGGAAGAAGTATGTTTTTAAAACATAAGAGTCAGTATATTTTGGGAGTAGTATTAAGCACCGAATTGGGGACGAGCATGAGTTTAGATAACTCACGTCACCATAAAACCATGTAGCCATCATGGGTTGAAAAGGGTCACACTTTTTAGATGAATCCTTTTTGCTATAGACTAGTGGATCCATTAGGCAGTTCAGATTATATACCTTTGGCCGGGTATAGGATGCGCTGGCAACGTGAGGTAGATCATTGTATCATCACTATAGCTCTTATGTGATGGTTGTCGGTTAGAGAAACTCCCACAGAAGTGATTGTATTTTTATATACATCAGTTTATTGTATTTTTACATACATTTCAGATCTATGTTGTATCCTTGTATATACACAGAGTTGACATCATGTTTTTAAACAACTTTTCTTTATATTGCACTTGTTTAAACTGTTTTATATTGAAATGAGTTCAGTAAGTATTCATGAGTTGAGAAGAGCCAAGGTAAGTGTTTCTTTCAGATTTCCATCTCAAGCCTATGTTGTTTAAGCATTCCAACTCTCATACTCGTACATTCAATGTACTGATGTCAGTTGGCCTGCATCTTATTATGATGCAGACACAGGTAACTAGGATCAGCATCCGATGCATCGTTGATCCAGTGAACAGTTCAGAGTTTGTTGGTGAGCCTCTTTGCATTCCAGATGACTCTTTTTTTTATTGCTTTCTAGTTAGTTCATTAGGATGTTGTGAGGGTGGTCCCAACATCCATCTCAGTTGTTTTAGAGGCTTCATAGACAGTCAGATGTTAGTTCGTTGAGTCTTTTCATTATCATTTCTTGTTGTTAAGACTTAGGTTGCCACTTTTGGCCAAGTTGAATGTTTAATCTTTAAAACATTCTCAGTCGTTTTATTATCCAGTTCAGTTGAGATCATTGATCATTATATATATGAATATTGTCTTCCGTTGAGTTAAGTAAGTCAGGCCAAGGGTTCGCTTGGGGCCAGCAATGGCTTTCAAGTGCCAATCCCGCCCAGGGTGTAGGCTCGGGACGTGACAAACTTGGTATCAGAGCACAGAGTTCAAGAGTCCTAGGGAGTCTATGAAGCCATGTCTGTAGAGTCCTATTTATCGGTGTGAAGCGCGCCACATCTATAATTAGGAGGCTGCAATATTTAGGAACTATCTCACTTCTTTCACACTCATTTCGTGTGTTAGAGTTTAATCTCTAAAAAGTTTTCCTCTAACTCGTGCTTGCGCGTGCTTTTCAGATAATCATGCCTCCACGAAGAGCTGTTAGAGGACGTCCTGCTAGGCGTAATGTTGAGGAGCAAGGGTTACCCAATGCACCTGAAGTGCAACAGCAAGGAGAAGTGACCAATGTTTAGTTCTGTGAGGCTATTAGGATGCTCAGTCAAGTTGTGACTAACCAAGATGGGCAACAGAGAGGAGCTCGACAAGAAGAGGTTGACACTTCAATGATTCGTGAGTTCTTGAGGATGAATCCCCCAATTTTCATTGGTTCGAGCACTGCAGAGGATCCAGAGAACTTCATTGAGGAACTGAAAAAGGTGTTCGATGTGATACATGTTACTGATACTGCGAGAATTGAGCTAGCTGCTTATCAGATGAAAAATGTTGCTAGGACTTGGTTTGATCAGTGGAAAGGGGGTAGAGTTGAGGATGCACAACCTGCGATTTGGGCATGTTTTGAATAGGTTTTCTTGGGGCGTTTCTTTCCCCGGGAACTAGTAGAGGCTAAGGAACGTGAGTTCCTCACACTTAAGCAGGATTCTCTAAGCGCTCATGAGTATGGGTTGAAGTTCACTCAATTGTCTCGCTATGCTCCGAAAATGGTTGCGGACATGAGGAGTAGGATGAGTCTATTTGTTCTTGGGTTGTCCCGTCTATCAAGCAAAGAGGGTCGGGCAGCAATGCTTATTAGGTATATGGACTTTAAAAGGTTGATGGTCTATGTGCAACAGGTAGAGGAAGAGATCTAAGAGATAGAGAAGAGTTCAAGAACAAGAGGGCTAAGACAAGGAATGAGTCCGGGCAGCAGAAAAGTAATGTGAACCGGTCATCCTTCCAACAGAAATAGAAGGGCCCTACTCCATCATCTGCTAGTGCACCTGCACCCAAGAACAAAGGTGAGTACAATAATCAAAACTTCAGAGTTGAACCTGCTTATTTTCATGGTAGCGTGGCACAAGGGGGTAATAAGCCTCCTGCATGCGCCCAAGTGTGGTAGAAACCATTCAGGTGTTTGTTGTGAGGGCTCCACTGGTTGTTTCAAGTGTGGTCAGAGTGGGCATTTCATGCGAGAGTGCCCAAAGAACAAACATGGAAATGGTAATGGGTGCCACAGAGCCTAGTCTTCTTCAGTTGCTCCACCAAACAGAGCTGCACCTAGAGGGGCTGCTTCCGATACTGGCGGAGGAACAAACCGCTTATATGCTCTCAACAGTCGCCAAGAGCAAGAGGATTCACTAGATGTTGTCACTGGTATGATTCAAGTCTTTGACTTTACTATTTATGCCTTGCTAGATCCAGGAGCTAGTTTATCTTTTGTAACTCCTTATGTTGCTATGAACTTTGATGTTATTCCTTAGCAGCTTAGTGAACCATTTAATGTCTCTACGCCTGTTGGTGAGTCTATTCTAGCAAAGAGAGTCTATCGTGATTGTCCCTTTTTCGTCAGTCACAAGAGTACCATGGCTGATCTAATTGAGTTAGACATGGTAGACTTTGATGTCATTCTTGGTATGGACTAGCTTCATGCCTGTTATGTCTCAGTTGATTGTAGAACTCGAGTTGTCAAGTTTCAGTTTCCAAATGAGCCAATCTTAGAGTGGAAAAGCAGTTCAGCAGTGCCTAAGGGTCGTTTCATTTCGTATCTTAAGGCAAAGAAGTTAGTTTCTAAGGGGTGTGTCTATCACTTAGTCTGAGTTAATGACTCAAGTGTTGAGGTACCTCATATTCAGTTAGTTCCAGTAGTAAAAGAGTTTTTCAGAAGTCTTTCCTAATTATCTTCCCGGAGCCCCTCCTGAGAGAGAGAGATAGATTTCGGTAAAGATCTTATTCCAGATACTCGTCCTATCTGTATTCCGCCATACAGAACGGCACCAGCTGAGTTGAAAGAATTGAAAGAACAGTTAAAAGATGTTTTAGATAAGGGCTTTATTCGACCAAGTGTCTCACCTTGGGGCTCCGGTCTTGTTTGTGAGAAAGAAGGATGGTTCCCTTAGGATGTGTATAGATTACCGTCAATTGAATAAGGTTACCATCAAGAATAAGTATCCTTTTCCAAGGATTGATGATCTTTTCGATCAGCTTCAGGGTGCTTCTTGTTTTTCTAAGATAGACCTCATATCAGGTTACCATCAGTTGAAAGTAAGGGAATGTGACATTCCAAAGACAGCATTCAGGTTCCGTTATGGTCATTATGAGTTTATGGTCATGTCGTTCGGTTTAACCAATGCACCAGCAGCGTTCATGGACCGTATGAATAGAGTCTTCAAACCTTATTTAGATATGTTTGTTATCGTCTTTATTGATGACATACTAATCTAGTCAAGGAATGAAGAAGATCATGCTAGTCATCTCAGAATAGTTCTTCAGACTTTGAAAGATAAGGAGTTGTATGTCAAGTTCTCTAAGTGTGAGTTTTGGCTTGAGTTTGCGGCATTCTTAGGCCATATTGTGTCTTGAGAGGGAATTAGAGTTGATACTCAGAAAATTGAGGCAGTGCAGAATTGGCCTAGACCCACATCTCCAACTGATATTATGAGTTTATTAGGTTTAGCTAGCTATTATAGAAGGTTTGTAGAGGGGTTCTCGTCTATCTCATCCCCTTTGATGAAGTTGACTCAGAAGACAGTTAAGTTTCAATGGTCTGAAGCTTGTGAGAAAAGCTTTCAGGAATTGAAGAAGAGGTTGACTACTGCCCCAGTGTTGACCTTACCAGAAGGTACTCACGGTTTCGTGGTGTGTTGTGATGCATCTAGAGTTGGCTTGGGTTGTGTCCTAATGCAGAATGGTAAGGTGCTAGCTTATGCCTCCAGACAGTTGAAGGTTCATGAGAAGAACTATACAACCCATGACTTAGAGTTGGCTGCGGTAGTCTTCACTTTCAAGATTTAGCGTCACTACTTGTATGGTGTTCATGTTGATGTATTCACTGATCACAAGAGCTTACAATATGTGTTCACTCAGAAAGAACTAAATCTCAGACAAAGGAGGTGGTTAGAATTACTCAAAGATTATGACATGAGTATTCTTTATCACCCAGGTAAGGCTAATGTTGTTGCTGATGCCTTGAGTAGGTTGTCTATGGGTAGTACTGCCCATGTTGATGAAGAAAAGAGAGAGTTAGCGAAAGATGTGCATAGACTTGCACGCTTAGGAGTCCGACTGATGGATTTCACAGAAGGAGGAATAGTGGTGACGAATGGGGCTGAATTATCACTAGTGTCAAAAGTGAAATAAAAGCAAGACTAAGATCCCATTTTGCTAGACTTAAAGGAAAATGTTCATAAGCTAAGGGTATTAGCTTTTGAACAAGGGGGAGACGGTGTATTGATATATCAAGGTAGATTGTGCGTACCTATGGAGGATGGACTCCAAAATAGGATCATAGAGGAAGCTCATAGCTCCAGATATTCCATTCATCCGGGTTCCACAAAGATGTATCGCTATTTAAGAGAACTGTATTGGTGGAATGACATGAAGAAGGGCATTGCAGAGTTTGTTGCTAAGTGTCCAAATTGCCAACAAGTGAAAGTAGAGCACCAAAGGCCCAATGGTTTGGCTCAAAATATAGAACTTCCAGAATGGAAGTGGGAGATGATCAATATGGACTTCATCATAGGTTTGCCAAGTTCTCGCATACAACATGATTCCATTTGGGTGATTGTAGAAAGAATGACTAAATCTACCCATTTTCTACCAGTAAAGACTACCCATTCCGCAGAAGATTATGCCAAGTTGTATATTCAAGAAGTGGTAAGACTTCATGGAGTTCCGGTCTCTATTATTACTGCACAGTTTTGGAAGTCATTCCAAAAAGGCTTGGGTTCAAAGGTGAGCTTGAGTACTGTCTTTCATCCTCAGACAGATGGGCAAGCAGAGCGTACCATTTAGACAGTAGAAGATATGTTGAGGGAATGTGTGATTGATTTCAAAGGTAATTGGGATGATCACCTACCTTTAATTGAGTTTGCTTACAACAACAATTACCACTCTAGCATCCAAATGGCTCCATATGAAGCTCTTTATGGGAGAAGATGCAGATCTCGTATTTGATGGTTTGAAGTTGGTGAAGCAGGGTTGATAGGACCAGATTTAGTTCACCAAGCCATGGAGAAGGTTAAAGTGATTCAAGAGAGGTTGAAAATGGCAAAGAGTCGTCAGAAATCCTACACTGAGTTTAGGAGAAGAGAGTTAGAGTTCGAAGTAGATGATTGGGTAAATCATAAAGTTTCACCCATGAAGGGTGTTATGAGATTTGGTTAAAAGGGGAAACTTAGTCCTCGGTATATTGGGCCTTATAAAATATCCAAAATGATGGGCAATGTAGCTTATGAGTTGGAGCTACCACAAGAGCTAGCAGCGGTTCATCCGGTGTTTCACATCTCCATGTTGAAGAAGTGCATGGGCGATCCTTCATTGATCATACCAACTGAAAATATTGAGATCAAGGATAACTTATCTTATGAGGAGATTTCAGTCCAGATTCTAGATCACCAAGTTCGCAAGTTAAGGACAAAAGAAGTAGCTTCAGTCAAAGTCCTTTGGAGGAACCAGTTTGTTGATGAAGCTACTTGGGAAGCTGAAGAAGATATAAAGAAGAGATATCCACATCTCTTTGAATCCGGAGGGAATACAGATCAAGGTACTAATTCTCTTCTTAGTACTCTTTGAATTATGAATAAGCATGTTGATTGTTGCATTTACATGTTGGGTGATTGAACTAGATGTTACCACCCTTAGCTTAGTGAAATAAAGCTCATTCGAGGACGAATGTTCCTAAGGGGAAGATATTGTAACATCTCGCACTTAGAAACGACTATAAAGAGTTTCAAATATGAAAAATTTTGATTTTTGGAAAGAATAAGAAAAATTAAATTTCACACTAAGGCTTGCAGAAAAGACAAAAGAAGAAAGAAAGGGAGAAAAGTCAAGATTTCGCCAAGAACGTCAAGCGTTTGGAGTGGAATTCGTCTGGGGTAATCCCTATTAAGGTATGTGAGATCTTCTCGTGTTGGGTTAGTTCACCCACACACCAACTTGTTTCAATTTCAACGATTTAGAGTTGTTTACATGTTAAGGTTCTTGAAGAACATTGTCGAATTCTTGTTGGTTGATTGTTGAATGCCCAGTGTTGATTTGATTCGTGTTTCCGGGTTGTTTTTTGAGTTAAATATATTGGTTATTGAGGATACTACTGATTCTAAGTGTTTGGGGAAAGAACCATTGAGGTTTAGAGTTGAAAAACAGAGAAGAAAAATCGCCAAAACCTGGGAAGGAGGTGGGGCGTCGCGCCAGCCAGCGCCCTCCAAATGGGACTCTGAAGTCCACCCCTTGGGGAGACGCTCCATCCAGCCCGCCCCAGCAGCCTCTCTGGCATTTGAGGGCTGGCACCCCACGCCTCTCAGAGCGCCAGGGACGCCAGTTCTCCCTATTCGTTCCCCACCTTTTAGTACGTGTTCATTTGTGATGTACCTACGTTTTCTAGTTGATTCCAACACTCTAAGGTACATCTAAACATCATGAAATCATCCATAAACATGAGATCATGAACCTTGAATCCATAATCCAATTCAAGGGAAGTTAAGATCAAAGTCAAGAGAAGTAAGAGTCAAATCAAGATAAGTTCCTAGAGTTTTCCAAAAGTCTTTTCCAAATTTTTTAACTTTGTTTTAAGACCTAAAGTTCAAGTTGAGTAAAGAGTGAAGAGTAAAGTTTGAAGTTCATTTCTTCAAAAGTATATGGGGACTAAGTATTCCCAAAGAGATTTAAAATGTTTTCACATTTAAATAAGAACGGAAACTGAGATTTCCAAAGAGCCTTCAGGCTAGTTTTCAGAAAAGGTAATCGCTTTCTAAATTAAGCAAGAGGGGAAACTTTGATTCCAAGATAGCCTTTGAGCTAAGTTTTTGAGCACTAATCTCAAATAACAGAAGAAGTATGTTTTTAAAACATAAGAGTCAGTATATTTTGGGAGTAGTATTAAGCACCGAATTGGGGACGAGCATGAGTTTAGATAACTCATCTTTTTCGCAATAGACTAGTGGATCCATTAGGCAGTTCAGGTTTTATACCTTGGCCGGGTATAGGATGCGATGGCAGCGTGAGGTAGATTGTTGTATCATCACTATAGCTCTTATGTGATGGCTGTCGGTTAGAGAAACTCCCACAAAAGTTATTGTATTTTTATATATATCAGTTTATTGTATTTTTACATACATTTCAGAGTTATGTTGTATCCTTGTATATACACAGAGTTAACATCATGGTTTTAAACATATTTTCTTTATATTGCACTTGTTTAAACTGTTTTATATTGAAATGAGTTCAGTAAGTATTCATGAGTTGAGAAGAGCCAAGGTAAGTGTTTCTTTCAGATTTCCCTCTCAAGCCTATGTTGTTTTAGCATTCCAACTCGCATACACGTACATTCAATGTACTGATGCCAGTTGGCCTGCATTTTATTATGATACAGACACAGGTAACTAGGATCAGCATCCGATGCATCGTTGATCCAGTGAACAGTTCAAAGTTTGTTGGTGAGCCTCTTTGCATTCCAGAGGACTCTTTTTATTATTGCTTTCTAGTTAGTTCATTAGGATGTTGTGGGGGTTGTCCCAATATCCATCTCAGTTGTTTTAGAGGCTTCATAGACAGTCAAATGTTAGTCCTTTGAGTCTTTTCATTATTATTTCTTATTGTTAAGACTTGGGTTGCCACTTTTGGCCAAGTTGAATGTTTAGTCTTTAAAATATTCTCAGTCATTTTATTATCCAGTTCAGTTAAGTTCATTGATCATTATATATATGAATATTGTCTTCCGTTGAGTTAAGTAAGCCAGGCCAAGGGTTCTCTTGGGGCCAGCAATGGCTTTCGAGTGTCAGTCCCGCCCAGGGTGTAGGCTCGGGGAGTAACAGTACTAGTACAAAACCGAATTGAAAACCGAACCAAACCACAAATCGAGTCAAATCGGAAAAAAATGACTATATTTGGGTTGGTTTGGTTTTAACTAAAAAAAACCAACCCGACATTATATATGTAATTTTAAAATTTTATTTTATACATAAAAATATTTACTTTGATAGAATTTTAAAATATTTCTTATACTATTTCATAGTTTTTATCTTTTAATATATTATTTCAAGTTTAAAACTTAGAATTTGGAATGGTCCAATAAAGATTATAGTTCATAGATGTTGATAATTATAATAAAACTTAAATCAAAATCAAATTAATACTAATGCAAAAAGGAAATCAATTCAACACTAAGAATGACAATAATATTGAATATTTGTTCTTTAGTTTTACATTGGTGTAGACAATTAAAATACATAATCTAATTTTAATTTTCCTTAAATATTTGGTAATTAATGTAACCAATACTTATTAAACTTATTTTAGCATGATTTAGTACTTTTAAATTATGATCATTTTCATTATGACTTTGCAATATTTATTTTATATGATGATTTCATTATTATTTTTTATTGAATATTTTAGTGTCATCAGTACTCATCTCATATTTTGTGTTATTTTCTTAAGAAACACCTTAGATAATTGTATTTTGGTTGGACTAAAGAAATATTTGAAGCACAAGTTAATACTATGTTTGTATGCAAACTTTACCGAAAAAATCCAAAAATCTGAAAAAATCTGCGGTTTATTAGTTTGGTTTGATTTATAAATTTAAAAATTCGACACAATGGTTTGGTTTGGTTTGGTATTTGAAAAACTCGAACCAACCCGAGATTGAAAAACCTGAAAAAATCCGAATTTTATTAGCTATATTTGGTTTATAAATTAAAAAATTTTACACAAATAATTTGGTTTGATATTTGAAAAACCCGAACCAACCCGGTCATGTACACCCCTAGATAAAACCTTATTATGTGATTAGGAATATCGAAAGAACTCACTAGTTCTCATTTATGCAATTTTTGAAATTCACTAGCTAAATTCCTCGTGTTAGGACATGATTAATCACATCAACAAAAAGAAAAGAATATAAAACTAATTATAATAAGGTTGTTACTTGTCCATTTTTAATAAGAATAACGTTTTCTTTTTGTTGGTTTTTGCAGAGAGTGGGGAATTTTAATGTGACAACTGAGGATTGGGCAAGTTAATTTTAAACACGTATGGATATGGTGTTTTCAACTGTCCTCTTAAAGAAGCAAAGAAGATAACAAAAACAAAAAAAGATATTTTCATTTAAAATGATTCGACTGAGCCATTTGGGGAGAAAGAAACTCTACCAAGCTACGCTAATACTCCCTCCGTCTCATATTAGTTGATCATTATATTAAAAATACGTGTCTCATATTAGTTGTCCACCTTAATCAAGAAAGCATTAATTAATTTTCTTCTATATTATCCTTGCAATTAATTCTTTTCGAAAGTGTTCACATTTGTTTGTAAAATTCCTTAGAAGTTTTTTAAGGGTTGAATTAGTAAAATGATCTTCTTATTTATGATTTCTTAAGCATAGTGTAAAATGAAAAGTGATCAACTAATATGGAACGGATGAAGTAATGGGTAACATTGCATCTAACCCTTCCAATTAATTCTTTTCGAGAGTTACGTACGTTATTATGATTCTCTTGTTGTTAATATCTATGGATTGTTTTCAACGGAGTTTTGGTCCTTCACTCTATCTACAAATCCATTATTCTCCAATTCACTCAAAAATAACACTACCCACAAACCTAAGTACCTAGGTATTATATACCAACACCATAACTAAGGTGTGTGTATATATATATATTTACACAAAAATTAATACATACTTGGAACATGTTTTTCTTATACTTTTGTAGGTAATCATGATTTATAGTATATTTCTCAAATTTATCACTTAACCATAATAAATAAAAT